>NC_091082.1:67127500-67427500 GCF_032405125.1 Capricornis sumatraensis
ACAGATCCTACAGTGTTCCTGGCTTACGGTGTAGAAGGAAGCAGAGGAATGAGAGAAGAGGTCGGAGATAGAGGAAGCGTGCATGCCCATGCCAAAAACAAAGAAGAAGAAGGAAAAGAGTCTTAGACACCAAGAGGAAAAAAGCATTAAGAGAGTCAGAGATTAAGGAAGGTAAAGATTCAAAGAGAAACATGGCTGTTGGTTTTGCTCATTAGTGATGCCTGGGATTGTTTTCAGGAGCCAGGTCACAGGAGGTAAAAAGTGAATGACTGCTTGAGAAACAGCAGGTAAACACTGTGTTGGACAGTGAGTGCTGGACTCACTGTAGTAGCAGTCAATTCCTACTCTGGAGAAGTAAATGTTTTCTTCTCCTGCTTCCTATCTTCATTTTTTTTTTTTAAGTTATATGCTTTAGTTTAAGATCTAATGGGAATTTAGAAGAATGGCAAAAATTGACTTTCATTGACATTAGGAAAGGTACAGAATCAGTCTTACATAAAAAGCTTATTACAGTCATATCATGAGTTATATATAATAGTTTGCTTTAATGATTTGCACCACCTTATAAAAAGCAATAATGATGCATCTCAAACAGTATTCTCTATTCTGGGGAGATAAAGAGGTAGATATTTGTTAACCATCTACTGCTTAAAAATCAAATATTCATATGCCACCATTCAATGTACTAACCAGGATTTCCAAATGAAATAATTCCTGAAGTGAAAAGAAGAGACAAGTCCTTTGATAGAACAGTTAATAATTAAATATCTGATTGGCTCATTGAGATATGAAAATTCAGTGAGCAGGGGAAGAAATTCACATAACCCCACAAAGATCTCTATTATCATTTTTGTAACCCAAGAGCAAGGGCCAGGGTGGTAAAAATGACTGCTGCTTCCAAGACACAAGCAAAATTAATTAGTAAGCTTCTTCAGGACAGAGATGCTGCTGTCTTCTCTCCATCTAACTCCCCATATTTCTAGTTAGCCTTTTAATCCTGAATTCTTGATAGCTAATGTTTCTCCTGTATTTTATTTTTTTATGACAAATTCTGTTTTGCAAGCAGTTTACAGAATACGTCTTAGCACCAGTGTAAATTAAGACTTATTTTATATGGTTCAAAATAGTAATAAGTGATTTTCCAAAAGTAACCCTGAAGAAGTGCAAAAATTTCAGTTCCCTTAGAAAGACTGTTTTTTTCATCATAGGATACTGTACTTGCTACAACAGGAGCCTCTAATCCTACAATTAAATAAGACTTCATGGTAAGTTTTAAATAAAAAGACTTCACAGTGAAGTCTTAGTAAAACCAAAAAATCACATTAATAAGTATAGCTGAGCACTCTGAATAATTCAAGTTTTACTGTATTTCATACACTTTGGGCAAAAAAAAAAAAAATAGATGTTATTTGCAGACTGCCTGAAGAATGCTTAGAGAAAACTGAGTTAAAAGTTGCCAATCAAATTAAAGAATATCTGCCTGCTTTTTAGCCAGTCTTCATTTATCTTGATTAAGAACATTAATGTTGGTAGCATAGACTCTGCCTCAGTTAGACTTAAATCTTTCATCCATTAACCCCTTTTACTTTTCTAATTGAAATCAGATTTCGTGTTGATGTCCTGTGACACGCAGGAAACACCATCTTCTGTGACATACAGAAAAGGCTCTAAAATGGCCTGATTTCCACCATTGATGGCGAAGGCAAATTTCCTTTTAACAATAATATGTCCGTACCTATTGGCTTATTTTGACACATGAAATTTGGGTGCTAGATAGTAATGGGTATAGAACGTTGTAGAAAGTGAAAGTGAAGTTGCTCAGTCGTGTCTGACTCTTTGCGACCCCGTGGACTGTAGCCCACCAGGCTCCTCTGTCCTGGAGTGGGTTGCCATTTCCTTCTCCAGGGGATCTTCCCGACCCAGGGATCGAACCCAGGTCTCCTACATTGCAGGCAGACTCTTTAACCTCTGACAAACTCAAATTTAAACATTTAAACACCTTTCCTCTTTGTCCCTAATTGTCCCATTCCACCCCACCCCCCACCCCGCCCTACCCTGCCAAGGCCAGAGAGCAGACGTGAAAGGATTAAATCTGTCTCAATAATTTGTGATCAGCTAAACAGCCTCTAGGTGCAGACCTATAAAAGTTCACTTTTCAATGTGGTACTTTCCACACTATCAGACACATAGGTTATAGTTTCAAAAGTGAAAAGAGTTTTCTTAATTTCGGAGGATTTTAAATATAATCAGGTAAAAGGAAAAAAACTTTAGACAGTCAATTTACTTCCAGACCCTTGAGTTATTTATTTGGTTCTTTTTTTGAAGGAAAAGAGAAAAATACTCTCAAAATTCACAAGTTATTATTAGTATTATTTCCCCAGAATAGGTAGAGCTCATTAAGCTGAATATTAATGATACAAATTTAGAGGCGGATTGATTTTTACATCAAGTATTTGACATTGATGATTTAGTTTTAAATTCCAGTACTCTTTAAATGAGGTGAAATCTGTGGGTGCACAGAGCCTCTCAGGTGACACTGAGGATGTGTTCAGTAGAAATCTTGTGAGAGCTGGTAAACAATTTAAAAGCCTTTTCACTAACTTTGGTTTTTTTCACTTGATGAAAAGTTATTTTAAAACTACAAAGTGTGTACATAACACTTACTGTGGGGGCCCCTACTAAGTACCCAGGCACCATATTAGACACTTTTCATGCCCTGTTCCTCACCATAGCTCCAGCAGATTGGAGTTCTTAACACTATTTTCCAAATAAGGCACCCGAAACTCAGACCAGTTAAGTAAATTTTCAGGCCACCCACAGTTGGTTAAGTGATGAGTCTAGGATTTGACCCTAGATCTGTCTGGTTGCACAGCCTTTAATTTTTCTCTGCACCACTTTCTTTTCTGTGCAGCATTTAAATTTCTGTTCTCCAAGCATTTTACTTCCAAATAATCACTTCTCATCCTCTTATCACAGCTATTTTTTTTAATCTTTCATTTACCTTAGTACTAGCCATTTTGATAGAAAATACTCTTTGTTATTGCTTCTGCTTCTTAATTTTTTTGTAGAAATTACTGTTCACTTCCATGATATCTATTAGTAACCAACCTGAACTTCAGTTACTATGAGCAGATTTGGAAGGAGCTTTGAAAGATCTACTCCTTTTTCATAAAGACGTATTTAAAAAAAAAAGAAAACCATACTACCATCTCTGACAACTATTTTTTGAGCTCCTGCAATGCTTTAGGGGAGAAGGCAATGGCGACCCACTCCAGTACTCTTGCCTGGAAAATCCCATGGACGGAGGAGCCTGGTAGGCTGCAGTCCATGGGGTCACGAAGAGTCGGACACGACTGAGCGACTTCACTTTCACTTTTCACTTTCACACATTGGAGAAGGAAATGGCAACCCACTCCAGTGTTCTTGCCTGGAGAATCCCAGGGATGGAGGAGCCTGGTGGGCTGCCGTCTATGGGGTTGCACAGATTCGGACATGACTGAAGCGACTTAGCAGCAGCAGCAGCAGCAATGCTTTGGGAGCTATTTCATAGGCTTGGGATTTGAACTTGAATAGAACCCAGTCCCTGATCTTCAGTGGTGTTCATCCTGAAGATGAGACGAGTGTGTGAACAAGTAAGCACAAAATAGCACGAAGCATAGAACAGAACAGACACAAGGTACGGTTCATAAAGGAGGATAAACAGATTAGGTAAAGATTTGCTCTTTCAGGAAATACTGGGCATATCTCTACAAAGGATAAGATGTATGAACAGGGCATCTAAACTAAATCTATTTGGAAAAACATCCAAATTATATAAAGAGATGCTGTGCTGTGTGCTATGTTGAATTACTATCCCCATTAGGAGAGGTGGACCTAGAAACCCTTACTTGAATCTGAGTTTGGCACTCAGTTTGGCACCAGTATTAGCCCTTAAAAGCATAGGTGGGCTATTTATTCAGACCTGGGGTATTTATTCTTCTAAAATAGTAACAACATTATTCAAAAGGTAGAGAGGTCTTTAATGAGTTCCTGCTAATTAAATATATTTGTGGTTTCAGATAAAAGATGTAAAGTTGTAGCATTTTTTAAAGTAGTTTCATTATTCTTCTTATAAATATCATGATGACAGTGTTAATGAGTGCTGTTTTTCCACTTCCAGGATAAGGAAAATAAACATGACATGTAGGAGGTGGTAAATCTTAGATTCCAAAGCAATAACCTTTTCTGAACAGTCTTGTGCCCTCCGTGTCAGGCACCAGAAAGAGTTCCTATTACACATTTTAGTACAGAAATCCTAAATTCTTTTGTGCTATTCAGGAAGACACTATTTATAGTTATCCGATCCATCATCTTCTCTTCTTCAAATAGGGGAGTTCATCAAAGCTTTGTATGAGTCAGATGAGAACTGTGAAGTGGATCCCAGCAAATGTTCATCCAGTGAACTTCTGGACCATCAGAGCAACCTGAAAATGTGCTGTGAGCTGGCTTTCTGCAAGATCATCAACTCTTACTGGTGAGCCGCTATCAGTGCTTCATTCCCTGCTTGTGGAACTTGACTTTTTTCCATATGAAAGTTATCACAGTGTTAACTGTGATTTCCCAACCAAAGGAAGAGAAGTTAAAAGTTTCCCTAATACAGTTTTGTCTAAAATCTAAACCTATATTGTAAGAAGTCCCCCTGAACTATCCACATAAATGTAATCTTTCCCCAGAATATTAACACCACATCCTCGAATACCAAAAGTACTTTAAGAACTTTTAAAACATATTTACTAGTGTCAAACAGATGTGTTCTGATCACTGTTCTCACCAGCAGTCGATGAGATTTTAGAAGACTTGTGATGAGCAGTCTGTAAAGAGATTACGCTGAGCTAGAGTAAACCAAATGGGTTAGTCAGGAGCTGCATGCCATCTTCCCACTTTGCAAAACCTAGTTTACACTAGTTCCTGAGATTTACAACATCAGGTTTCTGGTCTCCATCTGGATGTCTATGATTTGTCCATCACCTCTCAGCCGTGAATCAGTGGAGTTCTGTCTATTATTTCCTCCTCATAGTCTGACTCTGTGGGGCCACAGTGGGATCCACCCGGGCTTTTATGGGTTCTAGTACTTTTACCTTTGGTCTTTTTCTTCCCCAGTGTTTTTCCTCGCGAGCTGAAAGAAGTGTTTGCATCCTGGAAACAGCAGTGCCTGAACCGCGGCAAGCAAGACATCAGCGAGCGGCTCATCAGTGCCTCGCTGTTTCTCCGTTTTCTGTGCCCGGCCATCATGTCTCCCAGTCTCTTCAACCTCATGCAGGAGTATCCTGATGACCGCACATCTCGGACCCTGACTCTCATTGCCAAGGTCATCCAGAACCTGGCCAACTTTGCCAAGTAGGCGGAGCTACCATAACCACTTTCTAAAAATGCCACTTAAAAGTACATGAGGCCTAACCTTTAGATGAGCATGGGGCACCTCATCACTCGTATTACATGATTTTCATCGTGATGTTATTAAAGACAGCAAAAAGATTGACATCACTTTGAATATTCACTTTGTAGAGGAATAGTTAAGTAATCCATGCACCAATGGAATATATGCAGCTACTACAAAATGTGTTTATGAATAGTATGGAAAATGATAAAGATATAATTATATTAAATGAAAAGTGCTATTTTAAAAAAGAGAGAGGACAGAAAAGAGATAGCCAAAAAAAGAGAGAGGACACCAAATGGTGTATATGCTTTTATCCCCCAATATGATATTGCAAAAACCTAAATATAAGAAAGTTGGGAAGGAATTGGCCTGACCCCTTCAAGAAAGTCAATATGAAAAATGGAAAAGATGAAGTGGGGACTATTCTGGATAAAAGAGACAAGGCAGTGTTTGGATCTGAATTGGAGAAAAAATTATTAAAATCATTTTGGGAACAGCTGGTGAAATAGGAACTCCATATGAGATGATTTATAAATAACGTCTGCTTAAAGTTTCAGCGTGATGATGGCACTGGTCTGTGTAAGAGTTATTCATTATTCTAGAGATGCAGGCACTAATGAACTTAGTTAGGGGTTATGTCTGCAACTCAGTTTAAAATGGTTCAATCAAAAAAAGAGAGAAGGTGAAAACAGACTTGGCAAAGTGTGAACGGCTGGTTACCGTAGGTAAATGGCATATGGGTTTACACTGTATATTCGTTGAAATTTTCTGTAGTTTTAAACTTTTTCAAAAAGTTAGGAGAAAGCAGCTGGAGAAGAAATGTGCTGAACTATAAAGAGCAGATATGTTTAGGTGGTAGAGTTGGTACAGCCATCCTTTTTTCTTTATACTTTTCACTGTTTTCAAATTTTTCTGAAGTTTGTATAATTTTTATTGTTTATAGGAAATAATTTTAAGAAATCACTGAGAAGCAGTTCACACTGGCAGAATTGATCCCAAATGTTCTCAATATTGAAGCTTAAGTATGTTTCTAGTAGCAATATATTGAAAGAAGAAATTAGAACTTGAGTGAAACACATTGTTTTCTAGCCTGTGGTTCTTTGAAAGTGCACGAGTTTAACTTTGTGTGCACTACATATATGCCAACAGAGGAATCTATGTTTACCCATATTTGATCTAATTCTTATAAAAATTGTTGCTAGCTTATTTTAGAACATGTTCGTTGGATTTAAGCCAGGCCCAGAAGATAGCTAGAACCTAGACAGACAAGGAAGAGAGGAAATTCTCTGGTAGAAATAAATAGCATAAGCAAAGGTTTGGAGAAGAAAAGAAGTATACTATATTTGGGAGACTTTGAAGAAGTTAGTGATACTGAGGTTTATACTGATAATGAATGTTTATACTGGCTTCAAATACCAGGGAAAAAGCACTTTGTCTTTACCCTATAGAGAATAGAAAGCCATTCAAAGTTTTTGAGTATTAATGTAATATTAAGAAAGTATGTTTTAATACTTATCACTTACAGATAATAAATTAGTCACCTCCCTAAAAAAAAAGTATAGCTCTGTGTAAAGTCAATTCAAAATGGTCACATCTCTTTTCCTGAATATGTTCTTTCTCATTTTCTCTCCCTGTACTTCAGATTTGGTAACAAAGAGGAATACATGGCATTCATGAATGATTTTTTAGAACATGAATGGGGTGGAATGAAGCGCTTTCTTTTGGAGATCTCTAATCCAGACACCATCTCAAACACCCCAGGCTTTGATGGTTACATTGATCTGGGCCGAGAGCTTTCAGTTTTGCATTCCTTACTGTGGGAAGTAGTTTCCCAACTTGATAAGGTAAAGTAGGCTGGAAGGGCAATGGGAGATGGGAGGTAGAGTACCCTAAGCCACATGAATTCTGCAGCGTGTCTACGGAGCGATCGCGTTCGTGCTTTCTGCTAGTTGAAAGCAACCTTTTGACCTAGAAGTCTGGGAGGAAATTGTTATTATTTCTGAGTAAAATATGTGTCCTAACCAACCAGGAAAATGTAGAAAGCCATGAAATTATTAACATTTATTTTAAAGTAGTTACCTTGATTAATGGGGTATATATTTCTGTAAATATGTGTGTGTGTTTTCCTAGAAACTAATATTGAATATTGATGTGTGGTGCATTATTCATGGAGTGTAGAATGAGACGAAACCTCATATAGTAATTTCTAACAAAAGTGTGAACTTAAAAAAATACTGAGACTATCGTGTTTAAGTAACTAATCATGAGATTTATTTTATCATGCAAGTCAGAGGGTTTAATATAATTATTGGTGTCTATAGAGTTATATGGGATCTGAAAATCATTATTTTTTTCCTCTGCAGATGTGAATTAATATAGAAAATGATCATTTTAACCCTTTATTTTCTGACTATAAGCTAAAAATTATATACCATATTAATAACTAAATATATACCTGTCAATCATTTTCTTCCTTCTGGAATTTTGCAAAAAATAATAGAATTTATTATGGAAAACAGTCTAACATATTTTGGCTAGGTTTATCACAATAATTATTCATTGATGTTTTTGTTTGCCACAGGTACTTTATAAGTATCTGTGGTGGTATGTTAGAATAACTTCAGAAAACAAAGTTATTTAAATTATTTTTCTGTAATAATTTGTTTTCCTCCATTTCCTATTATCTTTAAAAATGACACACCAATAAAATGGGGAAGAAGGGAGTAAAACCTATTAAAAAAGACCACTTTCCTAAGGAAATATAAATGGTAGGGTGTCCACTGGTACTAACACATTTATAAAGTAATACTGTTTCTTATTCTCATGGACCCATTAGATTTTAAGTTGCGGCTATGCTAAGGGTAAATTCCTCGAATAAGAATATCGGCTCCAGAGAATCGAACGAGTAAAGACATTCTTCAGATGGCCTTTGGCATCTGAAGAGTCTACTGATTGTTGAGGAGACAAGGAAAACCCAGAGGCAGCCATATAAAACTACCTAATGGTTAAGGATTCCCATAAGACCCCATGAGAATGAGAATTCCCCAAAGGAAAAAATGATTGAGATGGATAAAGCAAGTTGTAAAAGGTTATTCTTCACTGAATAACACCATCAGTGGGCTGCGGATACAGTTATAATATCTTGTGAAATCAACCTGGTTTATTCAGGGGCAAAGTCTTTTTAACAGGCTTTACTGTGTAAACACACTTTCTCCTTTTTAATTAATCTGTTTGGTCTTGGGAACCAGCAGTACCTCTAAACATATCTCATAGAGTTTACCTGATTTTGCTGTTTAAACAAAAACATTGTCTTGCTGATGCAAATTCAGTTTGGCAGTAGGTCAACGTTCCCAAGGTTAAATGACTAGCGGATGACAGTTATCAACTGTGTGGCCTGCAGTGCTCTGGACCCCTGAATGCATCACCTTCTTGTATGCTGGCATGCATTTCTTTCCTCACATGATCCCTTGTCTTTGGAAGTTTCATCACACTAGCCAGCCCTCTAGTCCTAAATTCCTTTTTGGTTAGAAGGTGTTTGGTTCTTCCCCTCCCTTCCCCTACCTTGATCTACCAGCCTCCCAAAGATTTAGTTTGCTTTGCATGCCTATTTTGGTTGGAATGGCAATAGTCTGGTTGTTTTGAGCATGTCTTTTCATTTTTATTTGCATAACCCTAATTTCTGTTTCCTTTCTTTCCTCAATGTCTGCTGCACCTTGTTTCGCCTCCTCCATTCATCTCGACGCCATGGTTCTGCTGCTCCATAACAATGCATTGTCAACCTGCCACTCCCATACGCAAACACCTACCCTTCCCTCCAACCTCCACCCCTCCATCAATGGCATCGTTGTCCCAAAAACAATCTGTGGTGGATATCACAATGCTTATTATCCAACTAGGGTGAAAATTCCTTCCTACAGGCGACCGTGGCAAAATTGGGACCTCTCCCTCGTGTTCTTGCTGATATTACTAAATCTCTGACTAATCCTACACCAATACAACAGCAACTGAGACGCTTCACTGAGCATAACTCCAGTCCAAATGTCAGTGGAAGCCTCTCCTCTGGGCTGCAGAAAATATTTGAAGACCCTACTGACAGGTATGAACTTAGGAAAGAACTGGAACTGCTTACCTCAGAGGGAGATGATGTTTAGAGATTTGTGGGGAAATCTATTGAACTTCGTTGCTGAATGTACAGCTTTAAAGTCATGAGCAATTGAAAAGAATCTTCTGAGAGAAATCCAATTGTTTGTCATAATAATACACATAATCTAGGATACTTTTCTCCTAAAATGATATTGTAGAGTTATATTCAAAGAAACTTAGTTAAATAAAAAAGCCTGCGCTTTCCTGGTGGCTCAGACGGTAAAGAATCTGCCTGCAATGCAGGAGTCCCAGGTTCGATCCCTGGATCAGGAAGATCCCCTGGAGAAGAGAATAGCTACCCTCTCCAGTGTTCTTGCCTGGAGAATCCCATGGACAGAGAAGCCTGGCAGGCTATAGTGTCAGACAAGACTGAGTGACTTATAAAAACATATGTCCTGCCTAATAGAAGACTAAGGGCTCTATGAAATTGGTATTTTCATGTATTGTAGCACTCAGAGATCTGAGAAGCTCAGTTGAAATCAATTTAGAAACCGCTGTGTCAGCTGGACAGGTGGATACAATGTTGATGCTTAGACTTTGTTTTCTGTGTTGGCAAGACCTGTTCCTGTAGTAGGGATCCTTTGGTTGTACACTGAGGGCTTCTGGAAGGGTTAGACAGAACCAATTAACTATGAATTGAAATACCTCGGGTAGTTTAAAACCTAACTAGGAAATGATTGGAATTCTAGTAAAAATCTAAGATGGGGATGGAGGTGGTCTACACAGTGTTATCCCCCACCTTTGGAGAAAAACTGAAAATGTTGGATCTTATTCTGAGTATTGTGATGATGAAATCTGGGCTTAGAAACTAGTAAGGAAGGCTCACCGGGCCTGTGAGCTTTCTGAGGAGTTTATATGCCTGAGTTGAGGAAATCTTAACTGTTAAATTTGCCTCAGGAGTAATGAAGGGTCCTTTCCTTTTTCACAGTGATTTGCACAAACTAAAATCCCCAAGCCAGGACAACACAGACAGTTATTTCAGAGGGAAAACATTATTGCTGGTCCAGCAAGTCTCCTCCCAGAGCATGACTTACTCGGAAAAGGATGAAAAGGAAAGTAGTCTCCCCAATGGCCGCAGCATCTCCCTCATGGACCTTCAGGAGTCGCACGCCGCCCAAGCGGAGCATCCGTCTGTGATGCTCGACGTGCCCATGCGCTTGACCGGAAGCCAGCTCTCCATAACTCAGGTGGCCAGCATCAAGCAACTGCGGGAGACCCAGAGCACCCCCCAGAGTGCACCCCAAGTGCGAAGGCCCCTGCACCCAGCCTTGAACCAGCCAGGCAGCCTCCAGCCCCTGTCCTTCCAGAACCCTGTCTATCACCTCAGTAACCCCATTCCCGCAATGCCAAAGGCCTCTGTGGACTCCAGTTTGGAGAACTTAAGCACTGCCAGTTCCAGGAGCCAAAGTAACAGTGAAGACTTCAAACTCAGCGGACCCAGCAACAGCAGCATGGAGGACTTCACCAAACGGAGCACGCAGAGTGAGGACTTCTCCAGACGCCACACCATGCCCGACAGACACATACCTCTCGCCCTGCCGCGGCAGAACAGCACGGGGCAGACCCAGCTCCGGAAGATGGACCCAGCGGGGCTGGGCGCCCGAGCCAAAGCCCCGCCGTCCCTGCCACACAGCGCCTCCCTGCGGAGCACCGGGAGCATGTCGGTGGCATCGGCAGCTCTGGTGGCCGAGCCCCTGCAGAACGGGAGCCGGTCCCGACAGCAGTCCTCTTCCTCCAGAGAGAGCCCGGTCCCCAAAGTGAGAGCCATCCAGAGGCAGCAGACCCAGCAGGTAGGGATGAGCGCCAGAGCGGGACTGCCTGCCGCTTGGTCCTGCTGTGTCCTCGGTTCTCTGTCCATACATCACTGGGAAATGCAGTCACTAACAAGGTTTCGGCTTAAAACGATCTTTTGCAACCTTTTAATGGAAAGAGGAAATGAAAAGTTTGGGAGGTTTCTGGCTAGGTGAGGCAGCAGAATGTAGCCTGACTCAACACCCAGGCGCCTTTCTATCTCTTCAAGCAGCTGAGCTACCTCTCAGCACCGAGCACAGATCTGTGATGCTGAGTGAATGGTTGGAAACTTAAGATGTGAAATCTACAGGCCAGATCAACTAGGATGTGTTTTGGGAATCTGCACATTTATCCTCCTTATTTTTTTCCCGTAAGATTCCAAACTAAAGTTTTGCATTCTGAGCCAAGAGTTTGATATACCTACTCTCTACTCCACACCCCAGTTCCCTCTGGAAATAGCAAGTCCCATGTGCCTTTTCCTGAAAATAACTAGAAAAATAAACTGAACACCTGTAGAGGCAAGGTAAAGGAGAGAGGTCATAAGATAGAAAGAAACACAGGTGGTTGACAAGTATTCACTAAATGGTTATGCAAATCTATTCTTTCTCTGTTTACATGGACAAGCCCAGCTAGTATCACACCTAAACTTAATATAAGATTATCAAACTTTTTTCTTCACAGATAAGAAAGGTTTCTTAAGAATTTAATCATTTCTTCCTTACATATTACATTTTGAGGCACCTAGACATATTTTGCTCTCGAAATGAACTAAGAATGAGTATATACGTATCTTACTTTCATCTAAAAGAGAACCTTCTCCTAAAAAGCTTCATTGAATTTTTTTTGAAAACTAATCACTAAACAAGTGATTAAACAAGTTCTATAACAAATCCTTTAGTCAGCAGAATCACTGGTCAGAGGAGACTACAATGAGACACCAATGTATCTCTTTAATATATTTGCATTTTTATAGATAGGCATTTACTGATTTGGCTCTTTCTGCCTCCTCTCTGCTGTAATCAGAGCCCTTGCCACTACTTTGATAATTATTGTTTTTTTAAAAAAAGTAGAATGTTTACAGAATCCTTGGATACAGAAGTAGAAGAAGGGATGAAAAACTTAGGTAGATTCTGGTAGCCAAGTTCCTGGGCAAAACCTCCTAATTGGTCAGTTCTTTTCTGAGAAATACTTTTTCTTCAGTCTTAAATTTTTCATATTTTTTTGTTATATTTCCCAAAATTTCATCAATTCATTTGATTAAATGCACATTTTCATTTAAAGAAAAGGAAAAAAAATTTACATAAAGATTATATTATATAATTTTTCCCTTTCTTTGAATGAAAATGCTTTTCTATATATCTTGTGTGTGTGTATATATATTATGTATACATTTAATTTGTGTTAGGAAGCTATCAGTCTTTCACATCTTATTGTGAATAAATTTCCACACTTGGTTTTATGCTAGCTTCTAGTTGACATCAGGCCCTTTCAGAGAACTGAAGTGTTTATTGAGAGGAGAAGAGAAAAGTAATTTTAGAGATGGAATACTGTGTAGAGGCAAGTGTCTACATGGGGCATTAAGTGCAACATGAGGGCCCTGAGGATGAGAGCAGGAGTAGAGAAGAATATCAGATTGGCAGAGAGGGGCAAGACAGGGCAGAGGGCCCTCTGCCTACTTTGCAAAGTTGGACTTAGTTCAAACCCTAGACAGAAAAGAAGAATGCTTACCCTTCCCTGCTTTATCATATTGTCCTCAGTTCTTAGGATCCATGACTCAGACTGACTATTTATAGATACTGTAAATTAAATAGCCTTTTGTGTGACCACCTGAAACTGTCATTTATAATATATCTGCTATATGGAAATTTAACATCGATCATGTAAGCACTACATGATTCTGTGTGGGAATAGAAAACTGTCCAGACGGATGGAAGGTAGCAAATGCAAATGGTCTTCAGACACCAATTAAAATGCTTTCTAGCCATAGCCATTAATGACCTTGGGAACGTCTCTCTTACATTGTCGTGAAGTGGGGCATAGCCATAGCAAGATCCCCTAGCACAACTTTAAATATTCATCTCTGGTTGTGCCTTTGCTGGTAATGCCACTGTCATATCAGTTAAACTGGAAATTGCTGTATTTTGATTGCTCAGATTTCTGTTTTTTTTTCCTAACACTGACTTTTTCTATGCAGACGGTTTATTCTTTCAAGCTTATGTTGTTGTTGTTGTTGTTGTTTGGTTCTTTTTTTTTTTTTTCCTGCTTGCTTTTCTCATCTCATTCCTATGAAGCCTCTGATGTTCTATCTAATCAGCACATTTTTTACATAAATTCCTTTACATATTTTACTTGCAAATTATTATGCTGGAAAATTCTTCTCTCCCCCAATACTGGAGGATTTCTTTGTGGAGATTGTTCTACAGGCATTTATACTTATTGGAGGCTTTGTCCCATGCAAATTCCATTTGTATCTTGGCACGAAGGAGAGGCCATTGTTGACAGTGTAACTAGCTTCAGTCCTTCTCCATCCACTGAGTAGGAAGTTGAACAATCTACAGAGAAGGAATATTTTAGGAAGCCATCTTTTAATTTTTGGACCCTTTTTGGCTTTTTAATAATTTTCCTCTTCATCTTTTTTGATCTGTTATGTACTCTGTGTGCATAATAGACTTTATTTACAGATACAGTATGTTACCTAACCTGAGAAATTCAAATTTGAAGATGCTTTTTAGCTAGGTATTTGCCAAGTCTATTAGAATGATGTTACAGTTTTCACTTTGGGATTTGTTGAACCCTCCCCTAACCAACCTCTTCTCGGATTCTCAGAGTTTACTGATTTAGTCAGCCCTTTCTTTGGTGTTGATAGGAGAAATGGCCTTCATTTTTGGGAACCTGATTATTTCAGATTAGGAAGAAGTTGAAAGTAACACGTCTTATTTATGTCTAGTAACTAAACAGGGAACTGGCCTATTCTCAGTCAGCCTCAAGCATAGCCAGGCTAACTAATAAGATCAATGGAAACTGCTTTCTCAGGCCCTTTTTGCCCTAAAACAAAATTATTTTTTCCAGAGACACCCTATGTAAGCTCTGTCTCAGAAGGATGATATTCCTGCTCATTTCCATTTTATCTTTTCCATCTTTCATGATCACTGTTGAACATCAGTGGAGAAAATGTTCTTCTGAAGGCTATAGCTAAGCAACTTATCAATCTCTCTTCTCAATTTGTTTGACTATAAACTAGAGGAAATAAATTTTGTTATCTTATAAAGGAGATGGAACAATCTCTGAGGAAAAACCCTTTGATGTACTTCCAAAGGATTGGAGGAAAAACATAGGGTATCTTTCTCCCTAGTGATAAACTGTCCTTTGGTATGAATTCTAAAGAAAATCCAAAGTAATAGTAAATGGATGATATTCTATTGAGCATCCATTGCACAATGACATAGTCACTACCATTCAAAAAAAAAAAAATGCTGTGACATATGGGGCTATGCTTCAAGGGTTGAGAGTCTAATTAAGAAATAAGACCAGCATTCATAAGACCAGTAAAATAAATATAAAAGACAGTATTTAGTTCTTTCCTATGAAGAATATAATAAAAATAATTTTTAAATAAAAATCACCTCCATTGTCTTCCAGTATAGATAACTATTTCTTATTTGTTCAGTATTATTTTTCTGTTTTTATAATCAGTTCAGTCAGTTCAATCATTCAGTTGTGTACGACTCTGCAACCCCATGGACTGCAGCACACCAGGCTTCCATATCCATCACCAACTCCTGGAGCTTGTTCAAACTCATGTCCATCAAGTCTGTGTTGCCATCCAACCATCTCATCCTCTGTTGTTCCCTGCTTCTCCTGCCTTCAATCTTTCCCAGCATCGAGGTCTTTTCCAGTGAGTCAGTTCTTCGCATCAGGTGACCAAAATATTTCAGCTTCAGCTTCAGCATCAGTCCTTCCAATGAATGTTCAGGACTGATCTCCTTTAGGATTAACTGGTTTGATCTCCTTGCAGAGATTTAGTCAGCCTTTTCTAGGTTTTATCATAAATACAAAGAGTAGTTATATTAGTCTGATTTATTTTTTCAAACTTACTGACCACCTACCATATGCCATGGGGCATCCCAGATGGTGCTAGTAAAGAATCCACCTGCCAATGCAGGAGACGTAAGAGATGTGGGTTTGATCCCTGGGAAGATCCCCCCTGGAGAAGGGCATGACTACCCACTCCAGTATTCTTGCCTAGAGAATACCATGGACAGAGGAGCCTGGTGGGCTACAGTTCATAGAGTCAAAAAGAGCTGGACATGACTGAAGCAACTTAGCATGCATGTACTGTAGGCCATGCGAAGTGCTAGGAATATATATTAGGAATTGGTTGAAAAACAGATTCAACCAGTTAAATAGGAATAGGGTGAAATGCCCAGTTCCCATTGTACCCTCTTATAATTCACTGGACGTAGTCCCTTTGATGATACGGTAGCTACCACCACCACCAGTGAAATGAACTAACTCTTGCTTTTACAACTCCTCACTTTACAGTTGGTCCCCAGATTACCTAAGGAGTTGTTGTTTTCTATATGCTTCTAGGAGCTAAGATCTCTCCTTAGTATGTTCTTAGGGATATTACTAGTTTGTAGTGCATTATTGGCACTCATTAATTAGTTACTTGTAACAAATCACAGGGAAGGAAAGTTCTTTCAAGCAACATATTGTTAACTATAAAGCAGAAAGCTATTGAATTAGCTTCCTTGAAGTTATAAATTACAAACAGTAAAGTTACTCATTTTAGCAACTACTTTATCTCAAGCAGCAATTGAATAGAAAATCCTGGTTTCACAGAAAAGCAGCCTTGCTGTACCCTATATGGTAAAGCGATAAGATTATGAAATTAAAAAGACATTTGTCTCCTCTAAGTATTGACTTTCTATTAATTTTTAAAGACTCAGAGCCATAATATTTTGCCTTTCAGGTGTACATACGTCAAGTAAAACCTAAAGCCCTTGTTAAATTATTTTTCTCTCCCAATACTAAAGCAAAGTATTGTGCTCTACTTTCAAAATCCAGTAGAGGGAGAACCCAGGGTGTGTGTGTGTGTGTGTGTGTGTGTGTGTGAAGTAACTTGTGGTTTACAAACTGCTTTTATATGCTCTCTCATTTGTTTCTCATAATAACTTTTGAAGTAGATAGTTATCACCTATTTTAATATAAATGAATTCTATAGATCAGTGTTCCCAAAGCGTGATACGCAAAGTTATTTGAGTATACAAGGTACTTAATTAATCATGTAATTATTTTAATGTATATTAGAAAAATATTTGACTATTAATATGAAATATTTATAAATATATATAAAACATCAAACTCATGATTTTACTGATAATACTGCTTAGCGAACTGGAAATGGTAGTTTTATTATTGATTTTAATAAATAATATGTCAGTGATAATGTGGTTATGACAAAAGTTATGAGAATGATACACAAATGAATGGAGTATAAGAAGCATCCCTACCACAGTGGCGATGAAGGTAGACCTTGAGAACTGCGGGTACTGAAGTTGAAGACACGTTTATGTTTTTCTTGAGACAGTGGAGAAAATGGCTTTAAAGAAGGAATTTCTAGAAGTTCATTCCCAGTTGCTCATGTGTACCTCAGGCATGAAGCCATTTTTATAGATGCATGTCCATAATCTGTATAAATCAACCAAACCAGGTTCTTCTGCCAATCTTTAAGAAATACCTTCATACTTTTTAAAATTGTATTTATATCTATTTCTGACTGCACTGGGTCTTCATTGCTGCGCACAGGCTTTCTCTGGCTGCAGAGCTCAGGCGTCTCATTGCTGTGGCTTCTCTTGTTGTGGAGCGCAGGCACTGGAGCACTTGAGCTCAGTAGTTGGTGGCTCATGGGCTTAGTCGCCCCACGGCGTGTGGGATCTTCCCCAACCAGAGACTGAACCTGCATGCCCTGCGCTGGCAGGCGGATTCTTAACCACTGGATCTCCAGGGAAGTCCCTCCTCCTACTTTTGTATGAATATTTTTAAGTCTGCCCAGATAACCTTTTTGCCTTTGCATCCACTTTTTTTTTTCATCTAGTCTTTCTAAACTTCAAAGTGATCAAAATACCCCTTATTTTAAAATATCTATATATTTAGAGTTTAACCAGGCTTTATTCCAGAACAAGATAAAGATTCTTAAGGCTTATAGCTCTGCATGAGAGAGAAAATTCCCTTCCAACTATTTATAGAGTATTGCTCCTCAAAGTAGAAATTTATTTTAATTATAAAAAGGCTAACTCACAGAAAATGCTTTTTTCTATCTGTTTCTCAGGAAAGCTAGAGAAAAAGAATTTGCTGTCTATTTCCAACATTGTTTAGGGAGGAAGCACTAATGGTCAGTTGTTTTCGTTTAGTCACTAAGTCATGTCTGACTCTTTGCAGCCCCGTGGACTGTGGCATGCCAGGCTCCTCTGCCCATGGGATTTCCCAGGCCAGAATATGGAATAGGTTGCCATTTCCTACTCTAGGGGATCGTCCCAACCCAGAGATCGAGCCGCCCACATCTCCTGCAGTGCTGGAGGATCGTTTACCTCTGAGCCACCAGGGAAACCCAGTAGTAGCTTAAGACAAATTGTCATATCCAGTGCCAGGTTTCTAAGATAAATATAGTAATAACATCTAAGTTCTGTAGTACTCTGTTGGTTTCCAAAGAATTTTTACATACATTGTATTTATTCAGTCCTCGGAACTCCCAGGGAGATGCTCAGAATAGGTAGTGATAGTGGTGGTAACCCTACTCAATAGATTTGGAAAAAAGTATTTAAGAGATTAAGGGACACAGTAAGTGGTAGAGTTGCTACTCAAGGCCAGAATTCTTTCATTCTGCATCCTTTTCTGTTGCCCTTACAAAAGGGCAATTTATCTAGCTATCCTAACTGGATAGAAATATCTCTTGGACTAGGCTGATATCCATTGTTGTGATGCTATATTCATCAAGAAACTTTCTGGTAAAATATGGACTTATGGATCTTAACCCATCAAGAAGTCAGTGCTCTATAAAAATGACCAATATCAAAACACCAGTATCGAAAAGTGTTTTTTTCCCTAAATGGCTGATGTGAAAATTAAGAACTTGGCATTCTGATATATAAATCAGTTAGCTACCTTGTGAGTTGTTTAGCATTAAACAGTTCCTTGGTTCCTGAGCATTCCTGGTTAAACAGGTGTTTCCTCACCCGAGCAATCAACCATCAAGTTGCATTTTCTCTCTTTCCTCTGTGAACACTGTAATTTCATTAGGTAATGACCTAATGAAACCACTGGACTAATTAATAGTTTTAAGGCCTTGGCTTTTCCTCTTTGGGGGTGGGGGGCTGGTGTGGGGAGGCAGATTCTTAGGAGTGATTTCTGTTTACAATATTTCTGAATATTTATTCTTATACCAATGGATATCCTCTTCTCTCACCCCCAGCCCTGGCAGTAATAAAATATTATTTAGAACTGAGAGCATTTATCAGAAAACAGGGATCACAGTTATGCCTTCCAAGAATAGCTGTCTTTGTGGAACATAACTGCAGATGAGCTCTTTTGGGAAATGCTAATGGGCATTTCTGATGCAGGTTCAGTCACCTGTGGACTCCGCCACAATGTCCCCAGTCGAGAGGACAGCAGCCTGGGTTCTGAACAATGGGCAGTATGAAGAGGACGTGGAAGAAACTGAGCAAAATCAGGACGAAGCCAAGCATGCTGAGAAGGTAGGATGTAGTGTGCGTTTATTGACTTACTGTCCCCACAGTGATAGACCACCCACAGGGTCATCTAGCCAAGAAAGTGATCTCCCCAAGTTCAGCTTTACCTCTTATGTTAACCCTTCCATGCATATTCATGTATATTATTTCAGTAGTGGCTGCATGTGAAAATATGCAGAGATGTTCATCAGGCTGACATCAAGCTCTAGTGCAAGGGGAGAATGCATTCTAATATATATTTTATTTTAATATGGGTTGCCTGAATGTCAAGAAAACTCTGTTATTCATTTCTAGTCATTTTAAGTGAATATTTAGTGTTTCTGTATAATTAAACACGTCCAAAATTACCCTTGGACTAGACTTCCTTTCTATATCTTTGTAGTGATTTTGCCTTTTTTTGTTTCCTTTTCACCTTTTCTGGATAAAGAATTTGTAATGCTATAGATGATTTTAAAAGACATCAACATCAAAAGAAAAAAACTGAGAAAAAAAGACATTAACTATTGCTTCAGTTTTGTTTCATTTTGTTAAGAAAAGTTGACATGAAGAAAAAGGATTATGACACAAGAACCTTGATGTCATGTACAGAATTATTTCATTTAATTAACCAGACACCTAGCTTATGTTTGTTTATCAGCATAATCCTAAAAGCTGTACATATCGATGCAGTCTGTCTCTTCAAACTGTGTAAGAACTGTCATCTTTGACCTTCTGGATTAATAAGCATAGTTTAGGACCATGACATTGGATAAGCAGAAGCTAATTGTCCAATTGTTGATTAAATGAGATATGACGTGAAAACACATTGCATTTTACAAAGCAACATATAGGTATATCATTAATGACTAACGAATTTAAGTAGACCATATACAAGAAAGCTTAATGCTTCTTACCTCGTCCAGAAATTTGACTCTCCAGTTATTCAGACCCCAACCACAGCAGCTTCAGTACAAGAAAGGACCAGGTAATCAATTGAATTCTATGAAGGTTTAGTGAGAGTTTGTTATATAAAACTTTGGTGAGAAAACAGGCATATATATGTGTTCCAACAAGCAGTGGCAAATTGGGCAGATGACCAACATCATAATACTGCCAAGAGGCAGTATTAAAGAACATGTAGGCCTTTTGCTTAGAGCCTGTGACCTGAGTGTTTTACGCTTCCGTGGACAGGGAGAAAGCAGCAATAATATATTGTGCTATAAAAGTATCTATTGATTCAGTAGCTTGTCACTACAGAAGTGCTGCTTGCTCTTTTAGGGCTGATTCTAAGGGTGAAAGAATGGCAGTCTGATGAGTCAAGCCATGCCAGAGATCCTGCGACGTAGGAGGTGCTACAGAAACCTTTCTCTTGTAGACAGCTGGCTTTTGGCTTATTTTAAGCTTCTAAGTGCCTGCCTGGCCTTCTTTTTTTTTTTTCCTGTTCCCGTTGGATACCATCACAGATTGGATGTGGCTTGCAGCAACCTCTAGTTTAATGTGGAGAATGATATATAAATATATAGATTTGGAATGCAGAGGTAAGACGTCATTTAGGAGGCAGGCAGAGCTCCATTACTGTGTATGCCTGGGGATCATTTTGAAGAGTATCAGCAGCCCATGGGATGGCTGCTCACGCAGCATCCAGCTACACTGCCTAGAGTTTGATTAAAAAAAAAATCAATCACTGACATCTAAAACCAGGGTAACTCCAGTTTTTCTCTCCTTGTCTTTGGCACCTCTTCTCCTCTGCTCTCCCTGGTGGCTCAGATGGTAAAGAATCTGCCTGCAATGCTGGAGAGAGACCTGGGTTCTATCCTTGGGGTCGGGAAAATCCCCTGGAGAAGGAAATGGCAACTCACTCTCGTATTCTTGCCTGGAAAATCCCATGGACAGAGAGGAGCCTGGCGGGCTGCAGTCCATGGGGTCGCAAAGAGTCAGACGCAGCTGAGCAACTAACACTTTCACTTTTCTTTGTCCTCTGCTCTAGTACGAACAGGAAATCACCAAACTGAAGGAGCGCCTGCGAGTGTCCAGCCGGCGACTCGAGGAGTATGAGCGCCGGTTGCTCGTGCAGGAGCAGCAGATGCAGAAGCTGCTGCTGGAGTACAAGGCCCGGCTGGAGGACAGCGAGGAGCGGCTGCGCCGGCAGCAGGAGGAGAAGGACAGCCAGATGAAGAGCATCATCAGCAGGTCAGGGGCCGCCCGGCAGCAGACGTGGGCTGGCTCGGGGCACAAAGAGGTGGGAAGACGGCCAGAGGGTCCTAAAGCAAGCATCGCATGTCCTCCGTGATACTCTGTACAGGGGTGAAGGCTGGTGTATATCTTACACTTTTCCACCTGTGAGACCTGAGTGCACTTCCCCTGAGGATAGAGGTAGCCAAATTTCCTTCAGTTGCAACAATCAGAAACAGTTAAAACTTAGTGACTCACTGAAGAGATCTTAGAGCAAAACTGAATCTTAAAAGTGTCCGTATCCAACGTCCAAGACTAATTTAGATTTGTACAAGTCCAGAGAGGTCTAAGACACTGGACATCTTTAGGGCAAGAGAATCAAGGCAGAGGGCCAAGGACGTCCAAGGGGGACCAAGGGAGGGGGTAGTTTTACCAAACTCCACATAGCACTGACTGTGGGCCAGGCACCTTTCTAAGCACTTCACAAAGAACATTTGTTTAATCTGTTACTGATAATTTGTTTAATGCCAACCTCTGACATCAGCATTATTATTATTCTCCTCTTACAAATAAAGAAACAGGCAACAAATTCATTAAGTCACTTGCCCAAGGTCACTTAGTGGTGCAACTGAGATTTGAAGCCAGGTAGTCAAGCCCTAGGTTGATGCTCACAAACCACTGTGCTTGAAGGTTGTTAAGTGCCGTAGGCAGCTCAAAAGAAGTCTGTGGTTTTAGCAGCACAGAAGGATTTAGCAGTCTTACTGAGAGCCCTTCCATGGCATTAAACATCAGGGGATTAAGATACGAAATGCAGGAGAAAAAAAGAACACCTACTATGTGTAGAGGACACTCGGAGGACATTCAGCTGTTCAGGGGAAGGAAAGGTCAGCTGTCGCAAAGTAATGAGATTAAAAAAGGGTTTGATTTGTGTCAATGGATTTGCTGTTCTAAAATGAAATAAGTTGTGCTGAGGAAAGGATCTGATAGAAGAGAGGGAGATGATGATGGTGAGAGGGCTCCTGCAGAGGAGATGGAAACATGTGGGATCCAGTCCCAGGAGAGGAATCAGCTCTGAATGTCTTCTCCCACGGCAGGTGAGAAGACAGAGCCTAGTGCAGGTCTTGCACCAGGAAGGAGTGGCAACACTGAGCTGTCCTGAGTGTGGGTGTCTTGTTCTGTGTGTTAGCCTGCTCACTCTTTGAAGATGTTGGTCTCCCCTTCCCACCCCATTCTAGACTAATGGCCGTGGAAGAGGAACTGAAGAAGGATCATGCTGAGATGCAGGCAGTTATTGATGCGAAGCAAAAAATAATCGATGCACAGGTAAGCAGGTTCTCAGTCTAGTGGAAGCGACTGGTTTATCGTAACTGTTATCTCCCGACTTCCCATCCCTTGCAAACACCGAGGCACATAACAGAAAACAGCTCATTGGAAAGTTCTCGGCATTACCTTTCGAAGATTTTTTTTTAATGTTTCTTTGCGACCTCTGTGACCTTTTCCTTCCTTTACTGGTGACGAATCCGTTAACCCAGCAAAGTTTTAGCCTGCTTTAATACAGGTGCTCAACAAATCTCAGCCTGGTGCATGACGGGGTTTACTTCTTTCCTTCTGGAAAGGAGGGCATTCTCTCAGGGGGGCACCTGTGAAAAGTCCACTGCATGTGTCTGGCTTGTGACCTCCACTGACCATTGCTTGGCTGTGACGTTCACGGTCTCGTCAGTCACGTCCACTGTGCCATCAGCCTCTGGCCCCAAACAGTAGTTGAGCTTCAGGGGAAAGACAGGGCTGCAGAAGGTACCCTGCCTTGTTATTTTTTTGGTTCCGTGACAGGCATCGATGCCTGGGGTTCACTTGGCCACCCTTCTCCCTTGGTGCTGTGCTTGGAGAGCCTCTTAAGTTGATGAGATCAGAACCTGGGTGTGTGCTCCCTGTAGCTTCTACCTGTGATGCTAATGACACGATGATGGCCAGGGGCTCCTCACAGGTTCTCAGAGCAAAACCCAGGAAGTGTTTCTAATGCCTTTTCATCTTTTCAGTGCAAAACACGGTTGTATTTCTTAGAGTGAAACAAGTAATGAGAGGCAAGTGCCGTTTGGATGTGGCTGGTTTGGCCACAGAATATATCCCCTCCCTAAAGACCACCCAGCCAGGCTTGTGTTTCTTAAGCATCATATTGTTTCCATAAGGTCTGAAATAAAACTGGGAGCAAGGCCTTAATATGTCCTACTTTCCTCTCGCCTTCTCAGCCAGTGGTCAGCCTATGGTAGAACCACCCAGTATTTTTAAACACACATTCCATTCCCACTCTGGTTTCCTGACAGAGCTAATGTGGGATGGGGGACATTTTTCAAAGGAATAGGGAGTGAGGCTGAACGCACCGCCGTGGAAAGTGTGCGTCCTGGGCCTCGTACTCCCTGATACACACAAGACCCAGGAGTCAAGTGCGAGTTCCAACACTCTCTTGTCAGCACAGTTCCCAGGAAGAGTGGGACCCTTGAACTCTAGTTTCCAGATGTTTAGAATCTGGAAACTTCCTAAGAATCAGAAGAAAGTTCTTAGTTGGTCCTTTCTTTAAAGGTGTCCCCAGGGTGGATGACAGAGAAGGAAGGGTTGCAGAGACAAGGCTATCTCGACAGGCATTTATCCAAGAGGCTTAAGAGAAACAGCCTGGGTAAAGACAGTTTAGTCAGGAAAACTAGTGTTGCTAAGTGTTCACTTTGGGATTTTCAACATGAGAACGAGTTCTATGAATAACTACACTCAAATAGATTTTAGTTCTAATGAGATAATAAGACAGATTGTTTTAATAATTTCTGCTGGTCTAAAACCGTGGCAGCCTTAGCAAAGGGAGCTTAGGGGTGTCCCATCATGGCTGTGTTTATACAGTCCCATCTCCTAGTTGCCTGTTGAGGCAGCCTCATCATTAGCTTCTGAAGATTTCTATCCTACACTGCCCCCGATTTTGACTTCTAGGGTAAGATGGCTGGACATGAAGCAGGAGTCATAGGCATAGCAGGTGATGGCAAAGGAGGGAAACAGATTCATTAGGGCTCAAAAGCTCTGGAAAGTAAGGGCCTTCTCTCAGTTAACAGGAGGGTGTCACCATTCCAGAATGGGAGAACTGTTATCCTCAAAGCACTGGTCGAAGTCAGACTTGCAGTCTGGCTAAACTAGACAGTAGTTTGGGTCCATACCTCAAGGCAATGGTTTTCAAATGGTTTGATTCTATGGACTATTTTGGTGGAACCAGAGGCACCTTCCATAGATCCCTTTCTAGCCGCTCCTCCTGACCACTCAACAACAAGGACTTCTCTCAGCGAATGGATCAAATCACATACAGGCTAGCTAAATATCATAAATTACGCATTCAAACACAGGCATTACTGTATAGTAAATTTTAAGAGGAGGCTCACTTTGGATCCCTAAAGCACACTTGAAGAATCCATTAGACCACATTTTGAAAACCATCGCATGATGCCCAGCACAGATGATAAACACTAAAGCTAGCTTTTTCAAAAATTATAATCCCCTTAAAAGGAAGGGGATTCCTAAGCCCAGCTGCTGTCTCACTGACACATTAAAAATCTTTTTCTAGCAAAAGACTGTGAAAATCCTTTGGTGTCCTTTGTAACAAATGCCTCTTCCTCTGAAAGAATAAGTAACTTAACATCTTAAGTGTTTGATGGAGCAGAGCAACCCTTCTGGCACCATTTGCTAGAATAAGGACATGTTTGGGGTGAAAGCTTCCCAGCGAGGTAATGCACACTTCCATGCCCCTGATATCTGCCTTGGTGCCACTGGCAGTTAAAAAATATTTCTAAAGTGAATTGCTTTCCTTATAGTAGCATCGGGCCCAACACTTCCCAAAACAACCCAGTGAATGGGTTTCCATCTATCTCAGCAGCCATGTGCCCCTCCAGATCAGGCTTGTCCCTGAATTCAGCCTCTTCATCTCCTAGAGTCAGTTCATGCTCCTCGGCCCCCCTGGGGTCAGCCAGCTTCTAACTGGACTGGGAGATGATGAGTATTCCCCTAGTGACCCTGTCCTAGGAGATGAGATCCTGGTGATGGTACTAAGGGGTCATTTCTTAAACATCAGACCAGGGACTGTGCCACCTTCCACCCCATCCTCCCTCCTGCTCCAGGGATCTCTCCAGGTGACTCAAATGGAGAACAGAAAAGGGCATCCTAGGAGAAGCGAACAGCTGCCTAGTTACTGTTGCAAGTGATATCTCCACTGTGTTAAATTACAGGTCATAAATGGAGATGAGATTATGCAAACAGGCAAGTAACCCCGTCCGTCCGTTCTCTAGCTGAGCAGTTCCCAGCCCTGGCCCAGTGCACTGGCCTCCTACACATTCCAGCTCCTGCACTCCCCACACTCAAAGCCCTTCCTGTCAGGTCGAAACTAGATTGCTCTGCCGTTCACGCCAGGCAGAATGAAAATGTCAAGGCATCTTTTGCCAACTGAACTTGACTTTCAAAAGTCCCTGTTTGATTTTTCGTTTGTCTGTTTTATTTTGAAAGGTTGGCACTTGGGGAAGTTACAAAAGGGAGTTTGTCCACTTGGAAGTTTTCAACTGTTGAATAAAAGGGTTGCTTGACTTTAGTTGTTACTCTTGCACGAAATAAATATATACAGCCATTCTTAGCCTTCTTTTTGACCCTTTATGAGTCAAATAATTTTTCATAAATGCCTAATTTCTTTGGGTCAACCCTAGAGAATCTTTTATTCCTTAGAACTGGGACATTATAATTTATCCTATAATACTGAAATACTGAAATACCTTCTTTTTTAATAATTTTGAGATATTACCAGTCTTTCTGCTCAGAGATCATTTCTAACCATAGTAGGGGGGAACATCGTATCTGGTTCCCACCCCCTTTTCCCTGGTAGTCACTGGCCAACCCTTACTTCCTGACTTTTAAAAGATCTAAACTTGTTACCTCAGTAAACTCCATTGGCGGTAATTTTTTTTTAATTATTATTATGTTTTTTTAAAGCCTTGTAGTTCTTTATTTCTTTCAAGTTTTGCTTATCCTTAAAACAAGTTACCTTCCCAGAGTATAAATCTTATGCTAGATTTGTGGTTAATTAATAATGCTGATTTATATCTTACCCCCTGAGTTCTCTATCAGGGAAAGGAAAAAAAATTTTATGATATTAACAAGTGTGAGCTAGTTTTTTTTTCATATTTTTTAAACTGTGACCACCAGCCCTGCTCCATATAGATTCCCACGCCACCCCCAAAAGCAGAAGATTAAAGGGAAGCCTTACCTGATGCTACTGTTATATTGGGTTGGCCATAAAGTTCATTTGGGTTTTTGTACACTGTTGCCAAATGAATTTTTTGGCCAACCCAATATATGCTTTCTCCCTAAATGTTCCCCGAGGGCAGTGGTCTTCCTTCTGCATCTTGGGCAGCATGTTTCCCTGCAGAGCAGTGCTGCTCACAGCCGTGTGGAGCTACTCCCATAACAGCAAGGAATAGCATCCATCACACGGACATTTGTGTGTCCTCGCTAACCCTGACCATGACTCTTCCTTACCATGCTTTTCCCTGACTAAATGAAAACAATCCCTGGGTAGGAAACCTATTTTTGGCTCTGGGGGGTTGTTCCTCACATGTTTTTGTTTTTTTTTTTTAATTAGTTGTTTTCTGAAAAATGGCAACTTCATGTAGGAAATGTTCTAGAATGATTTACCTAGCTGCTGAAGCTAAGATTAGGATTTCTCTCCTAGTCTTTGCAAAACTAATAATATTTTGATGGGATGACTTTTGTTTATTTTTTTTTAATTTAGATGAGTCTGCTTTTCTCTGATTGCCATTTTGTTCCCTCATTTTTTTCTCTTTTTTTAATGCGTGTATTCAACAGTCTTTGGTTCCAAGATATTGGTTCTAAGGCTTTTTTTTTTTCCTTCTGAGATTCAAAAGTAAAATGAAAGCAGTCTTCCTTATTGGGTAGCTTTCCTGGAGTACCTCTGAGCTGGAATGAGTCTAGGAGCTTGTGTTCTCTGTTTGTTTCCATGTGTTATGTTTTCAGCATCCCCCTCCGGCCACATCTCCCTTCCCACATTCAAATAACCCCTTGGTCTAGCTTTTGGCTGCTCCTCCCCCTCTTGCTGTCGCATCCTCACTTTGTCGGTGACTATAAACTGCCACCATGTACTGTTTCAGTTTTGAGCACCACGTGAAATCTTTCCACATGTGACCGGTGTGCCCCCTTTGGGGGCTGAGAACCCATAGATCACATGCACTTCTCCTCTGTGAAATGAAACCTCTGGTGCTTCTTTCTTTGCCTCCTAATTCCTGTGTTTAAGTTTGACCCAAAGCACTTGCTACAGCAAAGCAGCTTGACACCTCTGTCTCATAGTCTGAATAACACATGGTGTCATTTTTATGTGATGTCTTAGGGTCCCAAGGGGTGATGAGTAACAAACCCTGCAATGCTGAAGGGGAAAAAGAAACACAAACCCATTGGGCCCAGGGGAAGCTGGCCTGACTCGGGTGCAGAAAGAGGCAGAGACGTTCCATTTGTCTGGGAAGCATCATGTGCACTGCTGTTTGATAGCATTAATTAGAGCAGTCATCTGGTAGAGCATTACGGCGCTGGCCCACATGAAGCCAGAATAAAGCCCCGTTTGGTGTGTTGTAGGAAAAACGGATCGTGTCGCTGGATTCGGCCAACACCAGACTGATGAGCGCGCTGACCCAGGTGAAGGAACGGTACAGCATGCAGGTCCGCAATGGCATCTCCCCCACCAACCCCACCAAGCTTTCCATCACGGAGAATGGTGAATTCAAAAACAGCAGCTGCTGACGGACGGGCCTCACAAATAGACAGACTGTGGGAGGAGACAGAAGGAAACGTCCCCACTCTCCTGTCCCCAGCCCTCTCCCCAGCCCCACCAGGTTTACAGAATGCCTCTGCTTCAGAACAGCAGGGTGGCGAGCAAGTCTGGACTGAAGAAAGGAACCTTGTCTTTCAGGGCATAAGGCTAAGACTTCCAAGGTCGACACTTCCCCCGCCCCAACCCCATGTCTCTATGTACATAGGGAACTTAGTTCTGGGCCATGTACAGAAAATACCACTGTAATATACCCAAAGGAAGTTAATAATGTAGATTACCTTTTTAACTATTGCTATTTTTATTATTGTTGTCCTCTTGTTGAAAGCACTGCAGTTGTTAGAGGAGGAAATGTAGGAACTATGTACGTGAATGAGAGATGAGCCCAGCCGCTCAGTAGGTAGAGACCACGCATCTGTCTGATAGAGCACACGGACCGCGACAGGACATGGTCAGAATGAATTTTTCAGGGATTCATCTGCCAGGTTAAAAGCCCCGCTCTGGTTCCCTTGTCCTGTAGGAAAACATGCAAATTACCAAGATCCAAATGAAACAGTTCATCCCACTGATCAAGCGGGACTGGTTCTACATGGACAGCTGATCTGACTTGGGACACACTGTTCCAGAGGACACAGATAAGAGCTGTTGCATCGAAACCGGACTCTAGGAGGGGTTTCTGTTGAACTCCTGTTGATGTTCATTTCCTTCTGTCTGTAAACAGATGGAAATTTTTCCACTTTAGGTAGGGGGCTTTTTTTTTTTTTTTAAACCCCAGTTGTAATAAAAGGTGTTCTTTTTCCTCTTTAGAGTTTACAAAACTATAAATATCTGTGTCTCTAGAAACCATCTTCATCTTCACATACCCACTTGCCCTTTCCTCCCCTTTGGTGGGAACAGTCATCACCAACAGGGTTTACTCTCCCCTGGAGAGGTTATTCAAATCTACTATCCATAAGCCATCCAAAAGAAACACCCTTTCTTCTGTACAGAAAAGGGCTAAGCATATCATACCATAGCAGGAAGCTCTGAATAGTTCCTATTAAAAATTTTTATTCTATTTGTAAGTTACAACTTTGGTTTGGGATAAAGATTTTATCCAGTGTACTAGCAGGTCTCGGGGCAGGGTAATTTTATCTCAGTCTTTCACTTTTAAATTGCTTCTTCTTTTAAATTTGGAGAAGAAATCCAAATCGGAAGCATTGCTCTCTTAAAAGTCATGATTACTCTTAATGAAAAATAAAATACTGAAAGTGGGAGCACAGCGTATTCCAGCCGTTATTCCCATGCTCTTTGTAGATTTGGCAATAATAACCCAGTTTCACTAGTTGTCATCCATGGCTTTATTGTAGGACAGAACAGTTATGGAACTTCATTTACTTCCTTTTTTTTTTTCCAGAGGTGTGAAACGTCATCTTAAATGCAACCTTGATTATCAGAAGTATGAAATGTTACAAGTTAGACAGATAGTATATAGACAAGTATATATACACATATATTCACACATATGTACATATAACTGCACAAATAGGAAAAGTTCCTGCCTTCTATGCTGTCGGATTTAATGTTACAAGGAGTTAGAATCTCATTAAGCAAGATCTAAGCAATTGCTTATATTGAGAAAGCAACCACATTTCTCAAATAAGTTAATGATGTTTATTTTAAAAGATAAACTTTAGGGAATTTTTTTTTAAGGGAGAGGAGGGAGGGGAAAAAAAAAACACCCCAGGAAGCCATATGCATGGAGTAAGTGTTTCCACGTAACGGAGTACTTAGAACTACAAAGGGGACAAGAGAACATTTATCAGGTCCCCTTCTGGGTGATGCCCCAACAGAGTCACCAAGCTTCCCTTTCCACTGTACCGCAGACTTGCATTCTGACCTCTTAAACACTGCTCTCCAGTAGATCTTTGTGTTTGACCTTGTATCTCAACAACTTCACATGGCCCCCAATCCACAGTCTTTTGAAATATGTCCCCTCCATAACATTCCCATTTCTGCCTGTCGAAGATCTAAAACAGGAGCTGCCTGGTGTGCTATCTGATCTGCAGACATCATCGCACGTGTTTTAGCACTTGTGTATTTTCTTGACCCCTGGTCATGATTTTATAAATTCTTATCCCCCCCCTTTCCCTCCAAGTTGAGGGCACACTGTGGCCAAAATCACTAATTTGAATAGGAAAAAAAAAACCTACCAATTCTGAAGTAGTGCTCCGTGTTGGGGGAGAGGGTATGTAAACACAGGTCTGTTCTTGTTTGTGACTATTTTCAGCTCTAGCCATTCTGTATAAAAGCCTTCAGAAAACCTGGTAAAAGAATGATCAGTTTCAGTGGCCTTAAGTATAGTTGGTGATGTCTTGCACTGAGGTTTGGAAGTTCTCGGGTAGTGGTTATGGAGACAGAGGTCTGATAAACTGTTTTGGAGGGTTGGGGGAGACACACAAAACCAAATACGTTTTTGATGGATGCAATACATCTTATCAGCATTATGTGAGCTTCTGGGATGGCTGCCTCACTTGGAAGATTAGATGCCCAAAATGTTTGTATACGCAGGCCTCTGTTATTATCAGGTTATCTTGAATGAAGAGGAAAGAGTATACACAATTAATAAAATCAGAGGTAAGCTAGAAGTTCAGTGTAGTTGCCAGATGTTAAAGTTTGGATTATCCTTTGAGCTTATTCCTGTCTGAATATTTTTTCTGAGTATTTGTTTAGAGAATGCTGCAGTCTTACAGAACTTATTCCAAAAGATGTTTTAAGTATGGAAAAAGTCAGCAACAGCCAATAATTTTTATGGAGGTATTGCTCAATTGGCTTTTCTTCAGCCCAAATAAGTCCACACCTCTGTTTTACTCAGAGGAGGTGTATGTTTGAAGAGAAGCGGGTGGATTAAGATAGCACATCTTGCACGCCCTCTAACACCCAACACGTCACCGCCTGATGGGGTGCAGCGTGGACCAAGGCTGGAGTTTGGAAATCAGATGAAGTGCTGGCAGAATGCTTGTCTAGCTGACAACCAGACTAGGCCATTAATAAGAACAACATTGGCAGGATTTAGGGAAAGAGCAAATACTTCCCTTTTATTTTCACCAGAGCAATACGCTTTCTGGGCTGAAGCAGCAAGAAGTAATAACATTTCCTTCAGGTCATCGCATTCCGAGTGTCTGCAATACAAGCCCTGATGGAAGGGAGATTGTAACTAGGTAACTAAGACAAACACTTGAGCACTTACTATGTTCCAGGCACTGTTACCAAGGTTCTGCTGGGCTCCAGGGCAGTCTGTTGTGAGAGAAGTGTGGTAAAATGAGGTCATCGTGCTGCTGTAACTTGGCTGTTTGCACTTGTCATTGAGTTGGTCAGAATTAGCCTTCTCTGGTCCACTTCTACCATGCCCTGTGATGGTCCTGGACAAGGAAAGAAAAAGCAGGATTACCTAGGACTGCTGTATGCCCTTGAGAATCAACTTGACTTTCGAGGTAAAGCTTTCTAGATCCTAGTCTGTTTACAGATCTGTAGCTCTGCCGACCCTCAGTTCTCTGTCTGGCCTCAGAGGTGCACTGGGTTGAGAGCAGCTCTTCTTTGGAAGCCCCAGAGCAGGACCATTGCCGTCAAGTGAGTTTGGTTACAGTTTGTCCTGCCTTCCATCTAGGTTCAGTTCTAGTTATCTCCATTTTGGAGTTTCTGAGAAGACTGGTTGTGGGACTGAACTTGGGGAAGGAATCCTCCTTGGGATGACTGCAGGCCCGTGTGACCCTGACTAGAGTTGACACCAGACTAGACTTGTCACTGGGCCGGACTCAGCGGCTCTGGAGCCCACAGCTTCCCTGTACTTTCAGCCGCTTCTCTGGGGGCCATCTTCTTCACATCAGGGGCTTTCTTCTTCATTTCCCCTTCCCTTTTTCAGATCTGATAGTGAAATCTCCTGTTCACTTCAGCAATAAATAGTTGCCTTCCCACCCCCTACCTGAGGGCCAAGGATTTGGGATACTTTGGTTTTTTAATCAATATGTCCATTGAAAGGGCCTATTTTGTTTCCTTTTTTAAAAGCAAGGTGTGTTGGGGTGTTAAATTTTTAAGTAGACTCTCTTTTTGTGTTTGAGTGATTGTTGTTAGTTCTGGAAGCATTCTCTTGTCATGACCCAGTTTTGAATGCTCTTGAGTTTAGGAGGGACAAAAGTGATGAAATTTGCCTGAGGTAGAATAAATATCTTATGAAGAGTGAAAGAACCTGAGAAGATACATGATCCAAAAGGGGCTAGTGCACAGCAGTCTTCTTCAAAGCCCAACAGGTTCAAGGAAACAGGAGGATTTATTATCCTTTGCCTAATCTCAAAATATATGAGATACGTAGAAAGGCAGTTTCTATAGAAACATGACATGGGCACCCACGCAAAACACATGATTCTTAGGGCTTCCTTTTTCTGAATGTTAATCCATCTCATCAAGCAGTGATTCCCAAACGTCGAGATTTTTAGATTTTATGCCCTCATCTGTCAGATTGTATGACAGCTGTTCTTTCCTCTTTAAAATGTACCATATGTGTTATATGTATATATGTTAAAGTGACTTGAAATTGACTTGGTTTGACATTGTCTCAAGAACCCAAGATAACGTTATTGATACCTTGGGAAGTCATAGAAATAAAGTTGAATGTCACTGATCTGAGAGTAGAGTCCAGAAAGAAGTAGCTTTGGTTCCTGATCCGTTTATCCTCAGGTGTTTGAGTAAGGCTTGGCCATGAGCCACCCAAGGAAAGCCAAGTGGTGGTTTGTGTCCATATTTCAGCATGCATTTTAATTTTCTCCTCAGTTCTCAGTGTTCATTGCCTTTGTTTTTTCCCAGGAAGTGTTTTAGTTTGAACCTTAAAACCAGATTTATATATTCTAAAAAGATTTTCTCAGAAACTGTGTTTTAGGAGGCCTCAATCATCTGTGTGGGATGTACAAAAATTTAAGAATAAATATCATTTTTATGTCATTTCTACACTCCCAAGGGAAAATTTCAATTCCCAGTTCACCAAAAGGTTAAATACTAGTTGATTCAATGACCACTATCCTGCAGAAAATTTGAAATAGTAAAGGTTAAATTTTGACTGGTGCTTAGACATTTCCTCATTGCATTAACTCAAGCAGACAGCAGCATATTAACCTGAATCACACCTGTAAGGAACTTACCTTCTAAATTTGACTTTGTTCTTCATCTCCAGGGCCTTAATAAGAGTGTGTTAAAACACATTACTATTTTACAATGATAGCTCTAAATAATTTATTTTTTATTTCAAGAAAGAGAAATACACGTTAGAGAAACAAAACCCAAGATTTTATTTTATTTTTAAAGCCATATTTTTGTGCTAGTAGCACTTAGATTGTTCCATATGTGAGATCCATGTCAGCATTTCATTACCTGGGTTTGTTCTAAAAGAAGATTTATTTTTGTTCTGTGAATAATTTTTGACGGTTCTTGTACATGTACAGATATAGATACGTTTGAGGTCTTTTATTGATATTCCTATGAAGAATACAAATAAACTTTAACTTTAAACATTTCAGACTAAGGTTGCTACTGTATTTGACATATTACTGTTTGATTTCTAGCATGTCATCTGGGTGATTAGGACACTTGGAGAAGAACCAGTAACAAAATGTATGTAGGAATATTATGCTGAAGGTATATTTTAACATGAAGAACAGCATGTCTTAGAATTTCCCAACTTATAGGGAAAAATTATTTAGCTGAAGGGCAAAGATAACATGCATTGTATTGTAACAACACCCTTAAAAAGCTCCTCATTCTGGAAAATTTGAAATCTCTTTACCAGCTTGTAACTGAATAGAAAATGGAAGGAGAACCCTACCGAGCACTCCAGACCAGTACTGGCCTCTCTTAATTCCTCAGTAGATTAACAGGGTTTGTTTCAGGGTTGTGTTGTTTAGTTGGGACTTTTTGCTGTTGTTGTTCTTATTTGCTTATTATTCTCAAGGTTATTATTTCCACATTACCTTCATCTCTGCTTACCTATTTCATTCTTTAAAACCCCAAGATGCAGGTCCCATAAGCAGTTTTCCTACATGCTTAGTTCTGAAATTCCACCAGTTAGCCTCCTCGCATATCTAGTTACTTCTATTCTACTAGGAATTAAAAGACTAAAATTCACTCAAAATCCAGAGAAAATTGTGCAAGGAGATTCCAGATCACAGTAGACGTGTTATGTTTTGTTCACTTCGAAGCCGACCCATTTCAGTCTGAATTGCTTATGACCTAATGTAAGGTTTAAGACATCTTGGATCTGAAAGATCAAAAAGGGAGAAACTATCATTGATGCTATCTTGTGACCTTGCAGTCTTAGCCCTTAACTGTCCACCCATCTACCCTTTATGTCCAGCCATACCCTTTACTTTTCTTAGCTTCCTTCCAGCTACCTGCCTTTTGTTGTTAGTGTCTTCAACAATAGGAAAGTATATAAGTCAAGTTTGTTAGGCCACCACTCCCACACACACACACACAGAAAGTTTAATGATAAAGGGGCCTGAAACAAATGACTTTATCAAGAATTCTCAATCCTGACTGTTCATCAGAATCACTTAAGATCTTGAAAAAGTGACCGTGGAGATCGCCTTTAGGCCCTCCACTGAACAATTAGATGGAAACTCTCTAAGGACTGGACCAGGGATTACCCAAGGGATTCTAAATTCAGCCAGGTTAATGACCGCTAGTCCATATCTTGCTCTGAGCACGGTGTGTGTGACTGTTATAATGTTCCTTCTGTTACCATCCATGGCACTGGGTAAGCTGGCTATAGGTGTTTTTTTTCTCTCCTGTTTGGGATGTTAAATGCTGGTAAAAACCTTGTCCCTGCCAATTCCATCCTTTAAATATGTGATAGAAATTCTCTCTGTTAATACAGGATAGCCATATTCCAACAAAAGTTGACCAAAAGCTGGAATTTCCCATCTTGACCCCAAGTTTCCCATTATTGGTTTTAATTTAAAGTAAAACGTAGATGGTTTCTGATTGGGAACCACCCTCCCCTGACCCAGAAAAGGGGGGAGGGTACCTTGACTTTTGTAGATTTAACACTCAGCACTGCAGTCTTATTACTTGAACTTTTACTAAAAAAATTTTATCTGAGGCCGAATTGCATCATTTGCACCTGCTCTTCCTTCAGTGAGGGCTTCCCTGGTGGCTCAGACAGTAAAGATTCTGCCTGCCGCGCAGGAGATGCAGGTTTGATCCTTAGGTCAGGAAGATACCCTGGAGAAGGGAATGGCTGTCCACTCCAGTATTCTTGCTTGGAAAAGTCCATGGACAGAGGAGCCTAGTGGGTTATAATCCATGGAGTCACAAAGACTCGGACACGAGTAAGCGACTAACACTTGCCTTCAATAGAAAGATGCACCAAAAGCTCTCCAGTTTCCTCCCCACCACCAGGCAGACACATGTGTGCCCATGTACATGTGCGCACACAGACAACCGTTCTTCCTAGAAACTTCCATTTTTGAGATTTTTTGAATGAATTGCCTGGGTGCTGTTTCTTTGGCATGTGCGTAAATTGCAGTAAGCTAACAGATGGATGTCAGTGTGTTTCCTTGTCTGTAAAATTGTGATTTTGGCTAGATAGCCTACGAAGAACTTTAGCTCTGACATCTTATGATTATTATCTGATATCACTGAAAAATGTGCCGTTGGGTCATATCTGAAAATCATTTTGGGGCTTTTGTCACAACATTTAGAAACAGTTCTTCCTCGTCACAATTTCCTGTCTCACGATACTTTTAAAAAATAGGAGAGGAAAAACAAAAGCCTGGAACAAATGTATATCCAGAACAATAATTTGATAATAATAATATTTAATGTTTATTGAGCACTTCCTATGTGCCAGACAATTTGCAAAGCACTTTTTTATGGAATATTTCATTTAATCACATACCAACCGTATGAGTTAGGTACAGTTGTACCTAATTCATGAGGAAACAGAGGTTCAGAGAGAGAAGTTTAGGTGCTCAAGGTCACACCACTAGCAAGTGCAAAGCCATCATCTAAATTTGGGTCCTTCTGACTATGCTGTATAGATTTTTTTTCCTAAGAGCTCAGGAAAAATGTTAGAGTAAGAAAAGATCCGAGCACGTGAACCAGCCTTCATGATGAACCAGAGCCAGAAGGATGGCAATGGCAACAGACAAGCTCATTTTCCAAGACCATTTCTCCATGTATTGGCTTTGATGGGATGGCTTTGCACTGTCAAGTCATCTGACTGATCAGAATTAGAGGACAGAAGTCTCACCTCAATCAAAAATTGGTCTTTCATGTCCTCTGGGTCCATCAGAACTGGGATGAGAAAATCTGCTTTGAGGATTCCAAAGAGTTGCCCTGAAAAAAGAAAGTATTACCTGGATCAAGGCACATTATCTCATTGCCATTTGAAAGCTTCACATTCTTAGCAGTCAGGGAGTGCCCACTGGACACCATAGAGGCTACATGGTGATTTAGGACTTTAAAAGGAGAAGAAAGAAACCAGCTAGTGGCCAAAAGTAAAGAGTCTCATGAGTGGAGTAACCGCTGCTCTCCTCCCATAACCTGGCCACCCTCAGGTAGTTACTTTCTTTACTCTCTCTTCTGTATTTTCCTTCTTTTTTAAAAAAAAAAAAAAGTTTTCTTTTTGGTGGGTTGGGGGGATGCGCTGTGCAGCTTGTGGGATCTTAGTTCCCCAACCAGGGATCGAACCCTGGACTGCCAGGGAATTCCTGTTTCTTCCTTTTAATAGAATTATCAAGTAGATTGTTCTACACCATGCTGGAAATATTCACCTCTCCCTGGACCCACGTTTATAAAAGCCAACTCTACACCAGAAAACTCTTACATTCTCTGAGCCTATAAACAAGCTCAGCCTTTGGCCCAATCATAGGAGCTGCAGCATCACACAGGACCACCTTATAAAGTTAATAAAGTACCTCACTCTCTGGGTACTTGAACAACCCTGTGATGAAGGCAGGGTCATTTTTACTACATTCCTTCTGCAGATGAGAAAGAGGAGATTTGCTCCCTGAGCTTTCACAGTCATCAGGAAGCTAAGGATCCTCCCCCTTGTTGCCTTCCCAACACGTCATGCTGTCTTTCATAGAAAGGTCTTGAGTGCCCCATGCTGAGGAGTGGCTGTCCAGATTTAATTGATTGGTTATTAAGAGTGAGAAACTTGGTAGCCAGAAGCAGTTAATTACCTGGTTTCGGTGCTGGAGTTTTTTCCTTAGATTCTGGGTGATTAGCTGAGCTCCAGTGTCTGGCTTGAGTGGCAGGAGCTGTGCCTGTCATGTTGGTGCCACTCCTTTCACTTGTCACAGCTACAAGAGGGGAAAATAAGAGAGTTACTGCAAATACAGCCAGAGCAAAGTGGTCCGAGATGGGTAACTGCCCCTGAGCTAGAAGACAGGCCTGGGCGGCCACCATCCTACAGAAACCACCCAGCGTGGGAAGCTCAGTCCTTCCCAGACCCTTCACTTACCCCACAGGCTCATGTACCCCGTGTCTACATCATCATCCCTCATAAAGTGTCTCTGATACCAGGATTTGTGGGGCTTGGGCAATATGTCTCCTCAGTATCAAATGTTTATTTTTAGTAGCTCCTACCCCAAGAAGCCCAATCCCCCTATGTAGTCTGCCAGCTACACAGAGCCCCACCATGGTACCCAGGGACCCCCAGCATCGCCATCAAGGGGTAGCACCTCAAAGTACATATTCCAAAGCCAATCTCAGCAACCCCCTCACCCCCTTTCTGGTTGCCCATCCCCTAAGGCTCTCCAGCCAGAGACCCCCACATAACCCCGGCTGCTCCCTCACTCCTTCTCACTTGCTCACACATTCAGTCACCAAAGTCCTGTCAGTGCCTTGCAGATGTCTTTTTTTTCAAATATGGAATATTTGAACCATATTGTTTTGTGATATATTATTGTAAAATATTTAAGTAAAAGTGTCCCCTCCCCTGACCCAGGGACAACCACTATTAACAGTTTGCTATAGAATATCCTTCACACACTTGAATTTTTTAATTTGAATGCATAAAGATCTACCTTAATCTCTTTCAAGGCTGCATAGTATTTCGTTGAATGTACATAACTCATTTAATCAATCTGCTTTCAATGGACATTAGATTTTGCCTCCAGGTTTTCACTGTAATAAACAATGCTGCAACAAACAACCTGTGTGTAGCGTGTACGCGTCAATGTGTTTGTGCACCTTGTACTATTATTTCCTTAATAAACTTCCAAGGGTAGAATTTCTGTATGAAAGAGTATGCACATTCCGGAACTGACACGCATTACAAGAATGGGAACACCAGTTTAATGCACTATCCAGCATCTGGGCGTGCTGATTTTCTCACATTATCAGCATTATCACTCCAAATTGTTGCCAAACTGGCAAGCTAAAATAATAATAATAATAATGTAAATACGTTTTAATTTGCATTTCTGTGATTCAATGAGCAAAGCAGAACATTTTGTAAAATATGTTTGTATTTATATTTCTTCAGTTAATACCACTTGCAAGCAATGTGAAATCAGCTCCAAGTCCCTGCTCACTCCGCTGCTCCAGTTCTGACTGCGACTTCACTCTCCCAGACTGCACAAGTCTTTCTCCCCACACACACTTCCTGTGTCTCCACGTGCCCTCTTCTTTCCCCACCCAAAGTATTCTACGTTTCTTTAGTGATGTGAATAAGTTTTGTGAAGTCCATAAGCACAGAAGGCAGGGAAACACACATATTCTTGTTGCCTGAATGTAACCATTGTTAACATTTTCACACGTTTTCTTCTAATCTTTTTTTCTAAGCACAGGTTGATGTTTCCTTTATTGTGACTGTGTTACACATGTAACGTTAAATCAGCATCTTTTTTTTTTTCCTTTAGCATCCTGACACAGGCATTGCCCCGTGTCACTATTCTTGTCATCATAACCACCTTGCTTCTGTTGACTATAGATCTGAGCATTGTGCTGCCTTGCTAAGAATCCTCTGATGGCTTCACTGACTGCAGAATCCAGTCCTTCAGAATTTGGCCCAGTCCACCTCTCTCCCCTCATCCCTTGCTTCGTGCATGATTGCCTGCTAAGTCGCTTCAGTCGTGTCTAACTCTTTGCAACCCTGTGGACTGTAGCCCACCAGACTCCTCTGTCCAAGGGATTCTCCAGGCAAGAACACTGGAGTGGGTTGCCATGCCCTCCTCCAGGGGATCTTCCCGACCCAGGAATTAAACCCAAGGCTCTTAGGTCTCCCACTCTGGCAGCTAGGTTCATTACCACCAGCGCCTCCTGGGAAGCCCTCATCCCTGCTACTTCCCTTCCAAATATGTGACAGACATTCCAGTCACCTCAAACTGCTTGTTTTCTCCGCACATGTTCACAGCTGCCTATCTTTGCTCATGCTGTTCTCTCTACCAAGAAGAACCTTCTAGCCTTTGCTGCCTGATGAAATCCTCCGTTACCTTCTGTCCATGGACCACCACCTTTCCAGACGGAATGAATGAGTCCTTTTCCTGTCAGGCTCTTGGTTCACCCTTCTGGGGGCAGTACGTATCAAAAACTGTCCCAGTTGTCTCTATTAGCCCTTATTAGACTGAACTCTTTTAAAAACAGGAAACAGGTTCTGCTCATCTTGGTATCCATTGCCTTGTTCAAAACAGGTACTCAGGAAATGATTGTTGAATTAAATCATCTACCAGTATGCAAAACACTCTCCTAGGCCTGGGAAAGATACAAAGAGGCATAAAAGATAAAACATGCCCTGCCCTGTGAGATTTCATGGTCTTAATAATTCATAATGGTGATCATTCATAATCATTATAATTAATAAAATGAGAATGAGGCCAACCCTGTCCGTTGAGTCAAGTAAGGACAGGGATAAGAGGCTGAATGAATCACTAAGTATTTAACTACTGAACTGAGATTAGAAACAACTACCATTCATTGAATATCTGCCAGATGTCAGGCACTGAACGATACCTCGAGACGTCCAGTATTTTTCTTTAAAGATGAGAGAAATGAAGTTCGGAGAGATTGGGAAGTTTGCCTAAAACCACACAGTAAGTAGAGGACCCAACATTCTAACCCTTCACTGTTAGACTCCTCTAGCCAAGATACAGTTTTCCTCCGCTAGATCGCCCCACCCTAAATTATTATCTAGGGAGGAAGAGGGGGTAAACTGGCTCCAGCCAGTAAACTCACTCCCCCATGGAGTGATCCGGAAGGAACCCAGGGAGTGGAGACGTGGCCCAACACACACCCACCCCCTCAACCTCCCTGACTGGTGGCCCGGGCATGGAAACTAGGGCTTGGCCTCCCCCAAAGGAGGGGCCGGGGTCCCCGACCCCCCAGCAGGCGGGGACCTGTGTCAGGCCATGGCCAGCTGCCAGCTTTCTCTGGGTCTGCGGCCTGGCTCTGGGCTGGCCCTTTCCAGCTGATGTTTGTTCTTTGGAGCACAGCTGAGCTTCCTGAGCTGGAGGGCTCCGCGGTGCTTTCTTTGGTCCCCGGAGGTTCAGCCCCACTGGACCCACTGTATGTGGCCGCCCCAGGGGTCTCCGTCGCCCCAGGGTGAGCCGAGGCCCCGCGGGTAGAGCCGAGCGAGGGGCCCGCTGTGTCTTCCTGCAGCCTCCCAGGCCCACCCTGGGTACCGGAGTCCTCCGGGGGTGCGGGGCCTGTAGCAGAGCTGGAGGCAGAGGCCTGGGGGACAGAGGGGCTCCCCGAGGAGATTGGCTCTGTGGGGTTCAGGGCAGGGGTTGGTGAGGAGGCCAGGGGCGCGGGGCCTGGAGCAGGGCTGGAGGTGGAGGCCAGGGGGGTCTCGGTCATTCCCTGGGGGACAGAGGGGCTCCTCCAGTGGACCAGCTCCGTGGGGCTCGGGGCAGGGGTCGGCGAGGAGTCCGGTGGCGCAGGACCAAAGGACATGTTCTGGGTGGTGACCGGCGAGGTCCAGGGCCCTCCGTCCACGGGGATTGGGACGTGGGCCGGAGGACTCGGTGATTCTGTCCCTCTGGACTGGGGTGCGACAGGGCCTGCAGAGGCAGAGGTGCTGGGGCCGAGGGTGCCTGAGCTCAGCTCGGTGGGCTCCGGGCTGACTTGCTGCAGTAAAGGCCCCGCCGAAGCCCAACCTTTCATGGTGTCCGCAGGACCGAAGCTGGTGCCTACAGCAAAGAGAAGGCTTCCCTGGGGTTCCAGGGCCCTGCACCTGCAGCCGCCGAGTGGCCTCTCCTCGCCTGGCCCTGCTCACCCATCGCAGACAGGGCGGAGCCCAGTGGCAGGCAGGGGGAGCTCCTGAACCCGCCTGGTAGAGCCTGGATGACCAGCGAGCCCCCCAGCATCTCAGCCCAATCCCTTGTTCCTGAGCAGCTCACAGGGCCTCCACCCCTACAGGATCCAGGCCTCCCAGCCTAGCCCTAACCCCCTTCAGACCCTCTCCATTCCCTTTGCAGGCTAACTTCAAAACCACCCCCTCCAGGAGATCCTCGGATAATTACAGGAGCTGGGACAATCCCCTTCCCTGTGTTTCCCACCAGGCCTGTGACTACACAGGCAGCACTGCCTATCAGGAGCCCTCCTCCCGCTGGCTGTCAGCCTTCAGAACAGGCCCTGCCTTTGCCTTGTGTCCCTGGAATTAATAAAGCTCTGTGTGTCCATGAGCTGGTCTCCTTGCTCTCTGTCCTCAAAAAGGGCAACAATACCTTTGTCTGATGTCCAACTGTAAAGATGCCAGAACTGTGATTTTTGTCCTCAATTAATCCTAGTTTGCTTCTGAACTCACAGGAAGCAAAATGAGGTAATAGCTGTGAAAATGCTTCAGGAATTTTAAAACGCTAAAGGCACACTATCCCTGTGATTCCCAGCCATGTCCCCCACACATGGTCCCAACAACTCAGCTCTCATCTTCTCTCCTCCCAAAGAAGGGATTTGACGGGCACTTCTATTGCACTTCCCTATCTGGATGCTGGACCTCAGAGGCCTATCTGGTGATTTTTCCTCAGGAGCGCTGCGCAGCTGGGCAGTGAGGGGGTCTTCCCCTTTTCCTGTCTCGACCTCACCAGAGAGACTACACAGCCTCTCGTGGGTCCACTGGCCTGGGAGCTGCAAGGCCAGTGGCCTAGTTTGAGGAGAGAGGTTGATGGTAACCAAGCCCTCCTCCTCTGAACCCCAGCCAGCCCAGCAGAGTGAGGGGCCCAGAGAACTGCCTCTCCGTAAGTGGCCCATGGTTGCCACCCAGGTGGCTCACCTCTTTTCCGGCTCCTTCCTGGCCTTTTTGGGAGGATCGCTTGGGACCCACCATGTGCTACTTTATACAGTCCACCCTCTCCACATCCCATGCCCTGGAGACCCTTGAATTCAGCCAAGAACAGGCTCAAAGCAACCCCATATGGAGCAGAAAACAGGGGAGTGTACTTGGCCTGGGCGTTATCCCCACGGTCACTTCTGAGGAGGGCGTGTAGAAGAGCTGAGGGAGGGCTGCAAAATCCCGGTGTCCGATGGTGGGATCTGTAAGAAAATGCCAGCGGGGAGTGTGAGAGCAAGGCTGACATGGGGGAGCACGCAGCAAGCCCAGGTCTGCCACTCCAGACATGCTGCTCTGGTGAGAGCCCCACCAGACACTGACGATCAATCTCCCGTCACAGAAGCCAGCTCGGGGGGGGCGCTGTCACAGGAGAGGTCCCCTCACAATCTTTATTCCTCACAGCAGCTCTTCAAGGGAAGAACCATTGTTCCTGTTTTATAGATAAGGATCACTATTCTCATCAAATCCAAAACACAAAAAGAAACAGCCAGGAATGGGCAAAACCAGAGACAGCAGATTAGTTGGTGCCAGGACTGAGGGTGGGAGAGGTGGGGGGGGGGGGGGGTCACTGCCAAAGGGTAAGGAGTTTCTTATTGGGGGTGACACAGTTGTCCTAAAATTAGGTAGTAGTGATGATTGGGCCACCTGGGTTGTACTAAATCTCACTATACTGGCCACTTTCAAAGTGAATTTTAAGGAATGTGAATTATATCTCAATGAAACCAAAGAAACTAAGAAGGAAGGGACAAAAGAGAAGAAAAGGGAGATGGAAAGGACAAGTCAGGATGAAGCCTGTTGCTGAGGAGACATACCACACACACGATCCAGAATAACCAGGTAGGCCTCTGGCTCCCATGTGTTTGTGGTGACGACAACAGTAACAGTGGCTAATACCTGCTGGGCATTTACTCTGAATCAAGGTCTCATCTAGGTCCTTTATATTCGTTCTCATTCATCCTTCAAAGCCATCTTATGCGGTGCATCATCAATGCCATTTTGGTTTTTTGCAGATGGAAAAGGCTCAGAGATGCTGTTCCCCTAATTTCTAGCAAGTAATAAAATCTGATTCCAAAGCCCACACTTTTAACCTCTTTGTTGCCAAATAAGTAATTGCCATTGCTAACTGCTAATGCCCAGAGACAGGATGGGGTCTGTTCTATTCTTTAAAGATCTCCCAGAATTAAATTAAAGCCTGCTCCAAAACTCTGGTAACCTACAGAATCTAGAAATACTTCCTTAGATCTATCCTCAACATCTCAAGCGGCCAAAAAAAAAATACCCGTTTCTCATCCCAGTCTAGCCTTGGGTAGGCCGAGGGCCAGTGGGGGTGACTGTCACTCACCATCGAAGCAGATGAAGGGTTTCAGGGAAAAGCAGGTCACTGCAGAAATTCTACTGGAAGCTCCAGTAGCTACTGAGACCTGCACACAGTCCTGCCCCAAACTTAGGTGGCTGCAGCCAGGTAGGGATGCTGGAACCCCTGTCGCTGGACCACCTCGGAGACCCAGAGGCTGCACTGAAGTAGAGGCCAATCCAGGCCTCAGTGTTACTCGTGATGGATTTCAAGTCCTTGTCCATCTCCTCAGTCACCATCTGTAGGTCAGCCAGGTCTGTGTGGTATCTGCGGCAGTACCCCACCGCCTCCAGCCACATCTTTTCTTGGTCAAATCGCTTGAAGGTCAGGTTGCCAAGCTGAACCTCAACTGTAAGTATAGGACATAGAGACCACAGGCCTGAGGTCCAGGATCTCTGCTGGCTCAGCTCTCATCACCCCTAGACACAGTCCCAGTACGACCCTTGCCCTTACTCCATCCTCAGGTGTTAGGTTTGATGAAATCCACAATTTTACAGGCAGACTAAATACCAGATTAGGAGAATGAAGGCGCTGTCACAGCAGCAGCTAGGAAAAAGGACATGCATTAGGGAGAGCAGGGGTTAAGAACTAAGCTTCGTTTCTCTATCTGTACAACAGGGATGACAAACCTAGACACTGAATTAAAAAAGAGACATCACTTTGACAACAAATGTCCATCTAGTCAAAGCTATGGGTTTTCCAGTAGTCATGTATGGATATGAGTGTTGGACCATAAAGAAGGCTGAGTGCCAAAGAATTGATGCTTTCAAACTGTGGTGCTGGAGAAGACTCTTGAGAGTCCCTTGGACTGCAAGGAAATTAACCCTGAATGCAGGACTGATGCTGAAGCTGAAGCTTCAATGCTTTAACCACCTGATGTGAAGAACCACCTCACTGGAGAAGACCTTGATGCTGGGAAAGATTGAGGGCAGGAGGAGAAGGGGTTGACAGAGGATGAGATGGTTGGATGGCCTCATCAACTGAATGGACATGAGTGTGAGCAAACTCCAGGAGATGGTAAAGGACAGGGAAGCCTGGCATGCTGCAGTCCATGGGGTCGCAAAGAGTTGAACATGAATGAGCAACTGAACAACAACACAGGGATAGTACCTAAATGTATTTAATTTAAATGAGTAAATGAAGTCATGAATATATATGATTTAACACAGTATGTGCAAATAATTAACACTCAAGTGGTAGGGTTAAACTTTGCAGGGAGGGAATGAGGGGGCTAATATAATCCTGGTTTAGAATCAGCCACTTCTATGGTTTCCAGGGAGTGTGCTTGCCGCACCAGCTCTTAGGAGGGTCCAAGGTTGAGGCAGAATAGAGGGACCGTGTGGTATTCCCAGGCTCATGACATCAGGAGAGCCAGGGACAAGAGGTAAGCCTGGTGAGGGGCACACCTGCTGGACAGGAGGCTGCCGGACATTCATGGTCCTGACTTCCAGTGGAGCTCAGACAGACCAAGACACCCTTGCCTACCCTGCCCCTGGCCAGGCCTATCTTATGGGGAGCACACAAACATCTGTGATTCAAAATAAGGGAAGTTTGGAAAGGATGTGCTTTGGCATGGACTGATTCCAGAAACCTGTTAAAGGATACACCTCTGTTTGCAGAATTGGGACTCATATCCTCAGATTCAAATATGGCCTCCCAAGCTCTGACTCCTGCCTGCTTACCAAGTCCCATCCAGATTTGCCTAATACTTCCCTAATTTTCCCTATTCAAACTGGTCTTTTAAAGCTACCCTTTGTTAAGCACCTCTCGTTCTCTTCTCGCCAGCCCTGAGCGTTGCCTGTAGCACAAGTCATCTTTTAAAATCCTCACTATAATCCCCAGAAGCAGACCTCACTTTACAGAGGAGGAAGGGGAGACTCAGGGAGGCAATGACTTGCCCAAACTCATGCCTTACTAAGTGGCAAGACGAGGTTCAAATCAGGTATGCCTGCCTTAGAAGCCTGGGTCTTCACTCTACAGTGCTGTGTTCCACAGCATGCAGAAAACCAGCTTTGCAGAGCTGGTTGAGGAGTGAATTCCCTTTGAAATTTCTCTACCCCAAGAAACTCTTCGTAAAATACCAGGGCAGTAATAGTCCCCTCACCATGTGGACTTCCCTGGTGGCTCACATGGTAAAGAATCTGCCCGAAAGATAGGAGACCCAAGTTTGTTCCCTGGGTCAAGAAGATCCAGGAGGAGAGCATGGCAACCCACTCCAGTATTCTTGCCTGAAGAATCCCATGGACAGAGGAAGCTGGTGGGCAACACTCCATGGGGTCGCAAAGAATCAGACCCAACTGAGCAACTTTCACTAGGTGGATGGGCCTCGACCCCCACCCCCACCCCCAGTCACTGGGGTGGGGACATCAGAGACTAGGGTGCAGGCTAGGCTGGACTCTGCCACAGGCTGGTTGGAGAACCACACGCCCCCACACACCCCCACCCCCACCATGTGAATAACAAAGGCATTGAGCCTCGGCTTGGGGTCAGCCTGGGGGCAAAGCCAAGGCATCCTGGGCCTGGGGAGAGGGAGAGTCACCTGCTCCAGGTGGACCAGTGCCAGGGAAGGCGGAGCCCCAGGCGTGTACCTGGCTTTGGAGTGGCAGTCAGGCTGAGAACTGGCTCCAGGAGGGTGTGGGACCCCACAGTAGGATCTGTGAAACAAGCCACATGTTATGCGATGGGGATGGGGCTGCCCAGGGTCCTCTCCGGGCACTAGGAATCACCAAGTTGAAGCCCGGAGAAACCTAGCTCCAGAGTAAGTGGGCCCCTTTGTTCCTATCCACGTGTGTTCCATAAATATATATACTGAGCACCTGTTGTGTGGCAGATGCTATTGCAGGCCCCGGAAAAATAGCAGCAGGAATAAGGCAAAGCAAGATCTTTGCTCTTGAAGAGACTATAAGAAGGAGCCAGCCTTGCGAAGAGGTAGGAAGGAATATATTGAGCAGAGCTGAGAAGGGATGGGACCACATGTGTAAGACTGTGATTAGAAGTGCCAAGGGAACCTACTGAATATGTCTAAGCAAATGGATCTGATTTACTTTTTTTTTTTTTTAATTTACATTTTTAAGATTTTACTATGTACAGAACAGGCCGGAGGGGGCCAGGGAGATGCCAACAAGAGCTGTGCTGGTGTGTGGATTTGCAGAGCTGGAGAGAAGCGGATGCAGTTAAGAAGTATCTAGGGAGAGTCCAAAGACTCCAGGGGGGTCGGGTAAAGCTCCCCCAACATGACTGTTCCTTCAGGGGGACTCCCACACCCACTCTGGCACACACCACTCCTCTGGCCTGGGAATCTCAAGATCAAACCTAGACTACCCTGGGCTACATTTCAAGGCCCCATGATGGGCATGGTGTAGCATAAAATTGGGGACCCATCAGGTTGGCCCTCCAAGACCCTATTTGAGGGGCTGGGATGGGCCTTGGCTGACTGAGAGGAAAGCAGAAATTGGCCTTTTTTTTTTTTTTTAAGGAAGGTGCTGTCTATAACTATTACCTCTGTGATCTCAGAACCTTTAAGACAAGGGCAAGGATGGTGGTGGTGGGGGGGGGCCATTTCCCAACAGCCAGTACCACGTGCATCAAGTAAATGGGTTGCCTGCAGAGATGCACCCACCTGCCTCCCCAAAGCAAGGTTCTCCCAGGGAGTGGCTGTTCCACATGCCCCCAGCCCCTAGAGACAAAACCACACTATCAAGAGATAGACATTGGACTCCGCTCTGGTTTCTGCATAGATGCACATGGATGCCCAACCTGACTTTCCCTGTTCCCTCCCTTTCTTTTCCTCTTTCCCCAGATCCTTAATTGGCAGAAGGAGGGGACATAATGAAACATGCCAGATTTTACTTTTTGTCTACCCTAATTTACAGCTGTTTTCTCTGATGGAGTCTTTGGAATGAGGGACAGAAGAGAAAGAAACTAAGGCGGCAGAGAAGAATGTAGCAAACGAGGGTTAAGATAGCAGTCAGTTAGCTGTGCTCTGAAAGAACTCGAGCCAGCTACATGCTGGCTCACTCGCTCAGTCTCATTTGCTCCTGAGAGGCGACCCTGGGAGGAAGACCAGGCCCCGGATGTGACTGAACACACCGTAGTAGCAGATGAAGGGCTTCCGGGCAGTGCACCAGGCAGCCCCCAGGCTGGGGAGAAAGGTTATTGAATACAGGGTGGCACAGAGGCCCTTCCTGAAGGTGGGCAGCGAGCCCCACGCCGACGCGCTGAAGGAAGAGCCGCCAGACCATCTCAGGCCACCAAGGCGCACATCGAAGAAGAGGCCGATCCAGGCCTCATGGCTGCTGGTGAGAGAGTAGAGGGCCTTGATGCTGCTCCAGCCGCTCATGCTGTGCAGGTCGGCCAGGTCCGTGCGGTGCCGCCGGCAGTACTCCAGGGCCTCGGACCAGCTCAGCTCCTCCGCCACCCGCCAGAAGGTCTTGCCTTCGCTGGTTAGCTGCAGGGCTGGGGCGGGAGAGTTGGCACCTCAGCACTGCCCCTCCCCTCCCCGCGAATCCCAGGCGTCCAGCCGCAACACGGGCGGTCTCCCGGCCTCTCCTTTCCCTTTGCGGCCCCCGCCTCCCGCCCTCCACTCGGCCTCCAGGGCCTTCACACAAGCCTCTCCGTTGGCCTGAAAGACTAGCCACCCCCTCATTCCCCCCAACCTGCTCCCTCAATGCCCCCCACCTTCTTGCATTTCTTGTCTTCCACTTCCCACTGCCCCATCCTGGTAGGCTCCCTTCGCATAAGCAGCCCTGAACATTTGTTAGCACTTAACAACAGTCGAGAGTGTTCCCCGAGCACTCACCATGTGCCATGAGCTCACTGAATCCTTTCCAAGAACTCCCTAGGTTAAACATCACTACGACTGTTTCCCAAATTGAAAAACCAAGTCACTGAGAGTTAAGTGACTTAGCCAAGGCCACCCAATGGGAAAAGAGCCAGGGCCCAAGGCCCGTGGGTGGGGCTCCCAGGGCAAGGCCCTTTGTCAGAGAGCGGTTTTGCCCTGATGTAGGAGTCACGGGCTTATCATTGGGCTGCACAGTAGAATCACCTGGGGAGCTTTTCAAATACACCGATGCCCAGGCCACTGACAGCAAAGATCTGAATGTCTCGCTGGGACTAGCATCAGAATTTGTTTAAAGCCCATAGGGAAAAGGACCTTATGGCTTGTCTGTCTCCACCAGACAAGGCAACTTGGAAGCAAAGAACCAGCCTTATTCATCATTATGTTCCCAGGGTTACCCAGCACATCAGAGGGACTGGATGTATCGAAAATGAATGAATGAGGAACAAATGAGCACATGGGACATCTCACAGGAACCAAGAACCCCATGTTCCCCTCCTTCCTTCCTGACTTCATCCCCTTGAGGAGGTGCCCACAAAGGAGGACTGGTTAAGAACTACTCTGCCCAGGGCCTTGGGGTGGGAGACGGGGTGTCCTGGTCCTTGAGGAAACCAGCTGCAAGCCAGAGCCCTAAGGGGAGGAAAGTAAGACCACAAAACCCGACATACAGAAGGGCAAGGATATGCATTTGGGGAGGACACAGGAAAGGCCTGACAAGGCACATGCCGAAAACAGTGACACCTCTCACACCCACCAGAGGCCAAGAAGATGCTGCCTGTCGCCGAGAGAAGCTGGATGACCCCTGGATGGAGAAAAGGGAATATTACAAAATCGTTCTTATGAAAGGTGAGTCATTTTGATATTTTTTGTCCTATTCTGTTTAATTTTTTTAATTAAATCACTGGCTGTGGCCTATTCAATTGACTTTAGGATCTAAGGGGTCCCAACCCACAGTTTGAAAAACGCTGCTGCCCCAGCTGACCTCCTGGCTTGAAACACATAAGCTGACAACTCCACCCCTGAGATGGGTGTACACGTCCGAATGTCCGTTTCCCATATGCACACAGATTCACCCCGCTGATCTGGCCTGTCCGGGTTCTCCCAGCCCATCCGTCATGCGGCACCCCTCACCCCAGCACCTCAAGCCCCTCTCAGGAGTTGCTGTCGATGCCCTTCTGTCACTGACTAGGCAAATCCCATCAGTCCTACGGCCAGCTGGGACCTTCTTGAACTTTCCACTTCTTTCCGTGCCCACTGCCACCCTGGCTCAAGCCACCTTCCCCTCCCTGGGAATGCCAGCACAGCGCCCGCCCCGAAGCTTCTGTCCCCGGCACTCACAGCGTGCTCCCCACTCTGCGACCAGAAGGGTCTTTCTGATTGTTTACCTGGTCATTCCCACAGGTTACTGGGGAAGGGGGGGTCGCTCCTTACCGCAGCCCCCAGGCCTGTGGGTCCTGGGCTGCCGTCATAGGAAGGCTCCTCCGGCTCCCCAGCTTGCTCCCGCACCCAGCCAGCTCGTCCACAAGGCTCAGCCCCGCGCCTCAGGGCCTTTCTCTGGCTTTGCTCTGCAAGGTTCCTTCATTCGGCCCTTAGGCTCAGCCCAAATCCCCCTTCCTCAGAGAGATCCCCCCACCCCTAGACTGAAAACTCCCGCACAAGCTTCTCTGCGTGACAGCTGCTCGATACCCTGATCGTCTCCTTCGCTGCTTTAGTTGCGTTCCGTGATGGTCTTGTTTCCTGACTTTTGGCCCAATGTCTAACCCCCACTGGGCGAGGGCTCCATGAAGTCGGGGCCGTTCCTGACTGGCACCTACTAGCCTGTATGTGTCAATTAGATGCGTAAATGAAGAAATGAAGGAGTGAAACTCTACACAGAACCGCAAACTCCAGGCTCTGACCCCTGGACGGTGGGGGTGGGCAGGGGGCGGCTGTGGGGGGTGGGAAGGCTGACAGGAGACGCAGGCAGGGGAGGGCGAGCTGAGGGTGCGCTCACCATCAAGCTGACTTGCAAATCCAGTCACTTCTTCCCACTTGTCTCACCTGCCACCCCTGAGGGAGAGCCACTTTTCCTGCAGGTCCTCACTCTGGATGTGCCTGGGGCCCGGTGCCCTCCTGCCCGGGCGGCGGCCTTACCTGCTGTGCAGAGGGACAGTCGCAGCCCCATGACCGGCATGACTACGATGCAGGACAGGACCGCAGGTGGAAAGGCTCCCCTGCTCTGGAAGAGGCTATGCCTGGTCTGCGGGTCATTTCTTTCTTAATCCCCACTCTCCTCCTCTTTCCTACACACATGGACAGGTTTGACTGAACAAACACTAACCCGGTGCCTCCTGCAGGCCAGCCACTGTGTGAGGTGCTGGGACGCAGAAGAGCAGAAAAGACAGCTGTGCTCCTGCAAGTGACAGGGGAGGTGGGTTACCGGGATGAGCAACAGGCACAGGCTGGGGAGGGGCGAGCCCGCCAGGCTGGCTGCTGGGGGAGGCGAGGAGGAGGATGGCCTGAGAGGTGAGAGCCCTGGGGTCCCCCAGGGCTGAGGGACACGCGGCCCAGTGGAGGGAGGGAAAAGGGAGGCCTGAGAAGGGAAAGCAAGCTGGCGTGTGTGGGCCAGGCTCGCTGTGCTCTCTTCCCTGCCCGCCCTCCAACAACCACAGCGCCAGGGAGAGCCTGTCACGATCCTAAAGGTGAGAAAGTTGTGGCTCCAAGAAGGAAATTACTTGCTCAAAACTCCAGGTAGGAAGTAGGGCAGTGAGTCAAGCTCGGGTCACTGCAAAGCATGAAGCAGGGAGGTGTGGACTCCCCCATCTACTCCCACTTTAGTGAGGTCAGAAGTGCCCCCCATCCAGGCTAGGCTCTGGCCCCCCAAGTAAGCACAGAACAGATGCCAAGACACTTTCTCTGGGGGAACCAAGAACAGCTCTCTCTCTCTTTTCCTTCCTCCCTCCCTCCCAACATCCTGTTTATGCCCACAACTCTCTCCATTGCCCTAAGAGCTAAGCTTTTGGAAATGAAAGCCTGGAAGACTTTTTTTTCTGCCCTCCACCCCTTCACACCCTTCCTGGAGGGAAGGGCAAACAGCCCCTCTGATTGGAAGGCCAAAGGGAAAAGGAAAAAATTGTTCATGTTTCAACAATAATGTCCTGCACAATATTCTCTTGTGCAGCGATGGCCTCAGATGACTTCTTCCCAGTGGCAGAACGCGTGTGTGCCAGGGCCACTCTCTGGGGATGGAAGAGATCGCGACACTCCTGGCCCAGGAAACACCACCCCCACCAGAACCCTCTCACCCGGCCATTCGCTTAGGTATCCTCGGTCTCATGATATAAAGGACCTGCTAGGCTTCCCGGGCCGGGGGTGGGGGGTGGGGGGGCGGCGGAGAACCCCTGGAGCAGTGCAGTGAGGGTGGGGTCAGGCACAGCCTCCATTCCCCCCACCCCCGCCCCCCAGGGCCACTCCTGGCGCTGTGGGTTGAAATTCCACATGCATTTCTCTTCTCTCCCACGACTCCAAGAGCTCCTTGACAGCCAGGACTGCGCCATAGTCACAAAGCCCTCATCCTGTAATGCTGTTGCAGTTCAGTTACTCAGTGTCTGATTTTTTTGTGACCCCATGGACTGTAGCCCACCAGTCTCCTCTGTCCATGGGATTTCCCAGGCAAGAATACTGGAGTGGGTTTCATTTCCTTCTCCAAGGGATCTTTCTGGCCCAGGGAATGAACACACCTCTCCTGCATTGGCAGGCGAATTCTTTACTGCTGAGCCACCAGGGAAGCTCCATCCCATAATAAGTGCAGCAAACCATAGAGGGGGCACTATGGTTTGTATGAGGGAGCGTTGCTATTATTCTTCTCTTAGGAGTCCCTCCTACCTCAGGTTCTGTCTGACCCATGGAGATCTTGAGAACATGAATGAATGAGGAGACTTACACTGGACACAGAGGGCCGGTGATAAGGGGAGAGAGGACAGCTCTGGTTACCTGAGATGTGTTAGGAACGCCCAGCTGGATAAAAGGGACAGAGAGAAGGAAGCAGCAGGCCTCCCAACTGACCAGGAACAAACACTTGGTTTGCATGAGCCCTGGGAAGCAAAAGCGTTCATGGAAACTTCCTGTAGCGCCTCTTCCATTTGCCAGGTTAGGAATGCATTTCCACCTGGACACAGTACACCCTTAGGGTCTACAGTTTTCACTTTCCCATGGTCGCCATGTATCTCTTCTCCCAGACCAATCAGATCTGTAGCCCCGGTAGCATTTTTCCCATACTTCCTTTATTACTTGGACAGGCTCCCTGAGAGCAGACAGGTTTTCTTCTGCAAAGTGAGCTGCTAATGACCGTCTGTCCATGCTCTCTGTTAGAGATATTCACTGTGGCCACAGTACCCAGCCAGTGCAACTCGAGAGGTTTTCTCTGAGCCTTGATTCCTGTGAGATAATAGAAAAATATATATATTGGTCTGTGCCACCCAGTACCTGGCGCATATGTGCTAAGTCACTCAGCCATGTCCAGTTCTTTGAGACCCCGTGGACTATATAGTCCAGCAGGCTCCTCTGTCCGTGGGATTCTCCAGGCTCTTGCCTGGAGTGGATTGCCATGCCCTTCTCCAGGGGATCTTCCTGACTCAGGGATTGAACCCACGTCTCTCATGTCTCCTGCATTGGCAGGCGGATTCTTTACCTCCAGCGCCACCTGGCACAGAGCTCCTAAAGCCCTCGTTATTTCCTGAGTGACAAAAATGTCTTTTTTTTTTCCTGATGAAATGACTCTGGGTGGGCTCCTGGATGGCAACTGGTACCTAGAAAGACTAAGCCATGGTAAGAAGCTTGGAATTTTCAGCCCCAACCCCCTGTCCTTCAGAGTTAATGATCGCTCAGGGCTAAGTGATGGAGCCTTCACAGGGAGTTCCCTGGCGGTCCAGTGGTTAAGATTCCACACTTCTGCTGCAGGGGGCATGAGTTCGATCCCTGGTCAGGGAACTAAGATTCCACAAGCCATGCAATATGGCCAAAAAGTAGGGGGAAAAAAAGCCTCCACAGAAATCCCAAAAATGTGGGGTTCAGAGAGCTTCTAGGTTGGTGAACTCATGGAGGTTTGGGGAGAGTCCTTACCATGCCCCAGGCCTCTCTCCCATCTGGCTGTTCCTGAGTTAAATCCGTTGGTGATAAACTATTAATCTGGTGAGTAAGATGTTTCTTGGAGATCTGAGAGCCGCTCTAGCAAATTAGTTGTACCTGAGCAGAGGGTCGTGGGAACTTCCATCTGCAGCCACTTGGTCCAAAGCCGCTGGACTAGGGACTGGCGTCTGAAGTGGGTGTAGGGGGTGGAGAGCCTTGTAGGACTGAGTCCTGAACCGATGGGATCTGACTCTAGCTCCAGGTAGTGTCAGACTGAGTTAAATTACAGGACACAGAGAATTGCTCCTTGTGGGTGAAAATTGTCATATGTCTGGGATCAGAAGTTGTGAGGATGGTATGATATGATGTGAGAGTAAAAGAGAAACACAGGAACAAAGACTGGGGGGAGGGGTTTCCTAAACAATTCTTATCTGCAAAATGAGGGCCATAATAGCTATTTTTCAATGACATTATGAGGATTAAATGAAATACTCTTTGTAGTGGATATGATACGCTGCACAAATTCCAGTGTGGAAGAAGCATTGCATCATAAAACTTTTAAGCCAACTATAAAGTTTTAAGGTGCACTTATTTTTTTATTTTATTGTGTTCACGGAATAAGATGCACCTATATGTTTTGTAATGCACCTATTTAAAGTACACAATCTGATCAATTTTGCAGAAGGCATGTACCAGTGGAACTGCCACAGTCAAGTCATAGAACATTTCCAACACCCTAAAATGTTCCCTCCTGCCCTCTTCAGCAGTCCCTCCCCTACTCCAGCTTCAGGCAACCACTGATTTACTCTCTGTCACTGTAGATTCATTTTCCAGCATCTTGTTTGAATGGAATTTCACGCAGTAAAATGTCTGTAAGTTTCACCCATCTTGTCATATGTACAGGAGCTTACTCCTTTTCATCATTAAGGGGTAGTCCGTTGTAGGGAAACACTACAGCTTGTTTATTCAATTCTCCTGCTGGCGGGTTTGGTGTTGTTTTCCAGTTTGAGGCCATTATGAATGAAGCTGCTATGAACATTCATGAACAAGTCTTTGTGTGGGCATATGTTCTTATTTCTTTTGGGTAAATGCCTAGGGGTGGGATTGTTGGGTCATGTGCTAAGCGTATGCTTATAAGAAATTGCTAACTCTCTTCCAGAGTGGCTTTATCGTTTTCCACTCCCACCAGCAATGTATGATGAGTCTGTGTGGATGTGAACTGTTGGACGATTGTGCCCCATGGGGCTGTTCCTGCTTGAGGGAAAAGTTCTGTTACAGATAGCTTCTCAAAATGCCCACCCAGTTGGGAGACAGTGGGGCTCCTGCAACAGGTCACTGGAGCCTTCCTTGGACACTTTCTTTGATCCCTTGGGGAGAGCCACCTGGGTCCTTTGCTCTTGGGCGCTACCTAGTGGTGGGTAGCACACAGTACTGGGCAGCCAGCCCTGCTTCCTTCATCCTGAAGACAGGTTTTTTAACTTGTACCTCAGGAGGAATGTGAACCCTTGGACTTCACTGTGGCTCAAAATTTACACTTATGTTCCACCTCTAAGTGCTGTTTTAATAACTGATTTTTTTTAAAATTCTACTTTACTCCTTTAAAAGTAAACGTGTTGGCCAGTAAGAATATTAAAAGACATGCAACATCACTAGTTATTGCATGCATGTGCGCTGTCGTGTCTGACTCTCTGCAACCCCATGGACTGTAGCCCGCCAGGCTCCTCTGTCCATGGGATTCTCCAGTCAAGCATACTGGCGTGGGTTGCTGTTTCCTCCTCCAGGGGATCCTCCTGACTCGGGGGAAATGCAAAACAAAACTACAATGAGATGCCACCTCACACCCATTAGGATGGCTGCCATCAAAACAACAGAAAATGACAAGTGTTGGTGAGGACACAGAGATGCGGGAACACTTGTTAGGGGGAACGTCAATGTCAGTGCAGCCACTGTGGAAAACCATGTGGAGGTTCCTTAAAAAATTAAAAAAGAATTATCATATGATCCAGAAATTCCACTTCTGGGTATATGCCCCCCAAAATTGAAAACAGGGACTCAAAGAGATATTTGTAAACTCATGTTCATAGCAGCATTATTCACAATAGCTAAAACATGGAAGCATCCCAAGTGTCCATTGAGGATGAAAGGATAAACAAAACATGGTTCAATGGAATATTATTACTCAGCTTCAAAAAGAAAGAAATTCTGACACATACTGCAATATGAATGAAACTTGAGGATGTTATGCTGAGAGAAATAAGCCAGTCACAAAAGGACAAATATCGTATGATTCCACTTATATGTGTTACTCAGTCAAATTCACAGAAAGAGGAAGTTGAATGTGATTGCTAGGGGCTAGGGAAGGAGGGAGTTGTTCAATATAAAACCGACCAGAACCTTGCATTGCCCTCCCAAGGAAATAAGTCTTTCTGTGTCCCCCATTTCTTGTTTGTAAAAAAAAAAAAAAAAAAAGGCTTTCTTCTCCTAGGCCTTCCCTGAGTTCCAAGAGTAGACACATTCAGTTACTAACTAGGGAAGTGAGGGAATGCAGAAACAAAGGAAAAACAGTCAAGCAAGAAGAAGAATATAACAGCTTAAGTAACAGTTTAAACATGAAGCAGAGTCACAGCACCCAAGTGCCTCCTGAAGGGGTGTAGATAATAATCGGACACTTATCTTTGAGTTCTGCAAAAACTAAGACCCCTTCCCACCCCTGCCAGATGGGGGATGACAACTGCATGCTGACTGTTAGCACGTGGACCCCAGGTGGGTTGGAACCAGAAGATGATGATTAGAATTCCTGAAACATCACCGTGTCACCACCAACCAATCAGAAGTCCATAAGCTGATTGATTGTATTCCCTGCAGCCCTCACCCCTAAGGTTGCCTTTGAGAACCCATTTTTGAAAGTCGTCAGCGTTCAGGTCTTTTCAACATGAGCTGACTATTCTTGCTTGCCCCCCTGCAATAACACTGTACTTTCCTTCACCATAATCCGGTATCAGTTGATTGGCTTTGCTATGTGGGGCGAGCAGACCCTGGTTTCACTTGGCAACAAATGGGTGCAGAGTTTTCATTTTACAAGGTGACAAGTGTTGTGGGGATGGATGATGATTACGGCTGACAGCACAGTGAATGCATTTAGCACCACTGACCCGCACATTTAAAAATGGTTGAGGGGACTTCCCTGGCAGTCCAGTGGTGATGACTCTGCCCTTTCAATGCAGGGGGCACAGGTTCGATCCCTAGTTGGGGAACTAAGATCCCACATGCTGCACAGCATGGTGAGAAAAAAGATAAAATAGTAAACTTTATGTGTATTTTATTACAATAAAAATTTGGAGAAAAGTAAATGTTTCCTGAGTTGATACTATTTACCTAATTTGACTATTTTTCTTTTCATTAACTTATGTGCATTATCTCCAATTTATAATTTCTTTCCCAAGTTACTGAATTCTTTTCGTTTCATATAACTGTGTGTGTGTATATATATGTGAACTTCTTGGTTTGTTCTATTTTACATAATTTTCTTCAGCAATTATTTCATCCTTTTAGTACTTTCAATAACTTAATAGATTCATTATTAATTTCCTTTTAATATCTTTTAAGTATTTCCTTTTAACTATGCTGTTGGGGGGGTTGCATTTCCAAGAGGAAGGAGTTAGTTGAGTGCATACCACATGTTGTTGAATCCTCAGTAGTGTCCGACTCTTTGCAACCCCATGGATTGTAGTCCGCCAGGCTCCTCTGTCCATGGGATTTCCCAGTTAAGAATCCTAGAGTGGGTTGCCATTCCCTTCTCCAGGGGATCTTTCTGACCCAGGGATCGAACCTGCGTCTCCTGCATTGGCAGGCGGGTTCTTTCCCACTGAGGTGGCCTGGGAAGGAGGATAAACCTGCTGGCTGTGTAGCCAGGCTGCCTGGCTTCATTTCATACCTCTTCCACCCAGCTCTGCAACTGCCTCCTCATCTGAAAAATGGAAAGAACAATGGCGCCTGCCTCTTAGGCTCATTGTGTGGATTAAATAAACACATTCAAAATGCTTGGTTAAGACACTAGCTATTTTATTCCTGTGATTCCCCATATCCCTGTAGGTGAGCCTTTGACTCTAGTTTAACCTGTAAGGAAAGAAGGCTGGCAGGATCACTAGGAAATCGCTGAACCAGAGAATCCAGGCCCACCAGCCCAGAGCCCCTCTTAAGGGAAACCAAAAGTCCTTCCTTAGCAATGGGCCAGCCAGAGACTTTATACCTGCTTTATCCCTTGAGCAAACCACGCCTACAGTCCCACTAATCTGCGCACCTGTTTGGCATTAACGAAGTAGAGGAACAGGCTGAGAGATTCTGGAGCCTGGAGAGGCTGGGGCAGGGGCTTGGAGCAGAGAATGAGCTCAGAAGTGGGCTGAGACAGTCAAGGGCTGCTCAAGGGAATCTGAAAAATAGAGTGTTCCCTCCTGGAAGAACAGGGGACCAGGAGGGTATGGACAAGTACCCTCCTACCAGATGGGTGTCAGGGGACAAAACACCCTGAGTGAGCAGAGAAGGAGGTGTGGGCCCCCCACCTTTGCCCCACCCTTCTGCATTGTCTGATTCATACAGCTGAGAAGAGAGAGAGAGAAACGTCTTCCTGGAAGACCATTCCCTTAAACTGCCAGCCACATCAGTGGGGTGGGAGGAAGCTCTCCAACAAGGACAAAGGAGGAAGGAGGGATCTGGTACCAAAGAGCCAGGGGCCAGGGCCCCAGTGGGCAGGGCCTGAGGACAAGCCAGAGGTCAGTTATTACCACGAGACCACGCCAGAGGTCAGTTATTACCACGAGACCACGCCAGAGGTCAGTTATTACCACGAGATCAGGCCACATCTGACACGACTCAAGGAAAGGAGCTGTACTCCAGAAGATGAGAAGATGGGTCAAGAAGACTGCAGAGACAGGTAATATGATGTTTACTCTTATGTCAACTTGGCTAGGTCACAGGGTGCTCACAGACCATTGACACTTCTTTAAAAAAAAAAAAAATTTCTTTTTGGTTGTATTGGGCCTTGACTGCTGCTCATGGCTTTCTCTAGTTGTGGAGAGCAGGGGCTAACCTCTAGGTGTGGTGCTGGGCTTCTTGTGTTGGCTTCCCTTGCTGGAGGGCACAGGCTCTAGGAACAGGGCCTTCAGTCGTTACAGCACCCGGGCTCAGCAGTCGTGGCACTCGGGCTCTAGTGGAATCTTTCCGGACCAGGGATCAAACCCATGTCCCCTGCATTGGCAAGAGGATTCTTATCCAGTACACCACCAGGGAAGTCCTATAGTTGACCCTTGAACAATGTGGGGGATAGGGGTGCCAACCCGCTGGACAGTCAAAAACCTGTGTATTGCTTTCTAGTCAGCCCTGGTATATACAGTTCTGCACCTGGAGATTCAGCCAACTTCAGACCGCATAACACTGCTGTATTGACTACTGGAAAAACATCCTCATGGAAATGGACCCGTGTAGTTCAAGCCCATGTTCAAGGGTCGGCTGAATTCAGTTAAGCATTATTCTGGGTGTGTGTGTGAGGGTGTTTTGGGTGGGTTAACACTTGGCTCGGTAGACTGAGTAAAGCAGACCGCCCTCCCTAATGCAGGGGGCCCATCCAATCTGTGGGAGGCCCAGGCAGAACAAAAGACTGAGTAAGGAATAGCCCTTCCTCAGCCTGTTTTATAGCCAGGACCTCAGTCTCCTGCACTCAGAAGGGAACTTCCCCCACTGGCTCTCCTGGGTCTCCAGATGGCAGATCATGGGGCTTCTCAGCCTCTGTAATTACGTGAGCCAATTCCTTAAGATAAATGTCTCGATAGATAGATGACAGATAGATATATAAATAGATGTCCTATTGATTTTGTTTCTCTGGAGAACCCTGACTAATCCAAGTAACCAAGTGGGAGGCACATTAGAAGGCCCGCAGAACATCCGGGGGTGGGGGGCGGGGGCCTGGCAGGGAGCAGCAGGTCGGAGACCAGGTGAGGTTCCTGCGTGAGGTCAGCAAGACGAATCTCGTTGACACCAGGTTGGCCCTGCAAAGTCCCCTTTGTGTGGACGTGGGGCTTGGGGTTTTCCAGTTCTCTGAGAGCTGAGGGAGATCCAGGCACAAAACCAGAAGGTTGCTCCATTTGTGAACATCCCATTATTTCCTGAGGCAGGCGCCCACAGGAGCCCTAAGAATGGGCATGTGTTATGACACTGGGACGTGGTGAAGTACCAGCCTGACACACAGGCAGCTCAGAGGACACCTTCTTGCTCTATGTTGTTAGAGGATGTGTAGATTTAACTCCAGTTCCAGCTGCTGTGCTGAGTGACAAGGCCAAGTAAAGGTGAACGTGGGCCGGACGGAGCAGAGAAGGCTGGTACGGTACCCAGCACACCTGCTGGGACAGGCTAGCACCTCTTTCTGCCAGAAAGAAGACCATTCGCTCTTCTGAAGACACTAAACACTCGCCATACAGGGCCCAGCATGGAGGAGACAGCCCCACTTAGCTGGGGGAGTGTCACCTTCAGAGATCGAGAAGGGTATTGGCAACGGGGAAGTCTGGTATGTAGGAGGTAACGTGGCTCTCTGCACCTCCCGCACCGGGTTTAGAGAAGAAATTCTCTATAAAGTCAAGGGCAGTGGGAAGCTCACTAGGCCAGGAATGGGATCCAGAAGAACGTGAGAGAGAGCCAGCTCTGAGAACTGGGCAGAGCCTCTCCCGGGCTCTCAGCACCCTGACCTTACTCACTATATTGCAAGTGTGATTCTAATGATGCCCTGTCAGCCCATCAGTGATGAGGCCCTAGATGCCAGGGCCACGTCCGGTATCCTTGTGCTCCTGGTGCCTAGCAGAGAGCTGGGCACACAGGCGGGGTCAGTGTTGAATGAGCAGGGCGGGGCGCTTGCTGTGGAGGCCCCTACATAGTGACCCAGAGCTCCTTGCTGAGGCCCAGGCCTGGCCCTGAGCCTGGATAAAGGCGGCCTGCCAGTGAGGTGTGTGGCCGAGACAGGCAGGGCCCCGCGATTCACAGCTCTCTGCGTGGGTCGCCATTGTCACAGGTGTCAGAGAGGTGGGGGCACAAGAAGAGGGCTTTGTTTTAATCAAGAATCAGATAGAAAGAAATTAATGCTTATGTTTAGGGCGTTCAGCAAATGACCATGGGCTGCTTCAGTGTTGGAATCCCTCCAAGTTGTCTTGCCCAGGGAGCGACTTTCACGCCAGTTTTGCCACCCAGAAAGCAGTTTTGCTTACGCCTCCTTTTTCAACTTCAAGTGGGAGCTCGGGGCCCAGAGAATTCCCCTCAAAGTGTTTGTCTGTCACGTGACCCAGGAACACCCTAGAGCCATGTAGAGAGGAGCAGGCGGAGAGGAATCAGGGTGCTGCCAGTGGCCCCGAGGAAGAAGGCTGGGATGGGGCCAGGGTGAGCTTGTGGGTTCAGCCTTCTGAGCAGAGGAACAGTCCCGCTGGAGAAACTGCTTTCTACAGAACCAACATACAGGGTGACAAGCCGTCAGATTCTTGTGAGGAAAAGACATCTCAGGTGTCTTGGTGCAAAAAAAAAAAAAAAAAAAGTCTGTGCATGTTTGCCTACAAAGAACAGGCCAAGTGAAGTCACTCTTTGTGAAAAATGATGAGGGGGGCCTTCCCTGGTGGTCCAGTAGTTAGGACTCTGCCTTCCAGTGCAGGGGGCGCAGGTTCAATCCCTGGTTGGGGAGCTAAGATCCTACATGCCTTGCAGCCAGAAAAACAAAACATAAAACAGAGGCAATACTGTAACAAATTCAATAGAGACTTTAAAAATGGTCCACATCAAAAAAATCTTTAAACAGTAAAAAAACCAAAGAAGTCAAAGGGACACTAGCCAAGCAAGGAGGCCCCTAGGAGCTGCATTTGGCATGAGTAGGGGGAGCCACTGATGGTTGGTGGCTCTTTATCTCAGACAGCAGGCCACTCTGTCACGGTCGACTGTGGGGATAGTAACAGGTCCCCTGGGTCCTGGGAGGCCCTGGCAAAGGCGTCCTTGTCATGGTGAACACACAGGAGAAAAAAGCCTGCGATCTTCACACAAAGCCTTTGCTCTGAGTTTTCACTTATCATCAGCTGTATTGCAGTAGCTGGAGATTTACCATTAATTGTTGAGAACATCATGCTTTGTTCCTGAAACAGAGGTACTAAAATTTCACATGATAGAAATTCCATAGAAACAATATAATAGAATTTGATTCTAGCTGAGGTCTGATACATTGTTCACAGGAAGGATCAGAAATTGCATAGTAACCAATGTGTCAATGAGAAAGGATGTCTGAACCCTGCCCAGGGTAGAGGCAAGGTGTATATAAATCAGCTACAGGGGACAATACAGTAACCAAGGGTATAAAATTTCTGTGAGAGGTCCCCTGAAGCTAGGGGGACACCCCACACACACACAAGAGGCGGGCAGTACTAGACACTGTCGTATGGGGCAGGGTGTTCCAGGAGGTGGTCATCTAGTGCAAGGATGACTAGAGACCACAGTTGTCAGGATTCTGGGCTCCTTTGTGAATCAACGGGCTGTGGAACACTGGGACCCCTGTGGTCAAATGGGCCCCTCAGCACGGATGAAGTTCTCTGCACCTTCTCTGGCTGGGCCCAGGCTTCATCACAGGCCAGACTCTGGAGCTTTGGAATCACAAGAGGTCAAATACAGAGGCCTAAAGCCATTTCTAAGCTCTCTCTTCCCACTGCCCCTACCCTGTACACTACATGATCGTCATGAAACTGAAAAACCAGGACATTTGTAAAGAAAAGAGAATCGAAATGTCATTCACCTGGGGAAAGGAAACATGTGGCTGCTTCTTTCTCTGTTGAGAATCTCCCCTTTCACCAAACTCCACTGGAACATCGGAGGGTTGTATATGCCTCTTGCCCTGGACCAGTGGATTATTGCCATGAAGGGGGTTTAGGAAAAGTCTATCTGACATTCTTCAGGTAAGAATGGCCTATGGCCTGCCTGGAACAAAGTTATACCACAGTAATACCCACATTGCAAGGCTGCTTCCACTTAGGGCCTCAAGCGGTTGCAAAATCTTAGAGAAGAAAATAACAGACTCATTTATTTAGGCGTATTAAACATACCCCCAGCCCTTCCAGGACATATTGATGACAAGAGTGATGTATTTGAGGGCATGAACAGCAAGTTCTGTATGAAGGCAAAATGTGGGTCTGGGGTCAAATTTCTGTCCAGATCATGATGATATTGGTGATGATGATGGTGTGTGTGTGTGTGTGTGTGTCTGTGTAAATTTTCTACTTTATAAAGCAGTTTCACAACAAGACCTTGATTTCTTTTACACCCAATTTCCTGATATGTGGGTCAATGAGCTTTTCTACAAGGAGGCTCATTTAACAAGTGCTCCCCCAAACAAAGGACATTTCTCTTCAGGTCCAAGAGGAACTCAATCCCCAACAAAAAGGAGATGATGCCCATTTTCACTAGGCTGGTGAACACTGGGAAGGAGTCAGTTATTTTCACTGCAGTTCCCTGCTAAAGCCTGTGGGATCTTTGGAAACCTGTGGAGAAAGGGCCCTCCTGCCGTGCGGTCAGCAGATCTGGAAGGACTGAGCACAGTGGTCAAAGGACCTTAGCGTTCCAACCCCTCATTTGGAACGAGGCGGAAAGGAGCCTGGGAAACTCCCCGCCACTTGCTGACCCACCCTTGCCCTCCCCAGCTGAATAGTGACAGAGATTCTCCTTTGGTTGTGATGGGCTGAGATCAAGGTCTTTCCCGAGGATGGAAGCTGCAAAATAAGTCCCAGAGCTCAGGGCCCCTGGGAAGGACAGGCACAGGCCCAGGAAGTGGCCAGGTGAGTTCAGTCAGTTGTGTCTGGGATGCGGGCACATACTTGACACACAATTTTCATCATTTCCTGTACTGTCTGTCCTAGGAATCTCCAAGTTGGCCCTCCCTTTCTGGAGCAACTAGTATTTGAAATGAGAGGGAGGAAGGAATACCCAAGGATAAGAGGGAAGAGAAACTAGGTTTCCTAACCCGGATATGAAATAATTTTAGGTCTCAGGGGAGGCCATGTTGTTTAGACTTTTTTTGGTGTTTTTTTTTTTTTAATTGGAGTATAATCGCTTTACAATATTTTGTTAGTTTCTGTCATACAACAATGTGAATCAGCTATAAGTATACATATATCCCCTGCTTCTAGGACCTTCCACTGCCCCCCAACCATCCCATCCCTCTGGGTCATCACAGAGCACCGAGTTGAGCTCCCTGTGCTCTCTATCCCTACTAGCTATCTGTTTTACACATAGTAGTATATATATGTCAATCCTAGTCTCCTAATTCATCCCACCCTCCTTTTCCCACCGTGTCCACTTGTCTTTTAAACACAAATCACAGTTACCCTCAGAATGGCCTCAGTAACCTTCCTTGCCCATCATCCAGGATTCTCACCATTCACAGTCTACTTGTTTTTTGCCCTGACTCTCTTCCAGGAGGGTAGAAAAACCAGGAGGAAGAATGGAGTTGGGTGGAAGAGGGGAGAGGGGCAGGGCCAGCTGTAAAGTCAGGCCAGGGCATCAGAGATCATCCTGCCGAGACTGGCTCCAAGAGCCCCAGGTTAGCATAGCATGGACACCCTGAACTGCAGAAACTTCAGGGCACCTCAACCCAAAATAGCTTCAGGCTCAAGGAAGGACCAGGAGAGGAAGTGAGTGGTCTCTGAGGAGAAGCTCATTGTTGAGGGCAGAGGCCTCCTCCTGGTCTTGGGGGTGGGGGGACGTCCTGCTGGGGTGCGGCCAACAATTTTTCCTTCTCCAGGGTGTGCCTTGTGCTTGGGCCATACAGGCTGCGGTCCTTCAGGTGGACTCTGCAGGAGGTCCCCCTCCGCCTTGCCAGAGGGAAACTTCGCGGCTTTGGAACCCAGCCTGAGGTCCCCTTCTCAGTGGCCAGGACACCCCAGGCCGTAGCTGCAGTGACACTCTGGGCCGGTGTGTAGGTCCCAGGCATTGTGACCTCAGCTGTCGCACCCACAGAGAGGTGGTGGTCCTGCCTGACCTCGGCCTGCAAGCTGCCTCGGACAGTGGCCTGGTCACGGGGGCCCGTCGAGGGGAGGTTGGCAAGTGGAAGAACACTCTGGCCTCCTCCATCATGTCGGCCAAGAGGGCGGAACTGAAGAAGACAAGCCTGGTAAAGGGGAAACGTTGAGCACCCACTGGGTAGAGGCGGGGGTGGGGGTACAGAGAGTCCCCAGCACACCCTCGGCTTTTCCTTCTCCCTCTGAGCAAGAGGTAGCTAGCCTCTCAGCCTGGAAGGAGGGTGGGGAATGGACCCCGGGCCTTGAGGTGGCAAGAACTTCCCGCTAGGACAAGGAGCACTGAAATGGCCCACCCCAACTCCAGCCAGGCCTACCTCTGACCTGCATGTTTAAGGGATAGAAGAAGCTCGTTAAGTAAAGGTAATTATCACCCACAATTTAAAGATAAGAAATAAAGGCTCCAAGAGACTAAGTAACTTGCCTAAGTTGACACAACCAGTGAAGCGGATGGCTGAGACTAGGATTCCAGTCTGTCTGTCTACCTCCAAAGTCAGTGCTCCTGTCTGAAAGTACTTAGCCAGCTTCCTTCAGTTATCTCAAAGTGCTCTTGCCAGTCCCCCCCCTCCCCACCCCCCCCCAGCAAGAAGAGGGCATCCTGCTGAACAGGCAGGTTTTAACATGACAATATGTGAGTTGTCTTGGTTCAGGAGCTGGGGGTGTGTGGGCCTGATCTTAAGTGCAGTTGGACAGGCAGGGTTGAGTCGGGGGAGGGTCCTCCCCAATTTTTCCCAGTCCTCCCCAAGCTTCCCTAGTCCTCCTCGAGCCTGATACCTGGCAGCCTGAATCCCACCTTCCCTCTCTGCAGAGCAAGAACTACAAGGCAGTTTGCCTGGAATTGAAGCCGGAGCCGATCAAAGTAAGAAGCTTTTTTGATGCCCTCCCAGCAGCCAGGCCTGAGACCCCTGGGGAGGTGACTTGGAGTCAGGGGTCATTCGCCGATCCTGGTGGCCAAGACTTGTCCCAGGTGCTGGCAGATACACGAGAGAGAGAGAGAGAGAGAGAGCACTCTGCTCTCATAGAACAAAGCAGACACATAAATAAAAGAGGAAAAATTCAGCAGTGTTACCTACGATACAGGGGATTGAAATAGGAAGCTGAAACTGGGTGGCTACTGTGGGTCTAGGGGGCTGTCAGAAAGGCCTTCCTCAGCCTGGAGAGGACAAGGTTCCGGCCGCTGGAGGGCCAAGGATGAGCAGCAGGGCTGGAGGAAGCCACATGCCCAGAGGCCCTGGGGCGGGAATGAGCATGACTGCTGCGGGCATGGAAAGCCGAGGCCCAGAGGGCCGGGAAGGGAGTGGAATGAGATGGGCTCAGACAAAGGAGAAGGACTGAGGGAACTCTGCTGCTGGTGGGGCCAGGCCACCAGCTCTCACCTCTGACCAGGCCCGAAGCGAGGAGCTGAACCCAGCGGGGGATCTCCCTTGCCTCTTCCGCCCACGCTGGCAATTTCCAATATTCCGTGTTTCTGTTTTCAACCAACAGACATATGACTACAAAGGAGCTAAACAAGAAGGGCCATTTACCAAACCAGGAGGGACAAAGCAGCTAAAGGTAGTGTGGGGACGCTGGAGGCAGCGGGTTGGACCAACGCAGTGAACAGGTGGAGCCGACAGAACAACGTATGGGGCAGATAAACTGCTGGCACCTACAGCCCCGCTCTGGCCCCTGACTTCACTCCTGCTTCTACTTTAAAATTATTTCTGGCTTAGAGAAAATTTTCCCAAAAAATGGTACAGTGAGTTCTAGTATACTCTTCCCCCAGATTTCCAAATGTTGGCATTGTATCATGTTATTTTCTCTTTTTATCATATTCATATGTGTGTGTATATATATATATATATATCCTGAACCATTTGGAAGCATGTGGTTCTCCCAAATTTCAGTATACATTTCCTCAAAACAAGATCACTCTCTTACACAGCCATAGTACAATCATCCAAACATAAAAGTCAGGAGATTCACGTTGATACAGTTCTCATCTACAGCTCTTAATCTAACTCCCCCAGTTATTCTGCTAATGTCTTTCATAACAAAAATGGAGATACATTTTTTGGTTTGGGATCCAATTCAGAATCACACCTGGCTCCCAGTTTCCATGTCTTTTTTCATCCGAACAGTTCTTCAACCTTGTATTCTGGGACGCTGTCAGTTTTGAGGATTACAAATCATTTATTTTGTAGAATGACCTCAGAACAAGTTGTCTGATGCCTCCTTGCCATTAGACTTAGACTGTGCGATTTCGGTGGTCACTCCACAGCAGGGAGTGTGTGACCTTTTCGAAGTGCCTCAACGGCCGGAGGTACAGTGCGTCCCACTGCACTATTTTCTAAACGGCATCCTTTCTTTCCTCCCTGCTGGGAATGATCTTCTGCTCCTCTTTTGGCCATGCCCCAGGATCTGTCCTTTCCTTCTTTTGACTGTCTCCCTTCCATCCAAGACATTTCTTTACTCCTTCTCTATTTTATTTCTTCAGAATGAACTCAGGGAAGTGAGGGAAGAGCTGAAGGAAAAAATGGAGGAGATAAAACAGGTAACAGGATGAGACTTTACCTCTCATGGAGTAGAAGGGTGGTTTCCAGGAAAATGCAACACCTAACTTTGAATAGTGAAGGAATTCGGAAACTGCATGAAAGAGCAATCCAACTAACTGAGCCCAAATTCCCTAGAGTGCTTGTGTCAGGCAGCTTAGGTTATTTGTCTCTTACATGTCTGAGGCTTAAATCCAATTTTTGAATGATAAGGGCTCTCTAATGTGTCTCATTGATTAGGATGGGGAGATACAATCTTAGTAACAGAGTGAGAGGGGCTGACTTGGAATTTGGAGGCAGTCAGGGACCAATTTCTCCTCCCCTGAGCAAGCTGCAGAGCAAGAAGTCTTGTTTCTCTGATGAAATCACCTATAGCATATTTGTGAACAAAACACTCAAGCAAGAGTGTGTAATTGAAGCTGTGATTTGAGTTCCACGTGGCAGCCTTACAATGGCCAGATCCAAGTTATGCTCAGGCTGCTGCTGGTGGTGACTTGGTGGTACATGCATTTACCCTTCACAGACTCTTGGGAAGAAGTGGCTTTAATAAGTCATTATTAGAACATTCCTTAAACTTTATCAGCTCATTCCAGAGGAGCAGCTACAGCACTTACCTTAAAACTCTCGAAAGACAACTCCACAATCAGTAATGTGCTGTGTGCCTTTCTTCCTCACTAGATAAAGGATGTAATGGACAAGGATTTTGATAAACTTCAGGAATTTGTGGAGATTATGAAGGTAAGTACTTATTGAATGCCCTCCATGGGCCAGTACCGTACCAGGAATCATGGAAGGAGAAGCCAGAGCCTGCTCTGAAAGTGCTTACAATCTAGTAAGAGACTCAACCTCTATTGCATAAATAACCGTTAAGTACCAGAATCCGCCTGCTAATGTGGGAGCCAAGGAGATGCGGGTTTGATCCCTGGGTCAGGAAGATCTCCTGGAGGAGGAAATGGCAACCCACTCCAGTATCCTTGCCAGGATAATCTCATGGACAGAGGAGCCTGGCGGGCTACAGTCTGGGGGGGGTGGTCTCAAAGAGTCAGATGCAACTGAGCATACAGGAGCCATGCAAGTACAAAGTGGAATGATGACCGGTTGTCAGGTAACTAGGAGTTTAAAGACATGAGAAGCGGATGTGGGCTGGGGTAACCAGAAAGTCATTTTAGAGAAAGTGAGTCTTTTCCTTTTCCAGTATTTATTTGACTGCATCAGGTCTTTTTTTTGCGGCACACAGTATCTCTTTAGTTGCGGCACGTGAACTCATAGTTGGGGCATGTGGGATCCAGTGCTCTGACCATGGATTGAACCTGGGCCCCTGCATTGGGGGCGCAGTGTATTAGCCATTGGTTCACCAGGGTAGTGCCCTAGGGAAAGTAAGTCTAAAAGTTTGAAAGGTAAATGCAAATCTATCCAAGAGTCCAATAAGGTTATTTTTGAATTCAGTAATTACTGAAAAGATTATCTAGTTTCTAGAATAGCAGTTTTCAAACTTTGAGTTTCAGAATCAGTGGGAGCACTAATATTAAGAAACAGAACTCAGGTCCTTGCACCCTGGGGTTTTATTCATGTTCCCCAAGAGAACAACCAATGTATAAATAGGAAGGCACTGGCACCCCACTCCAGTACTCTCGCCTGGAAAATCCCAAGGACAGAGGAGCCTGGTGGGCTGCGGTCCGTGGGGTCACTAAGAGTCGGACACGGCTGAACGACTTCACTTTTACTTTTCACTTTCACGCATTGGAGAAGGAAATGGCAACTCACTCCAGTGTTCTTGCCTGGAGAATCCCAGGGACGGGGGAGCCTGGTGGGCTGCCGTCTATGGGGTCGCACAGAGTCGGACACGACTGAAGTGACTTAGCAGCAGCAGCAGCATTTACCTATAAATTTTTCAAGAGTTGTAAAGAGGCATTACCCTTACCAGATATTCAAATTCATAACAAAGTCACAATAATCAAATGAAGGTGGTACAGCCCAAGGATAAACAGACAAATGAAATAAAGCAGCATAGATAACCCTGTAACAGCCTCTCTGACAGGGATCACGTCTGTGGATTAAGTCCATGTACCCAGGCCCTGGGCCAGATGAACTGAATGAAAACCTCCAAGCTGGGGCACCATTGCTCAAAATGTTCTTACATGATTAAGCTGGTTGCTTCTGATGAGAACCAGGTCCTTAGCACTTCAGCTGTAGTTGTTAACATTGGCCACACGTTGGAATCACCTGTAGTGTGGTTTTGAGTTGCCTCTCTTTACCGCTGGCTGCACACCATAGCAGTTAAATCAGAGGTCTGGGCATTGGTAATTTTTAAAGAGCCTCAGTTGATTCAATTGTATGCTCACAATTGGGCAACCACAGCTATATAAAATTTAAAATACAATAAAGATGATTTTTAAAATTATCAGTGAGAAGGACAAGATTATTAATATTAAGAATATTTATATGATGAAATATTCAACTATAAAAAATAATGAAGTAATGTCATTTGCAAGAACATGGATGGACCTAGAAATTGTCATACTTAGCGAAGTAAGTCAGAGAGAGAAAAACAAATGTATTACTTATACATGGAATCTTAAAAAATGTGACAAGTGAACTTTCTTACAAAACAAAAACACAGCCACAGATGAAGAAAATAAACTTATGATTACTGGGGGCAGGGGTAAATTGGGAGACTGGGGTTGACATATACTACAATATATAAATAGATAACAATAAGAAACTATTGCATAGCACAGGGAACTCTTCTCAATGTAATGACCTACATGGGAAAAGAATTTTAAAAAGTGTGGATATATGTTTATCTGAGTCACTTTGCTGTATTGCAGAAACTTGAATACAACATTGTAAATCAACTATACTCCAATAAAAATTAAACAAAAAGAATAATATTTCCTGATTATATAAGGGGAAAACTTAACTCAGTTAACACTATAAACTGAAATAGTCTATAACGTGAATAAAAAAAAAAAGAAATTGTATGTATTTTACTGGATGGTCTAAATAGAATTACAATGAAAGAAATCATAAAAGAAATACTGACATGTTAACAATACAAGAAACTTAAAAGTCATAACAGAAAAGCACCATACACATAATTAGAAAGTAAACAACAGTTTGAAGGAAATAATTTTCCACAAATATGATTGACAGACAAAAGGTTTTTATCTATAACATATAAAACTCACACAAATCATTAACATTCAAATAGGAAAATGGGCAAAGTGTGTATGTGAAGAATCCACAGATTAGAATATTACTAAAAAGCAATAAATACAAAGTTTTACCTAATGAATGAAAATGAAAACAACTTAGGTAATTGCCACATTCAAATAAACCAAGTTTTAATCTATGACAATTACAAATCAAGATAGGAATGCTCTTTACAGCTGATCAGAGTACAAGTTTGTTCAAAACTGAAAAGGGATTTAGACAATAGGTATCAAAAATATCAAAACCCCATGACTTATCAACTCCTTGACTTCTCAGAATTTAACCTATGAGAATAATCAGAAATGCTTTCATGCGTACATATGAAAAGATGTTCATCACAGGATTATTTATAACAGCAAAGAATGGTCAACAAACAGTTTTCAATAGTAGAGGAACAGTCAAATAAAATGTGATGTATCTATTAACATATAATGAAAATTAACTATAGGAGACAGTGTTTAGAAAGAATGTTTATAATGAGAATTTAAAAAAGCAAGATGCAAGCAATAATGTACAGGCTGATCACAACTAGGTGAAAAAAAATAGGTAAGTAATTAAATAGAAAAAAGACTGGAAAGAAATATACCAAAAGGGTTAATTGCTCTTATCACTAGATGATGAGATTAATTTTCCCTTTTATATTCCTCTGTATTGTCCAATATTTCTGCAAAGGGTTGTGCTATTTCTGTATTAAAATGCAAACACAGTAAGTGTTTTGTTAGTGAGTAGGGCTGGGTATCACAAGGCACAAAGGAGGCTATTTCGGGCAAGGGAGCAGCTTGCACACAGCATGGAAGCAGGAGGAATGCGAAGCTTATCACGGTCAGTGGGGAGATCAGTCATAGAAGTGGGATCATTGGGGGAAACTGTGAGAAATGAAACGGAGTGGGCACAAAGGCGATGGATAATGAAGGCTTTTGAAAGACGGGCAGACAGGTTGGGACTTGGTTGTGTAAGCGGTAAGAGGCCTCTGGAGATTCTTAATCAAAGAACACGCTAGCAACAGCACTTCAGAAAGCTGAGTTGGCAGCTGCTTGCAAGGTGGCTGGGGCTGGGTGGGGGCGGGGGCGCCAGGGAGCAGGTGGGGGTCGTCTGGAGCAAGAATATCAAACAGGAAGCCGCATCCCCGCTCAAGGTGAAGAAGGCTGGACCCAGTGTAGGAACAGAAGGAAAAGGGTCAATCCGAACGATACAGTGAAGGGAAAATAGCATGCTTGGTGACTGATTCAGTAGGAAGAGTATAGGAGAGGCAAGCGTCCATGATGACACCAGTTTTAATCTGGATGGCGAGAAGAAAGAGATGAGTGACAAGGACAGTAGGGAAACAGCAAATTTAGAAGAGAACACGATGGAGATCAGTTTGAAGTGATGGTGAGACTTCTAAGAAAGCGGAATGTATTGACTCATGTTTTGGACCCAGGGGAGATTTTTAAATATATTTATTTATTTGACTGGGCCAGGTCTTATTTGTGGCACACGTCTTAGCTGTAGCATGTGGGATCTAGTTCCCCGACCAGAGAGGGAACCTGGGCCTCCTGCATCGGGAGCTCAGAGCCTAAACCACTGGATCACCAAGGAAGTCCTTGGACCCAGGGGGAATTTTGACTTCAAGGATATTTTGACTTTACTTATGAATACAAGTATCTTATTCAAAATTTATACAAACATTTAAGTGCTTTTCAAAAAGATCTTTTTTGGGAAATCATTTCCATCCTGACAGTAATTCCTTGATTAATTTTCTACCCCAGATCAGTAAACTCTTCCCAAATCTTTCATTTTTTTATTATTAAAATGATTCTCCTGGAAGCAAATTATTTTTTATTTATATTTTGTGATATTCAATCCAACCCTGTTTTTGTCCTCAACAGATACTATCAGTAATAACTTAGAGTTTCTTGTGACCATCTTAGGGTTTCTTTGTGACCACTATTTCTCTCCAATTTTTCCAGGTCAAATTTTATAGCTCTAAACTTTACCGAGAAGACTTTATTATTATTTCAATTCTTAGCAATACATGAGAGGAGCCATTTGCACTATTATCTGTTTTGCATTGACCATTTCTGCCAGGAATTGAGTAAGAGATGGGACAAACACAGATATACAGGATCTGTGTACATGGCAGGGGTCAAACCATTGGAGTCAGAAGTGTCTTTAGGGTCATAAGATTTGTTTTCTTGGTTCCATGATTTTATAGGCATTGAACCAAGGCAGATAGGGTTTCATCAATGTAAGATCAGGTAAAACAGATCCTGGCCTCTGACTCACCTGGAGACTTTGAACCAGCCCCTAAGGACTCTGGCTGTGCTTCAGCTTCATGGTGGAGTGGGGAAGGAGACAAGGAGGGGTGGGCGGCGTGTGTCATGGACATTCTGTGAGCTACCTCCCCCAGGGCCAGTGAGGATTCTCGAAGTAATATGCAGAGGTGGCCTCGCAGTGGTTCGCAGAGTGAAGCAAGAGAAAGGGATTTCAGAAGCCCTTCATGATGATGATTCTAGCTTTAATTCTCTCTTGGCAGGAAATGCAAAAGGATATGGATGAGAAGATGGATGTTTTAATAAATACACAGAAGAACAGCAAGGTGTAAGTACGACCTGCCCCCATCTCTCCTCATCCCTAAAGAGTCTGCTTCCTTTTCTTTGCCAAATGTCCTTGAACTTCAGAGGACTCTCAGAGCCTTCAAGGAGCTGTCGTAGTTTCTCGTGCCCCAGTGGCTTGGAGTCAAGACCCTCTATGGCCACCCATGCTACTGGTGAGTTCCTTTCATGTTGAAAATTATTTCCCCAATTCTGCCCCTTCCTGACTCCCCAGTCCCTTTAGGAGAGGACTGAAGATGCAGCAAGAACTCAGGCTGATAGGAAAGACAGACACAGACCCACAGCTCCAGCCCAGGAAAATGGATGGAGCTGGTGGAGCACCGCTCTCTCTTCACAAAAAGATGGCGGCACTGCAACAACCAAAAGACCCAATGGATTCCCTTCACCAATGCGACTCCTGCTTTGTAAGTGAAGCCCTCCCCACCCTGCCCCAGTGTTACACCCCTGGTCTCCTGTTCCCCTCTACCTCCCCTGGGCTCGCTCTCTCCCCGGGTTCCACTCCTCTCCCGGCCTGGGGATGCCTCCCTAGTCTTGAATCTACTCTGGGGTCTTGCCCTCTAGGACTGGGGAGATTCTGAAACCATGACTAAGTAGGACTCGACCCTGGATGTGCCCGCTCCCAAGTGCAACTATATTGTTCTATCCTCTCCTATAGCAAGACCCAATGAGGTGCCCAGCAGCCTGGCCATCTTGGACCAGGGAAAAATGATCTTTCTTGTGCCGTTTCTGTCCTCCACAGGAGAAATGTTTGTTGTGTACCCCACAGAACAACTACGATCGGGGGTAGGTAGATCCCTGCAAGCCCCTTGTCTCAATCGGGTGCCCAGTCATCCCAAAGGCGGTGTTCCAGGGCGCATTCCCATCAACCCCAGCCTGTGCAGGCTCCGCCCCCACCGCATCCGCCCAGCCTTAGAGGGCGTGGCACTTCGAGGCAGGAGGACTTGCTTAGCCCAGCCTGGGGGCTGCCCAGAGGTGTCTGTGAAGGGCAGGGTGCCTTGCCAGCTGCCCAGCTGACCTCGCTTCAGGCTCCTGACTTTCTCCCCATATAACAGGAAACTTCCAAACCACGCCTGGGCATCCTTTTCACCCTTGGCGTCTGGACCTGCTTTCTGATTTATCTGTACTTCAACTCCTGTGTGACCGAGGACATAGTTCCAACTTAATGCTGCCTCAGGACCCATCAGCGGCTTGGGTTCAGCCTCTCCCCACTCCTTGAAAGGCTTGCTGCCTTCTCACATACCACCCTGCCCCTGGCTCCTTCCACCCGGAGAGTAAAATCTTCCTTTAAAGCCAAAGCAGGAGTCAAAATATTGAATATCAGTCTCAAACTTGAGTGTGGAAGGAGTATCACTTTTTTAGATCAAAACCAGTGTTTCAGACTCCAGCCTCTCTTCTTGCTTCCTGAAGGTTCAGTGGGAAATCCTTAGGGTCATCCTTAGAGTCTCCACCGCCTCCCTCCACTTTGCCTGGTTCTACAGATGTCCCAGGTCAAAGGGAAGGCCCTGAAGATGTCAGATGCCATTCTGTATGATCCCAGAAGTGTGTGTGTGTGTGTGTGTGTGTGTGTGTGTGTGTGTGTGTTGGGCAATGGGAGGAACTCCTGAGCCCAGGGTCTAGCGTGCACTGCCTCCCTCTGTGTTCTCATTACCAAGCAGGACTTGAAGATCCACTGTTCATGGGAACTTGCTCCCTTTTGGGGGCTCTGAGGATCCACCCTTATTCTCTGGCATGTTTCCTCAACCACACCCCACCCGAAGGAGACCTTGCCCTTCAGAGGCCTTTAAAGGTGGGGGCGAGCCATTGACCTCCCTCTGCCCCATGCTGTGTCCTGCCCAAAATCCCTCCACCAAGATAAGGGGAAGCCTGGCTGCTGCCTTGATATGAGAACAAAGAAAGATACAGCGAACATAGGACTTCAACAAACTATCCTGCCATGAGTGAAATTCTTCGGATTCAGTTCAATGAAGGATGCGTTAATGGGTTCCAAGTTTTGTTTCACACCAGCTTTCTCTTGTTTCATCTCTCTGCTAAGTTGGCTGCTTCAGCTTTTGTAGTTTAGTTGCTAAGTCGCGTCCGACTCCTGCGACCCTATGGACTGTAGCCTGCCAGGCTCCTCTGTCCACAGGATTCTCCAGGCAAGAACACTGGAGTGGGTTGCCATCTGGCTTAGAAAATGACTGATCAAGTTCCTAATGGCTGCATAGTTATGAGCAGTGCCTTGGGTGCTTCAGATTTACATAGAAAAAAATACCCCTCCCCAAAACACATAGACTTTGCCCTCAAGGAGCTTATAGTTTTAAAGGAGAGATGGCAAACAGGGATATTAAAAATATGGACTATATAAATAAGTCCAATAATAGTACAACTGAGATGAAACGAATAGATTACAAAAGGGAGAAAGGTGGGTATCACCCTCTGTTCATTTCCTATTGCTGCTGGAACAGATGACACATTTAATGGCTTAAGACAACACAAAATTGGTCCAAAATCAGTCCCACTGGGCTACAGTCAAGGTGCTGGCAGGCCTACATTCCTTCTGCAACTCATAAGAATCTGGTTCCTTGCCTTTTTCAGATTCTAGAGGCTGCGTGTCTTCCCTGGCTCATGGCCCCCTTCCATCTTCAAAGCCAGCAGTGGCCAGTCCAGTCTCTCTCTCTCTGCATCACTCCAATTCTTTTATTTAAAAATTAACCTATTTTTAATGGAAAGATAATCGCTTTATAGTATTATGTTGGTTTCTGCCAAATATCAGCATGAATCAGCCATGGGTATACCTACGTCCATTCCGTCTTGAGCCTCCCTCCTACCTCCTGCCCCATCCTGCCTCTCTAGGTTGTTACAGAGCCCTGGTCTGAGTCCCCTGAGCCATGCAGCAAATTCCCATTGGCTATGTATGTTACATATGGCAGTGTATATGTTTTCACGCCACTCCTTACATCCCACTCTCTCCATACGTCCCACCCTCTCCTCCTCCCCCTCCCTGTGTCCATAAGTCTGTCCTCTGTGTCTGCATCTCCACTGTTGCCCTGCAAATAAGTTCATCAGTACCATTTTTTTAGATTCCATATATATATATATGTGTTAATACACAATATTTGTTTTTCTTTTTCTGACTTACTTTACTCTGTATAATAGGCTCTAGGTTCATCTACCTCATTCGAACTGACTCAAGTGCATTCCTTTTTATGACTGAATAATACTCCATTGAATATATGCACCACACCTTCCTTATCCATTCATCTGTTGATGGACATCTAGGTTGCTTTTGTATCCTAGCTACAGTAAATAGTGCTCAGGATCACTCTGATTCTTCTTCTGCCCCCTTCTTCCATTTGGAAGGACCCCTGTGATTACATTGAGCCCTCCTAAATAATCCACCTACTCTCCTTAGTTTAAGGTCAGCTGATGATCAACCTTACTTCCCCTTTGCTGTATAACATAACATATTCACAAGTTCTGGAGATTAGAACATCTCTGGGGACTGATTTTTGCCACCAAACAGGACACCCCCACCCCAGACCCCACCCCTTGACTCCCAAACCTCCAAACACTTGGGAACATTGTATGGCTCAGTTCTGGTTTGGTATAGACCCACAAATTCGATACTCTTTCAAGAGGAACATAGTTCCTCTCCCCTTAAGTGAGGGAGTGTCTGGCTTCTAATGAGTCGAATATGATGGAAGTGATGGTGTGTTACTTCTAAGACGAAGGCATAAAGGACATGTGGCTTCCATCTTGCTCTCTTTCACACACTAATTCTGGGTGAAGCTCACTGCCATGGGGTGTGGACCCAAGCAGGCCTATGGTGAGTGGCACATGGCAAGGAGCCGAGGCCTCCTGCCAACACTGGTGTGAGTAGCCCTCTTCCAGCCCCTGCTGAGCCTTGAGAGGACCGCAGCCCTGGCCATCGCTTGACTGCCGCACCTCATGAGGAGACAATGAGCCAGAACCCAGAAGAGCTTCTCCTAACTACCTGACCTACAGACACTGTGAAATAATAAATGCTTGTGGCTTTAAGTTGCTAGGTTTTGAGGCAATTTGTTATACAGTGAGAGAGAACCCATGTGCCAGTCTGAAGAACTGAAACAAGGTCATCAGGGAAACAGCTGCCAGGATCAGCTGGAGCGCTGAGTCTTCTTTGCGCAAATGGCCGTTCAGTGCTAGCCAAGCCCCGAGGACTGGTGGCGTGGTCTCTGCAGTGCCTGTCCCTTGACCCTTTCCAAGCTCCCCTGTGTCCCAGTTTCACGTCATCCAGCTCACAGGCAGCAGAAGGCCAACACTGTGTGTTGGGGGACAGGTCTGCCTGGCTGTCAAACAGCTGTCGTGTCTGCCCTTGGGAACAGACCTTCAGGGAACCACAGCCTGTCATTCCTGCCGACGCTTCCCGTGGGCCAGCTTTGCTGGTGAGCTTGTGCTTTTTCTGTTGGTTTCAAGGTCACCTCATCTGGAAGGGAATAATGCTTAACCTATCTCTTCTCTGAAAAGATGTGACTCCTCTTCTGAGAACAGAGCCTCTTGTGGGGAGGGCGCGTTTCCCCGACCTGGGCCACCACTTCTGCTTTGTGCTGCTGCTGCTGCTGCTGCTGCTAAGTCGCTTCAGTCGTGTCCAATTCTGTGCGACCCCATAGATGGCAGCCCACCAGGCTCCCCCATCCCTGGGATTCTCCAGGCAAGAAAACTGGAGTGGGTTGCCATTTTCTTCTCCAATGCGTGAAAGTGAAAAGTGAAAGTGAAGTCACTCAGATGTGTCCGACTCCTCGCGACCCCATGGACTGCAGCCTACCAGGCTCCTCCATCCATGGGATTTTCCAGGCAAGAGTACTGGAGTGGGTTGCCATTGCCTTCTCCGCTGCTTTGTGCTTCAGGACCCAATTGATCAGAACAGGGTGGACAGCAGACTCAACTTGCCCAATTGATTTCTGTCTCTGGGAATTTGAAATTGGAATTTGGGGAGACTCAGTTGGCCCCCAGAACTAGTCTTGTAATTAGGAGCTGGGGAGGCATCTGCCACTATTAAAAAAATGAACAGTTTTGCAGAGAGAGAAGACTGAAAACAGAGGAGCTGAGAAAAGTGGAGACTCGTGCAGTTCCAGAGAGGGGACAGCAAGTACCACCGCCTGGCCTCACCCTTGCTGGCCTGGTGCTGGCTCCTGGCTTGGCTTCTTGAGAGTCCCCAGACCCTTGGACCACAGTGCCCATTTCTGTTTAAGCAAAGCGGCTCTTTGTCACCACCCAATAAGCCTGAGCTAAGGCCCCACGGTTAGAAGGAATCTCAGAGTGGTCAGATCTTTTCAGTTTACAGTGAGGCTTCTGAGGCCAGGGAGGTGCAAAGAAGTGCCCTCGGCCACACAGCCCATGTGTAGCAAAGCCAAGATCAGATCCCAGGTTTTCTGACTTCTGGGCTAGTGCTCTGTAACTCTCTCGGGCTGGTTGTGTTTCCAAGGGCAAGGAGATGAGATCAAAGGAGGAACAGATCTCAGGGTCAGCTGGCTCTGGACATAAATCAATGGTGTGGCTGCAGGTAAGTCATGTCACCTCTCAGACTGTTTTCATCTGAAATGTGAACGTAACCACATCTAATTCAAAGGGGTATACTGAGAGCTAGGGCTTCCACGGTAGTTCAGCTGGTAAAGAATCTGCCTGCAACGCAGGAGACCCCAGTTCCATTGCTGGGTTGGAAAGATCTGCTGGAGAAGGAATAGGCTACCTATTCTAGTATTCTTGGGCTTCCCTGGTGACTCAGCTGGTAAAGAATCTGCCTGCAATATGGTAGACCTGGGTTCGATTCCTGGGTTGGGAAGATCCCCTGGGGAAGGGAAAGGCTACCCTCTCCAGTATTCTGGCCTGGAGAATTCCATGAACTATATAGTCCATGAAGTCGCAGAGAGTCAGACACAACTGAGAGACTTTACTTCACTTTCAGTGAGAGCTAAGTGAGAACATATGTGGAGGAGTTCAACTCTCAAGCCCAGACTTCTCTGACAACGATGATGAAGTCAGAATTGCCTTTCCCCGATTAAAAAGTTTCAGTTCTCCATCGCAGTTTCCCAACACCTGGACTGACTCCAGTCAGAGTGAGGTCTGCAATTAAATGAGATTTCATCTACTTCATATTAAAAAAAATAAGTGTTTGGAGAGGAAGTATATATTAGGAAATGAATCAATAAGAAATTATTGGATGGTATGGGGATTGAGACTGTTCTAGACGACAGAGTGGTCCCTTGTAAAGCAGTATCCTTCCTTTCTAATCTCAGTGTCTGATTTCCAGCAGAGTGAAGGGCAAGCGGCTCACCCCAGCCCACCCACAGGTAACAGGTGCTGCAGCCCCAGGCCCTGACTCAAGGAGTCGCCAGAGAAACAGTTGGGCCCAGAAGGAGGCCAGACTGTGTCACCCATTCCCATCACTGCCCTGGGCCCTGGTGTGACCCGCACTCACAGCCTGCCTTCTCCCTGGTCACAGGTTGCCGCCAGCCCCAGAAGAGGGGTGAGGGTGGGTTCAGGCATCCACCACCGTGGTCAGGAGTCCCAACTCTCACAGGTGCAACAGGTCTGAGCATACGCATTTCCATGGCAATGAACTTCCCACCCACCTTCCTAAGTGTTCCTGTCTGGTTTCAGGGGTCCCTAGAGCCTCCCTGCACCCTCTTCAGTATTTGAAAGGCGACTTCCCCTCTGATACGTGTGACCAAGGTGACTCTGGTACTTCCCTCTATATTAGAAAAAACAAACAAACAAACAAACAAAAAAACAAACAAACACAACCAAATACAATCCAGACCTTACTCAGAGATTGAACAATGGATCTGAAAGCCTGACCCTAATTCCAATCCTTGAGGACCCAGAAGATGAAGGATGGGCCTTCAGCAGGTGGTGAAGCAAAATGGTGCAAAGTTCCCCACCTGACACTTTAACACCAATATCAGCTTTTAAATGTGACCAAGAAACGTTCATTTTGTTTTTTATGGGTGATGTGTACGTTCATTTTGTTTTTTATGGGTGATGTGTCTGTGGGGAGATGAGCAACTCCAGGATGAGTTAATTCACACAAATATTTCTGAGAGCAACTTGGTGATATGTATCAGATACTTTAAAAGATAGGGAAAAAATTACAGATGGCTGCCAGGATTTAGCTACAAGGATACTCATCATGGTGTCATTTATAACATGTATATATTTAAAAATCAGAAACAACATAAATGGACACCAGTTGGTTAAATAAATCGTGGTACATCCATAAAATGAATGCTCTGCTGACATTAAGAATAATATGTTGTTGAAATATATTTAAGGCCATCAATAGTATTGGTGTATTACATAGTATTAGAACATCATCCCATTTTTTTGGTAAAAAATTTATATGTGTGTGTATGTATATGCACATAGAGCCTGAATGAACTGAAGAAACTTAGAAAGAAATATACAAGAATAGAAGAATAGCAGTGGTTTTCTCTGAGCAGTAAGAGTATGACAATTTCTGATGTCATTCTTTGTGTTTATCTATAATCTCTAATGTTTCTACAAGGCACATGCATTATCTGTATAATAAAACTAACAGCTTTTCTTTCTTTCTTTCTTTTTTTTTTGTTTAAGGAAGAGAGAGATGGCCCAGGAAGGACCCTTACGAATAGAGACAAAGTCAGGTGAGATCTCCCCACATCCTTTCTGATGAGAAGCACCTTGGATCTTTCAGTTTCCTGGGAGTGGCCAGTGAATTGTGCCCTAGCCAAGCGTTCACGCAGAGGAAGGGGGCAAATGGACCCCACTCAAAGGATAGTTCCAAAGGAAAAGAGGAGGGACTTCCCTGGTGCTCCAGTGTCTAAGACTACTCCCAGTGCAGGGGGCTGGGGTTTGACCCCTGGTCAGGGAACTAGATCCCACATGCTGCAACTAGGAGTTCTCATGCCACAACCGAAGATCCTGCATTCCACAACTAAGACTCAGTGTAGCCAAAAAAAAAGGGCGGGGGGGATAATAGGGAACAAGATGAATGTGGGTAGATGTTTACAGCCATGAACACATACCCTCCCACCACTGCTCCCAGGGGTCTCTGCACCCCACCCTCCTCTTTCGCCTGAGCAATCACAGTGCTCCGGGAGTAGAGGAGGATTTCCCACAGTCCATCCCCAACAAGCCAAACTTGTCCTTTTAGAATGTCAGTAAGATCGTGCTGCTCTTATGCTCAGAACTTCCAGCGTTTGCCCTTTTCTCTCAGAGAAAAATCCGAAGTTGATGCTGGCAATGCCCTCAAGGATGGACCCTGCTCCTCCCCACTCATCCCTTACCTGTTTTCCTCCCCTACCACCTCTGGGCTCCTCTTTCTTCTTCACACACACCGTGTACACTCTTTCCTCAGGGCCTTTGCACTCACAAATGGGCCCTCCCATTTCTTCAGCTAGCCACGTGGTCATCCACTCAAACTTACATTTTCTTTTTTTCATTTTAAAATAGTCTTTATTACTTTAAATTAAAAGTATTTGCATACACTGAATTTTGGAGATGTACAGTTCTGAGTTTTAACATATATTGGCTTGGCCAGAAAGTTCATTTGGATTTTCCCCATCTTACAGAAAATCCAAATGAACTTTTTTTTTTTTTAATTGGAGTATAATTGCTTTACAATGTTGTGTTATATACATATGTCCCTTCCCTCTTGAGCCTCCCTCCCGCTCCCCGCCCAGGTCATCGCTGAGCACCGAGCTGAGCTCCCCGTGTTATACAGCAGCTTCCCGCTAGTGATCTGTTTTACACACGGTAGTGTATATATGTCAGCGTCAGCTTCCCAGTGACACTTTCCCAGTCTGCACAAACAACAGTATGCTCACCCTCTGCATTCCTTATCCTCCTCACTCTCCTTTGTTTGCCCTGCAGCTCACTTAGCACCAGCTCTCATCCTATCCATTTCACTTGTCTGTGGTCTGTCTTCTGCTCAAATGTAAGTTCCTTGAGAGCAGAGATTGTGTTTCTGTCACTGCTCAGTGTGGGGCCCATGGCAGTGCCAAGGGCACAGCAGGCGGTTGACAGACACTTGCCGGATGGACACATGAGTATAAAGATATTTTCCATGTGCTGGACACTACCGGCTCTGCACCGAGAACTTCACCTGCATTGTTTCATTTTATTCTTACAACAACCCCATGAAGTCATTCTGCCTGTCTTTCTATGAGGTCATGTAAATGGTCATCTTCCCTATTTTGTGCAGGATGAAGCAGACTCAGAGAGAGAAGGTAATGACCGTAATCTGTCCAAGGTCACAGCATAAGTGGCAGAGGTGAGGTCAGAATTCTGCCTGAGCATTCTGATGTCAGAATCTATTTCCTCGACACTCTTGCTTTCCCTGTGTGGTCCCTAGACCGGCAGCATCAGCATAAGCTAGGAGCTTGTTTGGAATGCAGAGTCTCAGGCTATATGGCAGACCTACCAAATCAGGACCTGCATTTTAGCATGACTTCCCAGGTGACTCCAGTGCACTCTAGTGTGAGAAGCCGTTCTGTGCCATCAGCTGTGTAGAAAACAGGGGGCTTCACCGAGCAAGGGGCTGCCACAGTCTGTGTTAGTTTGGCCTTGGGATCTCTCCCTCTGCCCGCTACCTTCCTACCCAGGAGCTCTTTAGTGTCCACCTGGCTTTGCAGGGAGCCACGATTCATGATAAGTACAGAAAGCTCAGCGCCAGCCCCTGTCCAGGGGCCAGTCCTGCTGTGGGCAACTTTGGTTCTCCCTCTTGGAGAAAGTTCTCTCAGCTCACTCAGACAAAACCACATGCGTGCCTCTTAAAAGCAAATGAGAGAGCCTGCTACTATCAGAGATACAGCACTGAGCCTGGAGCAGAAGGTGTTTCCACCTGACACTTAGGCACTGGGGCCAGGGAGGTTGTTAAAACCAAAACCTGCTTTCAATTAAATTATTAATGTCTGGAGCCCACCCTGACACTCATTTTTATCACCAAGGGCCACTTTCAGTCTTGACATTCATGAAGAATGAGCCAGTCATAAAACCAGAAATCCTCATTTCTAGTCTCGACCAAGCCCATTAAAAACAAAAGTAAACATTATTAAATATAAACCCAGATATGCAAAAACCGCCTATGAAAATACACCAGCAGAGGGCGCTGTGACCCCATCAGTCCCTGCCCACTGACCCCATTCCAGAAGCAAAAGCTGCAATGATGCAAGAAGATAAATCACACAAGATTAGGGGTCTGGATCCTGGGTCCCACCCTGGCTTCATCTTTGGAATCTTGTGGGAGCCCAGGGCAACAGAAACCTCTGATCTGTGCCTGCAGGAAAGTCAGTGGTCACTCAAATAGGGGTGGGTTCCAAAAATCCACCTCCAGATCTGGCATTAGCAACTCAAAATGAAGTTACTTTCATTCATGCTTTTATTCCCTTAACCAGCACTTGCTGAGCACCTGTGATGAGCCAGGCACAGGGCTAGACCATGCATTTTCCCCATCAAGTGATGCTATAACAACAGCTAGATCCTGAGGCTAAAGCCTTTTAAGTCTTTAATAGAGAGGAAATAGAGCTAATAAGGTTATTTTCTGTTCCAGGGTCAGAGGAAAGGAATAGGGGAAGGGCAGTGTGGAGGAGAGGAGAGTAAGCATGGGAAGAGAAGAAGAGAGACAAGTAGGAGCAAGAGGACCCTGGGGAAGAGGCAGGCAAGTTGGCTTCCAGCCCCTGCCTGGTGCACATAAAATATAACCTTAGGAAGTTAGTCTCTGGCTTCCTCCCAGTTTCCTTTCTAGACCCTGACTTGGGAATCTCTCCAGAGCCTTGGACTGCCCAGGGATGCTGCAGCATGCCCCAACCTGCCCTGCCCACCACCGTCACCATGATCCAGGGTTTTCTACCCTCCACTCCCAATCCACACCCCCAGGCTTGCAGCTGCCCTTGTCAGCTCCGTGTTGGCAGCTGAGTCATCCATTAAACTAACACACACTGACAGGCAGCAGGTTGGTCCTCCCAGGGACATTGTGCGTCTTTTCAAGAAGACCCAACCAAATCCACCTCTAGGTGGTAGATTCCCAGACAGTGGGCTGAAAGGACATGACAACTTCAGGCTGTTCGTGTCAGGGGTGGTATTCTGAAAACAAAGCCAGAACACCTGTTGGGGGAGGGTGGAGTGGTCTCACACAATCTCTTAGAGGAGCCGGCAGGAGGGACTGCCGGTGGGGGTGCTGGTATGGAAAAGTCATTGGCAAGTCAAGGATTTGCAGGTCAGTGATACATCGCTGAGCAGTTTTGTGACTGTGACATGTGTGTGTGTGTGTGTGTGTGCTGGGAGGAGACCAGAGAGAGAAGGTCTGCAGGGCTGGATGCAGGAGAACCACTGAGGCAGGAGCAGGGTCCTCCCAGAGCTGGGGCCTCTCTGTGGTTGACGGCAGGCTCGGCCTCTGCAAGGGCCACCTCCCAGGAGCACCTCCCAGCGGAGCACACTCTGAAGATCCTGACGGCAGAACGGGAGGCTGCATTGCCCGCTGCCCCTTCTCAATTCCCTGCTGTGGGAGACCTGCTCAGATAGATAGTCCTGCCTCTCTGGAAGCCTGGGTTTTCCCAAAGGGCCTGCTGGTGGGAGGTAAGTGGACACACAAGGGGCGGGAGGGACGGTGACAGGCCCATGGCCAAGGCAGACTCCCCCACGGCAGGCACTGGCCCTGCAGCAGGCGTCACCAGGGTGCTTGGTGCAGAAGCTGTCCTTCGGGATGAATCTTGGGCATCGGGCACGTTGCTTCCGTGCTTCAGCTGCCCACCCCCAATCCCATGGCCTCCCGGAGGATCCCAAGTCAGGCTTGCTGTTGCCCTGGAAGGGTCTGCTGGCTGAACAGGAAGTGAAGCACTGTGGGAGGAAGCCTGTTTTGCTCACCAGGCCTGTGTACAACAGGAAAAAGTGGTATGTGTCCACAGAAGGACTTAAAGCTGATGTAAAGCCCTGCCTGGTTTGCTATGCCTTTGATAAGGCTGCTCTCACCACAGGGCACATTCCCCCGGTTTTACCTCTCAAAGCCCCAGCCATTGGTGGTGACAGAGGTCAAATTAGAGGTTCAAGGGAGGGTTCTAGAGTGCTGATAATATCCTATTCTTGACCTGGGTGGTGGTGATACAGGTGTGTGCTATGTATAAACATTTATTCATCAAACCGCAGATGCTAGATGGTGCAGCTGCTTTGGAAAACAGTTTGTCATTTCCTCAAAAACTTAACATGGAGTTATAACTATGACCCAGCAATTTCACTGCTAGGTATATTCCCTGAAGAATTGAAAATATATGCTATACACACACAAAAAACGTGTGCATGAATATTTATAGCAGCATTATTCATAATAGCAAATGTTCATCGGCTGGTAATGAATAACAAACAAAATGCGACCTGTCCATACCATGGAATATTACTCAACCATAAAAAGCAGTGATGTACTGATACGTGCTATGATATGAGTGGACCTTGAAAGCATTCTGCTCAGTGAAAGAAGCCAGTCACAAAGGATGACATATAGTGTGATTTTATTTATGTTAAAAGTCCAGAATAGGCAAATCCACAGAGATAGAAAATAGATTGGTGATTGCTAGGGGCTGAGAGAGGGGGGAAGTGGGGAATGAGTGCTAAGGGATATGGGATTTCTTTTGGGGGTGATGGGAATGTCCTGGAATTAATTACACAATGGCAATAATTACACATCTCTATGACTATATGAATGACGGTTCAAGTATACGTTTTGAAAGGGTGAACTTTATAGTGTGTGAATTGTATCTCAAAAACTGGATCTTGTTCTCTTTGATCTACGAATGTTACACCTTAATAATTTCTTTAAAAGTTGAAAAGTGAAGATTCTACTACTCTGTTGCTATGTTCCTGGCTCTTAGGAAAAGTCGCTGCCAAAATGCCGCCTCCTGTATGACAGCTCCTCATCCCTGCTCTGAGCTCCTTCAGCGTTTAGTCCTGACACCCCACTAGCTACTTACTACTTGGAGAGCCTGGCCATTCAGAGTGCAGCTGAGGACCAGCACGCCTGCATCTCTTGGAGGCTTTTTACATATGCAGCATTTCAGGCCCCTCAGGCCCGCTACATCAGACTCTGCCTTTCAAAAAGATTGCCAGGGAAGTCACATGCACATTAATGTTTGAGGAACACTGCTCTGGCCGGCTTCCCCCAACCTCCTCCTCCTCCATCCACTGCCTACACCTGAAGGTTCTTTTTGTCTCTCCCCACCTGGTGCTCGTCAACATTTGTGGATTCAGTGCTAGTGGCCTCAGAACTAAAGTCAATACCTACTCTAAGACTAGGATAGAGAAACTGAAATCTGGGGACACTTTGGTCAGAAAAAAAGAGTACATAAACTCTGCACATCCAAAGTGAGGTCTCCAAATACCGCTTCCCACTGAAAGGCACCAGGACCTTGGGAGAGATGGCTGATTCTAAGTCTAAGCAGAAAACATACAAGATGAGGCTTGTTTAAAATGTACAAGTCTTCTCTGTGTGGTGCTGTGCTCAGCCGTGTCTGACTCTTTGCGACCCCATGGACTGTAGCCCACTAGGCTCCTCTGTCCATGGGATTTTCTAGGCAAGAATACTGGAGTGGGTTGTCATTTCCTCCTCCAGGGGGTCTTCCTGACCCAGGGATCGAACCTGCGTCTACTTGTGTCTCCTGCATTGCAGGCAGGTTCTTTTCCACTGAGCCACCAGGGAGTATAGTGTCCCCTAGTCATGCCTAAAATATTCAGGAATCAAGTGGAAGAGACTGGCACTGGTCAAAACGGGAAGCATCAATTAGAATATTAACGGCAACGAACTGAAACACACGTTTGAAAATCCATGAATTCATAGTAATGCTAAAAACTAGACTCTGTTCACTGTTGGAGGATGGTAGGAAAGCAATTCATTGTTTTGAAATGGTAAATGGAGGAAACAGACAATTATCTTAGGTGTGAGACAGTAGAGAAATAGTATCTGATTCTATCATTCTTCCTTTATTTATAAGCTAGAATGCTTCCATGAAGGAGAAAACGATAGAATCAGATATCACTATTTTGAAACAGATCTTTCAAAAGATTCAGGCATTGACCATCTGCAGCATCTAATATGGAAAGAGACAGACATCACATGCCTCCTGTTGGAAGAATATCCACCACTGAAACCAAACCTGAAAAGTATTAAGCTCTAGATGACCAATTTACAGGGAAAATACGGACAGAGATCCTGTAAAATTATACCACAGAAAGGTTAGCAGCAAAATCTAGGTTGTGGTTAAATCTGCAGAATAAACAACCCAGTGTCTTCAACAAACAAATTACAAGAAAAAACAAAAAAGATTAAAGCAGTTGAAAGTCAAAGCAACCAGTTTCAACAGATGAACCTCATTTGAACCCTGATTCAAACTGTTTTCCTAAAAATTCATTTATGACAATTTTTAGACAATTGGGAAATTTTTAAAAGATATTTGTTTTATATCAGAGCACAGTTGATTACATGTGTAGAGCAAAGTGATTTATGATTCAGTTATACCCATAGAAGTAGCCTTTTTTTTTTCAAATTCTTTTCCCATTTAGGTTATTATAGAATCTTGAGCCAAGTTTCCTGTGCTATATAGTAGGTCCTTGTTGGTTATCCATTTTAAATATGCTAATGTGTACCTGTCAATCCCAAACTCCCAATCTATCTGTCCTCTCTCCTCACTTTTCCCTCTGATAACTGTAAGTTCCTAAGTCTGTGAGTGTTTCTGTTTTGTAAATAAGTTCATTTCTATCATTTTAAAACTATTTTGTGTATTAACAGTATCATATTTAAGAGACAAGCGGAAAATTTGAACACTAGGATTTACTGGCTATGATACAAAAAGAGTTCTTTTTTGATTTACTAAAACTTTTACAGATGAAATAGTGTGATATCTGGGAATTGCTTCAAAATAATAGAAGATGGGCTAAATGGAAGAGTGTGGGAAATGGAACCAGCTTGGTCATTGTTGGGGTTGGCAGATTGATGGGTGTGTGGCACTTCATGATACTAATCTACCTACCTTGGTGTATGTTCAAAGGTCTCTAAAATTAAAAAAAAACAAAACCAAAAGATTTATAACAGTGTTATGTAAGAAAAACAAACATATAAACAAAACAAAACCGTTTAGGTAAAGGATCCGTAGCTAAGAACAATAAGCTCACCTTCCTTGCTTCCTTCTCAACATACTCATACCTAGATTTTCTATAGCATAATAATTTGCCTTCAGAAGTGTCCTACAGAATGAGACACTCAAGTCACCATCCAAAAATGAAGCAGAAACTTAAACCTTATGAAAACCCAAGGAGAAAGAATTGGATACAGAAATAATTATGGGTGAGGCATGAGAGTAGCTGAACTGGCATCAGAGGCCCACCAGCTGCGGGGAGGACCAAGCTGCAGAGGTGCTTATGACCGCACTGGGGGTGGAAGTGGTGTGTCTGTGGGTTTCAGCCCTGCCTGCATGGGCGAGTCACCTGGAAGGCTCTGGAAACACAGGGATGCCCAGGATTCTACCCTAGCCCCATTAAATCTCTGCAGGAGGCCTGCGGTTTCAGTGATTGCCAAGCCCTGACCCAGCCCCCCCACCCAGGTGACTGATCCTGACACACAGCCAGAGAGAGAGAGGACTGTAGCCAGTTTGCTCATATTTAAGTAGCTGGGTAAACCTGCTGGGAAATGCTGGTGGCAGCCACTGCCAGATAAATGACAAAGTGCGTTGGTAAGTGAAACACTGGGCGTCAACATCATTCTGTTTGCTGTGAGTCACCTGAGGGCGTTTGGAGCCACTGTGTCCAACCGGAGTTGCTTCTCTCTGGGTCTTAGGTGTGGCTGAGATCCAAGGAGGCCACAGGTTGGCTCCTGTTGGCAACACGTATGTAGCAAGCGCCTAGGATCAACAGCTAGCCAGCGGAAGTTGTGGTCGGGATCAAGTTGGGGGAGGAAAGTTTGGGGGTCCACAAAGGTGGCCTCCTGATGCATGCTGGACTGTGAGTCAACCCCAGGAACACCCAGTGGCTGAGCGGGCAGTGCCAAGTCCAGACTCCATCTCCATGGCAACAAAATCCCTTCCGCAGGATCTAGGGCCGGTGGTGAATGGCGACTTTCATCAGGGCCACCGTAGAAAGTTAAACTGGCTAACTGACAGGGAACCAAGAGTTTAAAGTCAGTGTGTCAGAAGCCACGGCCCCCTGGCAATTGAGGCAGGCAGTTTCTAAGCAATTATGGTTCATTATGGGCTTCCCTGGCGACTCAGCCAGTAAAGAATCTGCCTGTAATGCAGAGTACCTGGGTTTGATCCCTGGGTTGGGAAGGTCCCCTGGAGAAGGAAATGGCAACCCACTCCAGTATTCTTGCCTGGAGAATTCCATGGACAGAGGAGCCTGGTAGGCTACAGTCCATGGGGTTGCAAAGTCAGACATGACTGAGTGACTAACACCTTCAAGGGAAAATGTGATTTGAGTTTCCAAAATTCCATTCCCAGGTATTCACCGTGGTGCAGACCAAGGTCCTCTCACCACAGCCTCCCCGCTGGATAGAGGTGGCTGGACATCTCCCCAGCCTGTGTGGGTGCTGCCTGGCCTCCCTCTGATCCAGCAGGAGCCTGTCACTCTCAGCCCAGAGGGGCGCCCCACTCCCACACAGGGGCCATGACTCAGCCGACCTCCTACCACACCCTCATTCTGCTCTGGGTGTGACCCACCCTTTGACCTTCCCCTTGCCTCAGCCCCACCCGCGTGTACCTGCTCTGACTGCTGGCCAGCTCAGCATTGCCCTAGCCCTGGGGTCCTTCTGGTTTGGTCTTTCCCAAGAACATCCCTTCTCAGGCAGTCCTATTCGTTATGTCCTGGCCTTCCTGGGCCCTTCCCCTCTCTGGCCCTGGCCCTAGGGGTCCTGGCATCCCTCACCTGCTGCCAGGTAACAAGAAGGCAGAAATCTGGATCGCATCACTGGACAATGATAAGTTTAAGACTTTTCAATTCAGTCGCTCAGTCGTGTCCAACTCTTTGCAACCCCATGAATCACAGTACGTCAGGCCTCCCTATCCATCACCAACTCCCGGAGTTCACTCAAACTCACGTGCATTGAGTTGGTGATGCCATCCAGTCATCTCATCCTCTGTCATCCCCTTCTCCTCCTGCCCCCAATCCCTCCCAGCATCAGGGTCTTTTCCAATCAGTCAATTCTTTGCATGAGGTGGCCAAAGTACTAGAGTTTCAGCTTCAGCATCAGTCCTTCCAATGAACACCCAGGACTGATCTCCTTTAGGATGGACTGGTTGGATCTCCTTGCAGTCCAAGGGACTCTCAAGAGTCTTCTCCAACACCACAGTTCAAAAGCATCAATTCTTCAGTGTTCAGCTCTCTTCACAGTCCAACTCTCACATCCATACATGACCACTGGAAAAACCATAACCTTTGTTGGCAAAGTAATGTCTCTGCTTTTCAATATGCTATCTAGGTTGCTCATAACTTTCCTTCCAAGGAGTAAGCGTCTTTTAATTTCATGGCTGCAGTCACCATCTGCAGTGATTTTGGAGCCCAGAAAAATAAAGTCTGACACTGTTTCCACTGTTTCCCCATCTATTTCCCATGAAGTGATGGGACCAGATGCCATGATCTTCGTTTTCTGAATGTTGAGCTTTAAGCCAACTTTTTCCCTTCCTCTTTCACGTTCATCAAGAGGCTTTTTAGTTCCTCTTCACTTTCTGCCATAACGGTGGTATCATCTGCATATCTGAGGTTATTGATATTTCTCCCAGCAATCTTGATTCCAGCTTGTCCTTCTTCCAGCCTAGCGTTTCTCATGATGTACTCTGCATAGAAGCTAAATAAGCAGGGTGACCATATACAGCCTTGACGTACTCCTTTTCCTATTTGGAACCAGTCTATTGTTCCATGTCCTTAAGGAGCATCAAACTTTGGTGCAGCAGGGTCCACGTGGGGCTGGAGGAAGGCAGTGTGAGATGTAGGTGTGAGGGCAAGATCTGTGGCCTCTGGAATCAGGACAGTTCCCTGGGGGAGGTGGGACTTGAAGCAGGTACGGAGGACAGGCTGTGTGTGGGTCTGGGGGTGAGAAGTGGAGGGATTGGGCAGCAGGAACAAGTCACCTCCCTTACTCTAGCTGGCAAGCCCCAAACTGTCCTGGCCTTCCGCCACCTCTCACCCCTCATCTGCTACCACTTCCCCTCCTCTCTTGGCTCTGAATGTCCCTGTCCCATCTTTACCCTGTCCCCTCTGCCTAGAATAATGCTGGCATGCAGGAGGTGGATCAGGGGCTGTTGTCCTAGGGTGCTGAGCAGAAGTTCCTCTGAGGAGGTGACTTGTGGGTACCCTTGACCTATTGGAGAAAGCCATGCAGATACACTCATGTGTACACGCATGTCTTCATGATGTCTTGATTTCCTACAAATGGTGCTCCATGAGGCTCCCAGCCCCTTGCGGAGAGGTACCCAGGGCTTTAAGGCAGCCCCAGGTGTGGGCATGCAGACCTGGTCGGCTGGGGGAGTCCTGCTCGGGCTGCCAGGAACCACTTTCCTATTCCCACCTCAGACAGAGGGCAATGTCAAAGGCTGGTGGGCAGAGGACAAGCCCCCAGCATTCACGTGTTCTATTGTCACCCGGCCAGAAGCAGCATCCTCAGGGCAAGAAGGTGAACGGCAGAACACGCCCCCCTTCTCCGAAGCCCCCCTCGCTTCCCCTCCCCCAGCTTTTCTGGGAGAAGCACTGAGACCCATAAGAGAGCTACCCCGGCTCCAGGACGGAGTGCACTTTCCTGGGCGGCTTCCTTCCCATGTCAGGGACTGAAGTTTAAAGGACAAGGGAGGTCAGGGAATAAATGACTGTGACTAAGGCAGGGACCTCAAGGTTCCCTTTGCATAGACTGGTTGGTAATAGGCCTCCCGCCCAGAGCATGACACTGGGAGAAATTTCAAGCGCCACTGAAATTAGTAGATGTTACTGTCTTCATGCACACTGTTTAGCTAAAAGTGGATTCGTTCCCGGCAAGGGAATGATAGCAACCTGACCCCGCGCATCACTCGGCGCCAAGCACTGTCTCGGTGTCCAGCCCCAGCGGAGGGAGGGAGCCGGGCTCGCAGGGTGCAGTTCCCGCCAGGCCCACTGGGTGGCGCAGGCGCCGCACTCCGTAGGAAGCTGAGCACCAGAGGCCGGGGGCTGACTTCTAAGGAAAGGGTCCCCGGAGGAGGAGGGCCCCTCCATCCGTCACAGAGGACCCCAGCCTCGCAGCTCCGACCTGAGAGATCCGCTGCAACCTCATCCAAGCTCGGTTCCGACAGAGGCCTTCCCTTTGCTTTCCAGAAACTTCTCTCCTGGGGATTCTCATCTCACAGAGCAGGCTCCAAGGCAAGGGCTTGGCCACAGATGTGCTGGAGCCCAGGGAAGAAAGTGGGGGTGGAGGGGGGCAGGAAGGAAGGGAGCTCTTGCAAAGTGAAATGAGAAGGCCCAAGGCGGTCAATGGTCGAGGCCAGACCTGGGATCAGCCTTATTGGTTTGGTAGTAAACCAGCCTGTCACATGCTGATCTCCTGCAGATATTGGGGGGTTGGGGGAAATAGGGGAATGGGATGCTGTCCTGGGAGATGGGAATGGAGAGGGGAGATGGAGGCAGAGAAGCGGAGAGTAGCCAGACTAGACACCTTGTCAAGTAGGGCCCAGGCCAGCTAGGATGAGGGGTGGGGTGGTCCTCCTGAGTACAGTTGTTTGGCATTTTCTTCCAAGGTTCTCAGATGCTTGTGGAAACCTGCTGTCTCCCCTTCTTCTGACTTGATCCTTCTTCTGCCTCCGGGCAATGCCCCATTTGCCCAGTTCGAATCTGCCTTTTGTTTGTGAGAAGAAAAAGAGATGAGCACTGGAGCTTTCTGGGGAGAGTGGAGCCGGGAGAGCCAAGAAGTGGAGCTGAAACAGGCACCTGGGGATTGATGCACGCCTGGAGGGTAGGTCTTAGGGCCCTAACCTGCCTCCTGCTTCTTTGGCACATCCGCACCACCCCTGGGATGTTTCTCCACATGTAGCAGGGCCTTCGTTCAAGTTCATTGTCCAACTACGTCCGAGAGAGCTGAAGAGCAACGTCAGGATAACGTGCCTCTGAGCTACTTGTATAAAATGCAGATTCCACCTTCTTGTTCCTAAAGATTCTAATTCGAGAAGATGAGGATGGGGCCCAGGAATCTGCATTTTAACAGACACTGGAAGAGATTCCCAGGCATGGTGGCTAGGTTCCACTTGGAGCAATACCAGCCGAAGCTTTGGGGCACTACGTTTCACTGAGAGAAGCCTGCAGCCAGCACCTCCTCCTTCCTTTCTGAGCATCTCCTCTGGCTTGGTGTGACTTCAGGGTCAGCAACTCTAGAGCATTTCTTCCCCTGCGCTCAGCCTCTTCAGCTTTCCCAGGCCTGGTTTTACTTATTTTTCTTTCTCCTGACCTCACTGGAACATTGAGCTCCATTCTTTTAGTAGGTAAGCTCTTTATTAGCATCAGCCTAGAATTTTGGGACGCCTCAAACAGTTGTGCAGCATTGGATAAATCCTGTAAGAAATGAAATTATCATTTGCCAGCCATTATTATGGAAACTGCATTCTGCAACCATGTAATTTTCTTTTCTTAAATGATTCTGATTTGAGTCTAAAACACCTCCCTTCCCTTCCCACCCCCATTCCTCTGAGCTGAGCCTCCTGAACTCTAGATGGTTGCACTGTCAATCACAATTTCTTTCATTCTTTTTATTCTTCATGGAATGAGAGAGGCACAAACAATGTTTTTAAATAAAATTTAGAAAATGTCTACATGTCCTTATCTCCTGGAAGAACTTTAAGTAACTACATTTCCCTGGGGTTTACTTTCCTGCCTGGCTCAACCTGCTATCATAAAAATAGAAAGTTGGCAGACAAATACACAGAGTCCACAGAGTTGGGTATTTCCTTATTGCATTTTTAAGAGCAGTATTTTGTAATTGCTGTGATAATACAAGGGATGATATTTGTGAGAGTAAGCCCAGAGCACATTCCCTGCTGGTGTCTGCCCTCTAATAACCCCGTGCGATGATGGCGACGCAGTACCAGGAGGGGATCATCACAGAACATTAATAAGGAGGAAGCTGAGAGCTGGCGCCAGGAGAGCTGCAGAGACAGAACGCAGTAACTAGGCCAGGCAGGCCCGTCATTTTTGCACTTTGAGCAAGAAGTGAGAAATGGAAAACATTCTCTCTACCTTCCCAGCGTTGATGTCTTTGAGCTGTGGTGCTGGTGAAGAGTCCCGTGGACTTCAAGGAGATCAAACCAGTTGAAAGGAATTCAACCTTGAGTATTCATTGGAAGGGTGGGCTGAGGTGGAAGCTCCAATACTCTGGCCACGTGATACAAACAGCTGACTCATTGGAAAAGACCTTGATGCTGGGAAAGATTAAAGGCAGGAGAAGAGGGTGACAGAGGATGAGATGGTTGGATGGCATCATCAACTTAATGGACATGAGTTTGAACAAACTCTGGAAGATAGTGAAGGACAGGGAACCCTGGCATGCTGCAGTTCATGGGGTTGCAAAGAGTCGGACACGACTGAGCAACTGAACAACACCACCTTCCCAGCAAATATGGTGCCTGGCTCAGAATTTCCTCTGACTTTGTGTCCCCAAGACACTGGCTGCCCAATTACATGGAGCCAGATCCAAAGAGAAACTGTTCAAGAGAGTTCAGGAGAATGACTGTTCCCTCAGTTCTGTGAGGACACATGGGTTCTGGCTGAGAGAGCTTTGAGAGGGTCATAACTGAGCTCCAGATGCATCTAGAACCCTCTCAAAATATCACTTTTCTAAAATGTTTTGTCACTTTCAAAAAATTATATTTTCAAGTTAGATTCCACAATGTGTTTTCCACTATTTATTGGGTCTTTAAGAAAGAGATAATGTATTTCCTTGCTGGGCAGAAGGGTGCTAGACTTGCAGGAATCTTCTGGGTTGTAGCTACAGAAACATCAGTTCAGCTTATTTGCTAACCAGGGACAACTTGCTCTGCAGCAGCCACAGAGGCCCCAGGGACCCCACGGGCTGTGCAGGGCCTCTAGCCCAGGACTAGAATGGGAGCACACCCGGTTCCTCCAGGGAGCCGCTGGGCTGCAGGTCACTGACTGCAGGATTTGTCTGACCATACAAGTGCCCGGGCTGTGTTTCCACTTCTTACATTTGCTTATTCTCCCTGAGAGGGGTCCATGTCATTGTCTGCAGAGCAGGAAAGCAAGGCTGAGGGAGGGTAACAGCTGGCCGAGTCACAATCCCCCATGAACGTGCTGCCGCCTACCTGGGCATCCTGGGTGCCTAGAACACCCAGGGTATATGCAATGAAGGACAGAAGAGGGGCTCAGGGATCAAGCCCAGTTGCTGTGATTCACAAACCAGAGTCTTTCCACTTCATCAAAACGCCAGGAAAATGATCTTTGGCTTTTCCACTGAAGACCCAAGGAATCCACGTCCCCGCCTTTTCTGCTCTGATTCTGGAGCTGCGAAAGCCAGTCACCATTTCCTGCCTTAAAACCGAAGAATAAATTTTACAGTTATAAATATGAACATCACAAAGGACACGCTCTGGCTCATGGGGAGGACAAGTAGCTACAGCTACACAGAGCCTTGAGATTTATTTCATAAGTCACCACCAGCCCATCTCAAAATGGCATTTGGGAGACAGAGAAAATGAAAGTGTTCCCACTCTGATTTGTTACTTGTTGTAACACCAAGCAAAGGACTGGGGAACGATCCTGGGCCAAACTTGGAGGGCCGGGAGAAACGCGCCTATGTCATGTAGACATAATCCAGAGAAGCTTGTTTCAGACAGAACATTTTGCCTCTGGAAATCCTGAAACCTTCCTAGCCCTTGAATGTGGTAGAGTTCATCTGAACATTTTAGAAGCCATTTAAGCACACACAGTGGAGGCGAGGAGTAGGAGTGGTGGTCTTAAGGAGTGGTCTCTTGAACTTCCCTGGTGGCTCAGACAGTAAAGAATCTGCCTGCAATGCAGAAGACCTGGGTTCAATCCCTGGTTTAGGGAGATATCCTGGAGAAGGAAATGGCCACTCACCCCAGTATTCTTGCCTGGTAAATCCCATGGACAGAGGAGCCTGGAGGGCTACAGTCCATCCGGTCACAAAAGAGTAAGACACAACTTAGAGACGAAACAGCAACAAACCCCATTTTGAGGGCCAAAAATGAGATGGGCAGGAAACCGAGGTCTTGCCAGAGTGGTTTTACAGACAGAAATGCAAAGAGAAAAAATGTCCCGAGAGAATACATGATATGACTGATGGTGACATGAAGTGAAAAGGCTGTCATAAATCCTGATAAAAAAATATAGCAGACAGATGGTCCCTAGATGCTTGAGATCGCGTTCAGGTCTTACCTCTTCCAGGGAGGTGCTTGTGGCAACACCAGCATCTAAGATCTTCCCCTTCTTTAACCTCATCTGAAGATTTATAACAAGCAGAATACACCACAGTATTAAAAAAAAAAAAATTCCAGTCTTAACTGGATTTGACTGGACTCCTTTCTCTAGTATCCACTTTGGGGTGGAAACCACTTCCTCAATGAGACGAATGATGCCTCGTTAGCACTGCCTTTCAATCCAGGCAAGAGGAAGCCTGTTCCCGGTGCAGCACTTTCATGGGTTAAGTCCATATTCTGACTTCTGGAATATTCCCCAGGTGCTCAGGGCCACATAGGCCCCTCTTCACATCTGTCTCTCCTGGACAGACAACACTGCCAGTCCCTGAATGGCCAAGGGGGAGCTATTTGCAGTGAGTCTGCTTGCACACAGAGCTGGAAGTCCACCAGCCCCATGTGAGAGTTTTCATGGTGCCAGAGCCTGCTGGGAAGAAACGGGGGTTGGACTGTGGGCTGGGCTCTGGGACCATCTTCCTGCGCCACCGCTTTCTAGTACAGAATTCTGAGGATGCCAGAAATTCTCCATGTGAACTGGACTTTCCAGCCTCGTGTTGCTCTGAGGAACTTAAGGCAATGATATAGGGGCACTTCACAGATATAGAGGCTGCCTGGCTGGCAGTGGGAGGGCTGAGGAGCGGTCTCTGGCAACAAGGCTGGGGGCTTGCCTGGATGTCTTCTCCTAGGCTCCTCGCCTGCTCAAGGCAGCCCAGGCATGTCTTAGCTAACTCAGTTCCTGAAAGTTCTGTTTAATTTTCATCTTGCTATTGCTATCACGTCTCTGGAACTAAGAAATGAGTCACCAAAATAATGAAATGCCTGGCTAAGCTTGAACACACCACCAGGGGACTTTCTAAATAAATAGGTTATGAAAAAGTGGAAACTGCAGGTCCCCATAATGAATTCAAAGACTCTGTTCCAAGATGGAAATAATGTTAAATAAGGGAGTTTAAAGCAAAGAAGGTAATTAGGAGAGAATGGCGGCTGACATTGAACTGAGACTGTACCAGGGCTCCATCTCAAAAACAAATGGGCCTCATTTGTAGCAGCAGTTCCGTGTGTTGCTCTGTTGATTTAAAACACTGCATAACTTCTCTATTTTGTGGGCCACTCACCTAAAATGTGGGTAAATGGACTTGGTCAGGCTAGACCGACACTTTCTTCTACTACACTTAAAAGATTTACTAAGAAAATTCAATGGACAAACAGGCATTCAAGGAGAAATTTAGGTTTAATTAAGAAAGCAGCTTTTTAAAGGACCTTAGCAGAATAATTGTTGGTATGCAAATGGTACTATGAACTACAAATGAGTCACCCACTCTTTGAAGGAGGCTGAACGGGATCTCTTCTTGGAAGGACTTGGGACAGTTTTGTTGAGCAATAGCAAGTTCCATGTCATTCTCATCAAGCAATAATGACAGTCCTCTTCAGCCTAAGGACAATCAGGTAATATCTTTTAGGTGATTACTACAAAATAGGCCTTTGGTTGAATGCTTTCCAAGCAGTTAGCCCTCACAACAAGCCTATGAAATGTTGGTTACTAGTGTTATGGCCATTTGGCAGATGAGGAGACTGAGGCTTTGGGAGGCCACGGGCCATGCCCAAGTTAGCCACCTAAATACTAGGTATCTAAAGATGGGTACAGTCAACTCTCTGCCTTTAGGAAGTTTCCTGTATAGTTTTTTTTTTTTAAGATTTATGCATTTGTTTTATTTTTTGGGTGTGCTGGTCTTCATCGCTGCTCGTGGGGTTTTCTCTCGTTGCGATGAGCGGGGGCTGCGCTTCATCGTGGTGCATGGGCCCCTCATCGTGGTGCTTGTTTTGTTGAGCACAGGCTCTAGGGCACATGCGCTCAGTAGCTGAGACTCCCAGGCCCAGAGCACAGGCTCAGTAGTTGTGGCTCATGGGCTTAATTGCTCCACAGCCTGTGGGATCTTCCTGGACTAGGGATCGAACCCCTGTTTCCTGCATTGACAGGCAGATTCTTAACCACTGGACCACCAGGGAAGCCCTGTGTGTTCACACATGCTCAGTCGCTTAGTCTTTTCCAACCTTGGAAGCCCTGGTATTTTTAAAATGTTGTAAATTTTCTAATCTTAATAAGCTCAGACCAGCTTTGTCTTCCAACTGATCTGAATTGTGTATGTCTCACTAAAGTAAGTAAAACAATATGAGATATTTTTCTAACCAATTAACTATTGTCATGGATTATAAGAGGAATGAGGGGAAACCTGAGTGATGAAATATCCAGTTTGCACTTGGGAAGCAACTGCCTGAAAAATATCCTCATTTCTAGATTGGCACATGGTATGTATTATGCCTGAATAGTGACAAAAACAGTGCTGATTTTGTAACAAAACCTCAGGGAAGCTATTAACACGTTGGCATTTCTAATTCATGTGGAAATGTTCATTTTATTTATCAGAGAACTGCAGCAGTGGTGTTCATTTAATTAAGAATCTGGTGCTGTGGAAGGGCAATTTTGTGAAGTGTAATGTTGCAAACATGAATTCACATTCAGTCATGAGTTTAAGGGTCAGCTCATTTTCCTGTGACCCACTCATTTTACACAGTTTGAGAGTTGCTTAACAAAAGAATAATATCATTATGTTGTATCATTTTATAAGATTTTTTTAAAGGCAAATCCATCTAACTAGTAACTGTACTAGGCTCCGAAAAAGCCAGAAAAAACAGTGCTTCCAACTTTTGACAACAGCCTAAGGAAACTATCTCTGTGTATTAGAAAGCAGGTGAACAGCTAGCTGCTTTCTCAACTGTAAATAAAGCGTTGACGTATTCTAATCTATGTGATAGGCATTATAAAATCAAGAAGTGAGAAGGCAGGTTTGAATGAAGAGTCTGAGAAAAGCGGAGGATGGGAATCAGATGGAGACTGGAAGGGGACAAAGAGACTGGAAACGGTGGCAGGGGAGAGCACCCACTCTCCGCGTCTGACACCCACACCTTCTCCAAGAAACGCTGCTCACCTGTCAAAGATGTAGGCCTTCTCCATGTAGGCCATGATAGGAACCTTCAGGATCCAGGTGCCTGCCGGTGGGTGTGCCACTTCCACAGCCCAGCCCTCCTAGGCCGGCCCACCCCCAGCTCTGCATCCACTGTTTACTGTTGAGCACTAGCTGAGCACCAGGTGCTGGGGTGTGTCACACCTATGAACAAGGAGAACGGGTCCCTGGGCTCTAAAGCCGATGTTCTGGTCAGAGGAGACAGTCGTAAACAAGTAGATAAATAATTGTGAAAGATGGAGGTGACTATTTGTGCTGTGATGAAAATAAAGCAAGGTAAAGGGGTTGAGTGTGATGGAGGGACATAGCGGAGGCAGAAAGGCCTCTCTGAGGTCGTGGCATCTTAGCAGGGAAGAAGCCAGCCATGGGAGGCTCCAGAGGGGGTGGGGTGGGGGGAGCATCCCAGAGGGAGCAGGTGCCAGGGCCCTGGGGCAGGAAGGAGTTTGTTTTATCCGAGGATGAGTAGGAAGGTACCAATGTAGCTGAACCATAGGAAGGGAGAAAATAGATGAGGTGGGAAATCACAGAGGCCAAATCCTGTGGTCATCTAGGCCAGGGCTAAACTCTGGGATTCTCTTCTAAGTGGAATGGGAAGTGATTGAAAGGTCTCTAGTAGGGAAGTGATGATGGATTTCCATTTTTCTAATGTTGCTTGTTGGAGCTTGGGTCATAGGAAGATGAGAGTAAGGAGGTGCGTAAAGAGAGTGACCAGTCACAGCATCCATCTTCTCCCCTAGAGGTGAGTGCAGGAGTGGATCTGTGACCCTGCTGGGGCCCGGAGGCCTGTCCATGGGATGTTTCTGTGGAAGTGAGTATGGCAGATTCTCTCTCCTGTCTTTGGTGTTGACCCTTTGGAGAAGCCAGAGAAAGTGACAAAGGGCTAAGAGAAGGATGGGAATACCTGCCTTCTCTGGGGTCCCAGTGCTGCCTGACCTCCTCCAGCTCTTCCTCTGACTCCCAAACTTTTAGCTGAAGGAGTTCTAAGAAAGATATGGAGGTTAGAGATGGAAAGCAGATGGCCAGGGAGGAGTGGAGGGAAACAGAGAGGGAGACTGACCTTGGCCTTGAAGGTGGGTGGGATCCAAGAAGAGGGAAGCAGAGATGCATGAGCTTTGGCTCAAAGATCTCAAGCAGAGAGGACTCTCTGACCCTGGCAAGAGGACAACTGCATGTTTCCTGTCCAGACATCCAAGTTACTCATTTCCCCAGGTGATACTGCAGCTGGGGGACCTATGAGCAGTCCTGCAGCTAACAGCTCACAATTCTGAGTTAAAAAAACCCAGGATGGTATTTAAACCAAGAAGCAAGGATGCAAGAGAAGTGCCTCAGTATGTATAGCATAGGGGGCAAAGCATAATTAATTCACAAGGATTTCCTTTAAAATATAGAGAGGGGACTTCCCTGGTGGTCCAGGGGTTAAGACTGAGCTCCCCGTGCAGGGGGTACAGGGTCAATCCCTCACTGAGGAACTAAGATCCCATATGCCACTCGACATGGCCAAAAAATAAATAAAAAATTTAAAAATATATGTATATATAGTGAAAAAAGATCCTGACATTTTCCTATACATTCTAATGGAAATTAACAAAGATAAGCAAAAATGTCACAGATATTGTTATTATTCTGTGTGACATCCTGTTATTCTTATTGTTCAGTTCAGTCGCTCAGTCGTGTCTGACTCTCTGCGACCCCATGAATCGCAGCACACCAGGCCTCCCTGTCCATCACCAACTCCCGGACTTCACCCAAACTCATGTCCATCGAGTTGGTGATGCCATCCAGTCATCTCATCCTCTGTCGTCCCCTTCTCCTCCTGCCCCCAATCCCTCCCAGCATCAGTCTTTTCCAATGAGTCAACTCTTTGCATGAGGTGGCCAAAGTCTTTGAGTTTTAGCTTTAGCATCAGTCCTTCCAAAGAACACCCAGGACTGATCACCTTTAGGATGGACTGGTTGGATCTCCTTGCAGTCCAAGGGACTCTCAAGAATCTTCTCCAACATCACAGTTCAAAAGCATCAATTCTTCAGCACTCAGCTTTCTTCACAGTCCAACTCTCACATCCATACATGACTACTGGAAAAACCATAGCCTTGACTAGATGGACCTTTGTCGGCAAAGTAATGTCTCTGCTTTTCAATATGCTATCTAGGTTGGTCATAACTTTCCTTCCAAGGAGTAAGCATCTTTTAATTTCATGGCTCCAGTCACCATCTGCAGTGATTTTGGAACCCCCCAAAATAAAGTCTGACACTGTTTCCACTGTTTTCCCATCTATATCCCATGAAGTGATGGGACCAGATGCCATGATCTTAGTTTTCTGAATGTTGAGCTTTAAGCCAACTTTTTCCCCTCTCCTCTTTCACTTTCATCAAGAGGCTTTTTAGTTCTTCTTCACTTTCTGCCATAAGGGTGGTGTCATCTGCATATCTGAGGTTATTGATATTTCTCCCAGCAATCTTGATTCCAGCTTGTGCTTCTTCCAGCCCAGCGTTTCTCATGATGTACTCTGCATATAAGTTAAATAAGCAGGGTGACCATATACAGCCTTGACATACTCCTTTTCCTATTTGGAACCAGTCTGTTGTTCCATGTCTAGTTCTGTTGCTTCCTGACCTGCATACAGGTTTCTCAAGAGGCAGGTCAGGTGGTCTGGTATCCCTGTCTCTTTCAGAATTTTCCACAGTTTATTGTGATCCACACAGTCAAAGGCTTTGGCATAGTCAATAGATGTTTTTCTGGAACTCTCTTGCTTTTTCCATGATCCAGTGGATGTTGACAATTTGATGTCTGGTTCCTCTGCCTTTTCTAAAACCAGCTTGAACATCTGGAATTTCACAGTTCATGTATTGCTGAAGTCTGGCTTGGAGAATTTTGAGCATTACTTTATTAGCATGTGAGATGAGTAGAATTGTGCAGTAGTCTGAGCATTCTTTGGCATTGCCTTTCTTTGGGATTGGAATGAAAACTGACCTTTTCCAGTCCTGTGGCCACTGCTGAGTTTTCCACATTTGCTGGCATATTGAGTGCAGCCCTTTCACAGCATCATCTTTCAGGAGTTGAAATAGCTCCACTGGAGTTCCATCACCTCCACTAGCTTTGTTTGTAGTGATGCTTTCTAAGGCCCACTTGACTTCACATTCCTGGATGTTTGGCTCTAGATGAGTGATCACACCATCGTGATTATCTTGGTTGTAAAAATCTGTTTTGTACAGTTCTTCTGTGTAGTGAATGCTAAGTATTTATTTACCAAGATTTTTGTAGCTTCTCTATCGTTTTGACCCCCAGCTCTCAGTTTTTCTGGTAAGGGTTTAAGTTCCTCAATCACCAGTTGTCAGACCTACCACAGAAGTTGCAGCCTAACCACATGCAGAGGGTGGAGGTTAAATTTGAAACGACTAAGGTCATGGCAGCTACTTTGGGAAGAAGCTGATGAACCTAAAATGGGAGGTTAGATGTGAGAGCGGGGGGACCTTCATCTTAAAGCAGGAGGTCTGGTGTCCCTTCATGGGTGCTGCTGCCATTCAGGCTGTCCTCACATTCTCTAATCGGGCATCACTGCCCATGCCATGCCCTGTGGCACTACAGTCACCCTTTGGTGGAGTGGGAGAAATGCTCTCCTCAAAGGGCCTCTAAAAAGTGCTGCTGCTGAGACTGCCCTGGTGGTCTACTGGTTAAGATTCTGTACCGCCAATGCTAGGGACTCAGGTTTGATCCCTGGTCAGGGAACTAAGATCCCACATGCCTTGCGTCAAGGCCAAAAGATTAAAAAAAATAATAAAAGTGCTGTTGCTGCTGTGTGTGTGTGTCTGTGTGTTAAAGTTTAGTGCAATGGTTCTCCCAGCTTCTACTTACAGCTCCCTTTCTCCCTAGGTCCATCGGTTAGGACCAGACATTGCTTTGGTGTGAAACACCAGCCTTTCCTCAGCCTTCACTGAAGCTTGTATTCCTTATGTGGTCAAGGTTGTCTTGCCTTCTTTCTTTTTTTTTTTTCATTTCTACCTGTTTGTTGCTATCAACCCATCTCCCTCCAGCCCCCGTCATGCAAGTATGCTCAGTCATGTGACCCCCATGGACTGCAGCCCACCAGGCTCCTCTGTCCATGGAATCTTCCAGGCAAGAGTACTGGAGTGGGTTGCCATTTCCTCCTCCATTGCCTCCTTTCTTGAGATGAGTTCTTTCCCAGGACGGCAGCACCTTGATCCCTCTGGTAAAGAGACTGTGGGTGGGCCAATCCCAGCAGTTCACCTGGCATTTCTAGACACACCCACCCCCATCCCATCCCTACCACGGTATCCATACCTAGGAGGTGAGATGAGAAAATCTGTGTTTAAATAAGATTTGACTGACAGCCAAGGACAGGATGACTTTGCCTGCTGCAGAATCTTCTGGAGCACTTGTTAAGAATGCAGACTCCCGGGCCCTACCTGGCAAAGTGTCATTCAGTAGGTCAGGGCAGGGCCTGAGAATCTGCCCTAAACTCCTGCATGTGTCCTATCCTCATCTCCACCTTCCTGAATCTGATGCACTCACGGTGGGGCCCAGATGAGAGGAAAGCAAAGCTGGAGGTCAGAAGGTCAGTGTGGAGCTTGCATTGTGCATGAGAGATGCCTGAGACCATCAGGCAAAGGCAGCCACAGAGACAGGAAGGGAAGGAGTCGGGCTTCAGGGGCAGAGTGGGTTTTGACTAAAGGCAGAGGAAAGGAAGACGGGTGGGAAGCGGTCTGTCATCCCTGGTCTGTGTCCAGGCCAGCGCCCACCTCTCCAGCAGTGCATGCAGCTCTGACACGTGTAGGGAGGGGCCTGGGCCGCCCAGCTCCCTCCTCCTGGCTCCAGCTGGCCCTGCTCCCCTGACAGCAGCTCTCTCTGGGGACCAGCCAGGGCCACTCCCTGGAACACTCAGGTTACAGCTGCACCCTGGCTTCAAACACGGCCTCTCCATGGCCCTGCCTGATAAAGTTACCAAATGTGAAGTGTGGCAGATTCCTGGAAGGGGACAGCAAATGGAAACCATGACTGATCCCAAAGGCTTGTCTTTTACGTCCCAACCCCACCTAGTGAGAACAACTGCACCTGACGTTTCCAGAACCCGCTTCTTCTGGGGCATTTAAAAACGCCTTGACTCCATGAGCTTTGTGATCCTGGGACTTTTTTTTTTCATGTATGTAGCGGATGGTCACATATATGTGTAAAGGTTTTTTTTTGGCTGTGCCAGGTCTTCGTCGCTGCATGCGAGCTCTCTAGTTGCCCCAGTGGGGTGTGTGTGGGGGGCGGAGGCGGTTTACACTTCATTGCGGTGTGTAGGCTTCTCATTGTGGCATTGTGGTGGCTTCCCTTGTTGTGCAGCACAGGCTCTAGGTGCAGAGGCTCCAGCAGTTGCAGCGCGTGGGCCTGGTAGTTGTGGCTCAGGGTCTCTAGAGCATGGGCTCAGCAGTTGTGACACTCGGGCATAGGCTATTTATCTTCTTTGTTGTGTTAGTCACTCAGACATGTTTGACTCTGTGCAACCTCATGGACTGTAGCCAGCCAGACTCTTCTGTCCATGGAATTCTCCAGGCATCATGCAAAAGCTCAGTGTTCCCTCAGGGTTACTAGGAGCAACTGCTGAAGCTAGAGGACCGGGGGATGTGGAAGGAAGTGCGTGGGGGGTGTGTGAGGGGCAGGGTAGAGGGGTGAGGGGCCAAGTAAACCTGGGAGACACGTGAACTGAGTTTGTTTCAGTGATAAACAAGGAGTTAGGGATTTTCTTTTTTAAAAAAGGCAGGCTTCTGCTTTGTTTGCCTTTCCACTGAAATTCTGGCCCTGCTGGACCTCCAAATGCCATTAACATTTACTCCTTCCTTGAGACTGATATCTGTCTTTAGTAACATGTGACAGTGGAAAGGGAAGTCCTGGAGAAGTCGTGGTGGAAAGTATTCAAATGTCCTCACTTCCTGAACTACCCCACCTCACGTCTCTCCCATGCCCTGCCACTCGCCATGTGACCTTGTGAAAGCTGCTTAACCTCTCTGAGCTGGTGTGACAGTTTCCTGAGGGTCAGTGGGAACGCACACCGCATAAGGTCATTTAGAGAAGTCAGTGACATAACGGATGCATAAGCACTTTTAATAGGGCTTCCCTGGTGTTTCAGTGGTGAAGAACCTGCCTGAAAAGGCAGGACATGCAGGTTCGATCCCTGGCCCGGGAAGATCCCCTGGAGGAGGAAATGGCAACCCACTCCAGGATTCTTGCATGGAGAATCCCATGGCCAGAGGAGTTAGGCAGGCTACAGTGCATGGGATTGCAGTCAGATGTGACTGTGCAGCTGAGCAGGCAAACACTTTTAATACACTTGTGTGCTCTCCAAGGTGAAGGGCTCTTGTTAGTACTCCTCTCTTTTCCTTCAGCCCTACCCACCATCCTTCTTGAGACACTCTGGCTTCTTTCTCAAGCCTTTTTGGACTTGGTTCCAGCTGTGTTTCTAGCAAGCATCTCTTTGATTCTGGCCCCAACCCCATATGCTTCTTCAAGCTCACCTATCTCTTGAAATAACCTCGTCTTGACACTCTGTCATGGGGAATTCTGACCATCGTATCAGGGATCCTATAATAGTTTGCTAGGGCAAAGATTTCACAATTTCACAATAAAAGGAGCTTTCTTCTGAAACAATGAGTAAGCTCTGCACAAGCACCAACACGTCAGGAGCCATAACAACTCATGTGGGAAAAGCTGGTCTGACTATATCCTGGAGTCTCTATATTCAAGCTAAAAAGAAATGCAAGTTAACTTGTTTGTTTCACTGCTAAGCCTTTTTTCCCCTCAACATCCTTTCCTACTCATTGTCTCATTTTAGCCTCCCAATGACCCCTGTGAGGTAGGAAGGGCATCCCCATTTTTACAGTGGAGGAAGCAGGGGATAAGAAAAAACCCTGAGTGATTTTTCCCAGGGCTCCAAGCAGCCAGTCTGAGGTCAGATCAAATGAGAAACTGTGTTGTCTAGTTCCGAGTATTTTCTATTGAACGTTGTTGCCATCACTTTCACTTGTCCCTATTCTCTTTACTCTTGATTTTCCCAGGAACTTCGATCTCTAGGGAAAGTGTCCAGGCTTCTAGCAAGTGGTTATATTCTTGGTAGCATGATTTTTTGCCTCACAAAGAAAGTCAGCTGCAGAACCACACATCCAGTCGGGATCAACCCAAGACCGCACAGCCAAACTCCTGCTTTGAACTCAAGGGAGACCTGAACCATTGTTTTCTCACTGGTTGAGGGAGCCCTGGGGTGCTGTGACCTGCTTCAGAGCTGAAGAATGGCCCGAGTTTTCCCTCAACTCAACCTCACGTTTGGGGCTCCTGAGCCTAACTCTCTACCTCCATACCCAGAGGCTTGATGGGGCAGACTGGGGACCTGCAGACCTTTTATGGTGCTGAATGTTGTTGTGTTGGTTTCTCTTTTTCTTCAGGGGGCCGGTGCAAGGTGCTGGGGTTCTGAGAGGGGATCTGGGGGATGGGAGTGGAGTGAGCATGAGAGGGAGAGGCAGAAACAGAGGTTGGGAGAGGAACTTCAGAGACAGGGCAGGGACGCTAAAGGGGATGGAAGGCGGCTGCATGAAGTTTGTGTGCCCTTCTCTATTTCCCCATGAAGGCTTAAGCAGATCCTTGTTACTAGTTGGTGCTTTTGGAGTTAATACAGGAGGGTGTGTGTGTGGCAGAAGTGGGATGGGACTGCTTGGGCATGAGAATGTCAGCAACACATGGGCACTTGCCATCTACCTCTACAAGGGTTAAAGCATGTGCTGTTGCAGCTGCTGACCTTCAACACTCCTTGAAAGGAGCTCAAGGTGGAGAGCAGAATTGAGGCTTGGTGCTCAGAGGGAAACCTGTCAGGACAGGCCTTCAGACAGTTAGAGACTTTTCAGGAGTTGATTTAATGAGCCCAATTCCTGTACCTCCTTATATCTAGAAAAGCACTAAAATCCTTTGTGGTGATGACTGTTCTTCATGACTAGCAAAAGCTTTATGAGACCAGCAGAAACCTTCTGGAAAAATGTGTGCTTGATTGCATGTACACCCCCTTCACAAAAATCACTTACATACTGGCCTTCCCCCTGCTTCTTTGGGGCAGTTTCTCAGAGCTCCAGAGGTACTCTCTCCTGGGATGCGGTCCTCATTTTGCCCTGAACAAAACTTAACTCACAACTTTCATCTGTGCATTTTTTAAGTCAACAAGGGGAAGCGGAGCAGTCCAGTTGTGCCTGGTCACATGCAGGTTACACTTGGAGTTTCATCATAGAAGGTCTGGGGCTGGCTTAACTCATCAGGGCATCAGTTTCCAAATCTGAAGATAAGTGTTTATCAAGAATTTTTCCTTTATGCCTATTCCAAATCATTGCTCCTTTAACTCAAATTCAAATCCATTTCTTCTGGTTTGGCTCAAACTGAATCCTTGCCAATGTCCCAAACTTTGGCTTACAACACCCAGAACTGTAGGGAAAAGGGTAGCTGGGAATGAAAGAAGGCTCTGATCAGATTCAATGGAAACTGTGGGCTAAGCTGCTGCAGAAAATGAAAGACACTACTACAGAGGTAGGATTGTAGCCACAGGAAGGAGCTATTATTATTCTGCAGGAAAGATAGTGAATAATTCCCACGCGGTGAAACAAATTATTAGGAAATTCAGAAATACTTGGCCCTTCCTGTGGTGTGTGTGATCAGTCACTCAGTTGTGTCCGACTCTTTTGCAACCCCATGGACTGTAGCCCACCAGGCTCCTCTGTCTATGAGATTTTCCAGGCAAGAATACTGGAGTGAGTTGCTATTTCCTCCCGCAGGGGATCTTACTGACCCAGGCATCTAACCCACAACACCTGCGTTGGCCTGTGAATTCTTTACCACTGAGCCACCTGGGGAGCCCCTTCCAGTGGTTTACATTCTAATTTAATGGGCACCAATCTAAAGCAGCGAAGACGCTAACCACAATGTGGAAAAATGGCCCTCATTATTAGCCCAAGTGTGTCTACAATTTGTCAAGCACTATCTGATGTCGTTAGTGTAGCATAGCGTGCATGCTCAGTCGTGCCCAACTCTTGCAACACCGTGGACTATAGCCCGCCAGGCTCTTCTGTCCTTGGGATTTCCCTGGAAAGAATACTGGAGTGAGTTACCATTTCCTCCTCCAGGGGATCTTCCCACGGGTAAATCCATCTTCTGTCTCTCTGTGTGATGGCCAGAGATAGCCCATGTTTAACTTGCTCCATAATGAGGATCTTCTTTGTTTGTTAACACAGTTCCACCTTGTTGGACTATGGGTGTTTTGTGTAGAAACCCACCAAGTGCTTGTCTCAGTCCATGAAGCTGCTATAACAAAGTACCACAGACTGGGTGGCATATAAACAACAGAAATATATTTCTCATAGTTCTGGAGGCTGGAAGCCTCAGATCAGGGAGCCAGCATGGTCAGGTAAGGACCCTCCTCTGGGTCAGATTTCTCATTGTATCCTCACATGGCAGAAGGGGCTTAGTTATCTCTCTGGGGCCTCCCTTATTAAAAGAGCACTAATCCCATTATGAGGACTCTGACTTCCTGACCTAGTCACCTCCCGAAGGCCCCACCTTTTAATATTATTTTGGGTTTCAGGATTTAACATGAATTTCAGGGGACTCAAACATTGAGACTACAGCAGTGCTACAATTTGCAAACCTAACTAGTGTTTGCCACTATGCAGGGCCTCACCTATAGAGATAACTAGAGATTTTGGTGTGCATTTTTAAAACTAAAGATGCAAATACTTATCCATATTCACATATATAACCATGTAGTATATTAACATATCAAAGACAGGGAATGTAACCAGACCTTAAATGGCTATATCTATTTTTAAGGACCATTGTTTTTATCAGCCATTTATATTCCAGGGCACATTTTACTTCTCATTTTACTTGACACATGAGAAAATTGTTGCAAGCTAGTTGAGCTGTAAGGTGAACTTGACTATGATAATGGGACACAGCTCAGCAAAGACAGCAAGGTCAGTTGACCGGTGTTTTGTTCTCTGCATGCTGTATCTACTGACCTAATTCAGGATCAGCTCTTTGTTCTCCAAAGAATTATAACATTGGCACCAGGGTGGCCCAGGAATGTCTTTTGTACAGTTAACCAGTAAAGATACCAACAGATGTATGTGGAATGAATGGATTCAAAGAAACGGATTAATATTTGTAATTAATCCCAGATAGCCAACTTTGCTTTGAACTATCAGCCTAAACTCCTCTTTCTAAAGGGGTCTAGATATTCTTGGGTGGGTGGGAAAAATACCTTGTATAGAGAATGTCTGTTTAAATCTCCATTTGTGCTATGTCAACTGTGTTGATCAGAAGAGGCTAGGTATGCTATAGTAAAAAACAGCCTTCACATCTTAGGATTTGTGTAACAAAATTTTGTTGCTCAGACCATATCTGAGGTCTGAACATTTATCCAGAGCAACTGTCCTCCCATGCTGACTCTGAGTTCCATTCAGTCTGAAGGCTCTCCCTTATCAACACACATTTCCCTGATAACCACAGCAGAGAGAAAACAAGGAAGAGCAAATAAATGCTTCCACCTGGAGGTGACGTGTCAAATTTAATTTGCAAAAGCAAGTCCCATGGCCATACTGAACTCTGAGCAGGCAGGTGAATCAGTATAATTTTGTGGAATTCTGTGAGTTGAATGGGCAGCTTCTATGCTGGCTTTTCCTGAGCTTACTTACACAGCTATGCTTGGTTGGATCGACTGGGCTGAGAAATTTTAGATGTCCTCATTCACATTTCTGGAAGTTGGTGCTGGCTGTGGGCTGGGGTGCCTCAGTTCTTCATGTGACTTCTCCTCCTCCAGTAGACTCAGCTGACTTCCTGACATGATAGTCTCAGGACAGTGGTCCATGATGAAACAGGCAAAAACTTCAAGCTCTCTTGAATGTAGGCTCCAGAACTTGCATAACCCTTCTGCCACATTCTGTTGGTCAAGTGACCAACAGAACAAGGCCAGCCCAGATTCAAAGTATGGGGAAATAGTCTGTTGATGGAAACAGCTTCACATATTGTCGCCATGTGTTTTAATCTATTACAGCAGGGTACATGAATAGCTGATTCTTGTTACTTATGGTAGTTATGTTCTATAAAGTCACTGCAAATAGAAAATAGTGAATCATTGCTCCTTTGGGAAATACAAGTTAAGTTCCTATGAGCCTCTGGATACAATAGTGTTATCAACTGATCAATAATAATGTTTTATGTGTGTAACTATTTAAAGACATCTTACTTAAAATATAGGGCTTTGTAGATGGTTCAGATGGCAAAGAATCTGCCTGCAATGGAGGAGTCTGGGGTTCTATCTCTGCATTGGGAAGATCCCCTGGAGAAAGGAATGGCTACGAATTCCAGTATTCTTGCTTGGAAAATGCCACAGACAAAGGAGCCTGGTGGGCTACGGTTCATGGAGGTTACAAAAAATTGGATATGACTGAGTGACTAACACTTTTACTACTTAAAATACATTGTTGACTCATTAACGTTGAACTCATGGCCAATAGCATTGTAACTCATGCCCGAATGGTGCTCATCTAATACAATGTATTTCCTGCATAAGGCATGTCACAGACATTATTCCTTAGAACGCTAGATAGCATTTCAGCATTACGCTTGGGGATCACTTAAACAGTGAAATCACCACCAACGAAAAAAGCACAAAAATGTGAAAAAAAAAAATCACTAAACAAAACCCCCAAAGGATATAAGAAAAAAGATTTGTTTTGCCTCAGCTGGGAACCTGTGTGTCAGACAACTCAAATGTGCTAACGCTCTGTACACATCCATGAATGAGCATGAAAGCAACATGAGTATTGATCTGGGGATTATAAATAAATTTTAGTAAGTAGGTGAATTTGCAAATACAGAACTCACAAATCATGAGGATTAGCTATACATAGAAGAGGGAAATCAGAATGGAAACAGTGGTGATTCTGTTATACTCATGGGAAAACAGGGAAGAAATGAACATGGATGGAGTTCCATGTGCTTGCCTTTCATATTTACCATGTCATTTAATATATATATTATAAAGCATAATAAATATTTTAATATATTGCTAATTCAGTTTCCTAGTTGTTTTTTTTTCTTTCTTGTGATGTCTTTGTCTGGTTTTGTAATCAAGGTACAACTGTCCTCATAGAAAGTTAGGAAACGTTCCTGCCTCTTCTATATTTTGGAAGAGTTTGTGAAAGACTGGTATTGATTTTCCTATAAACTTTTGGTAGAATTCACCAGTAAAGCCCTGTGGTTCAGGGCTTTTTGTTTTGGTGAGAAAATTGTATATAAATCATTGCTGCCATTTTATATAAGATGAACGAACTGAGGTTCAGAGAGGGGAATGTGTCTCAAATCATTCAGCTGGGGAGCAATTAAAGTGGAATCTCAACTAGGTCTGTCGTAATTCTGAGCGCTGTGGTTTCAGATTAGCATTATTTCATGTGGCTTCAATAGGTAAAATGAAAGAACTATGGATGAGAGTTTCAGGGAGAAGTGAAAGGTGTGAAAGTTGCCAGCTCTCAAAGGTGACTTGAGTAGTTTTGACATCATCTTTCCCTTTATCAAGGTTATCTAATTTGTTAGAATACAACTATTCATTAGTATTCCCTTATTATTTAATTTCTCTAAGGTCAGTGTAATCCCTGTCATTTCTCATTTTAATAATTTGAGCCTTCTCTCTTATTTCCTGGTCAGTGTAGCTAACGGTTTGTCGATTTTCTAATCTTTTTTAAAAAATTGGCCTTTGTTTTGTTGATGTTTTCTATTTTTTCCCTTCTTTGTACTTTATTTTTACTTTCATCTTCATTGTTTTCTTCTGTGTGTTTTGAGTTTTGTTTGCTCTTCTTTTTCAGTTTCTTAAGGTGGAAGGTTATATATTGATATGAGATCTTTCTCCTTTTAAAATATTAACACTTACAAATTTCCTTCTAAGCATGTTTTTGGCTTAGAAGCCATGTTTTGGCTTAAGCATGTTTTAAGCCCATAAGACTTAATATGTTGTGTTTTCATTTATGGGGGCTTCCCTGGTAGCTCAGCTGGTAAAGAATCCACCAGCAATGCAGGAGACATTCACATGTCTTTACTCTAATTTTCCTTTCTTTCTTTTTATCCATTCGTTATTTAGAAATAGGTTGTGTAATTTCTACAGATTTGTGAATTTCCCAAATTCTCTTCTGTTATTGGTTTACAGTTTGTGGTTGAAGAATGTACTTTGTATGATTTTAATATTATTCATGATTTAATATTATGTTTGTAGCCAAGCATAGGGCTATTCTAGAGAAAGGTCCATATGCACTTTAGAAGAATGTGTATTTTGCTATTGTATGGAATATTCTGTCAGGTCTAGTTGGTTTATAGTGCTGTTCAGGTCTTCTGTTTTTTTGTTGATCTTCTGTCTCATTTTTAGATTTATTATTGAAAGCAAGGTTTTGAAGTTTCCAACTGTTATTGCTGAATTAGTATTTCTCCTTTCAATTCTGTTATTTTTGCTTCATGTCCTTTGGGACTTTGATAAGTACATATGTTTGTAATTGCTTTGACTTTTTTGACAGATTGACCCTTTTATTATGAAATTTTCTTCTTTTTCTCTAGCAACAATTTGGTCATATGTTAGTATCAGTTCTCAGTTCAGTCGCTTAGTCATGTCTGACTCTTTGCGACCCCATGAATCACAGCACGCCAGGCCTCCCTGTCCATCACCAACTCCCGGAGTTCACTCAGATTCATGTCCATCGAGTCAGTGATGCCATCCAGCCATCTCATCCTCGGTCATCCCCTTCTCCTCCTGCCCCCAATCCCTCCCAGCATCAGAGTCTTTTCCAATGAGTCAACTCTTCGCATGAGGTGGCGAAAGTACTGGAGCTTCAGCTTTAGCATTATTCCTTCCAAAGAAGTCCCAGGGTTGATCTCCTTCAGAATGGACTGGTTGGATCTCCTTGCAGTCCAAGGGACTCTCAAGAGTCTTCTCCAACACCACAGTTCAAAAGCATCAATTCTTTGGTGCTCAGCCTTCTTCACAGTCCAACTCTCACATCCATACATAACCACTGGAAAAACCATAGCCTTGACTAGACGGACCTTAGTCGGCAAAGTAATGTCTCTGCTTTTGAATATGCTATCTAGGTTGGTCATAACTTTTCTTCCAAGGAGTAAGCATCTTTTAATTTCATGGCTCCAGTCACCATCTGCAGTGATTTTGGAGCCCAAAAAAATAAAGTCTGACACTGTTTCCACTGTTTTCCCATCTATTTCCCATGAAGTGATGGGACCAGATGCCATGATCTTCGTTTTCTGAATGTTGAGCTTTAAGCCAACTTTTTCCCTCTCCTCTTTCACTTTCATCAAGAGCCTTTCCAGTTCCTCTTCACTTTCTGCTGTAAGGGTGGTGTCATCTGCATATCTGAGGTTACTGATATTTCTTCCAGCAATCTTGATTCCAGCTTGTGTTTCTTCCAGTCCAGTGTTTCTCATGATGTACTCTGCATAGAAGTTAAATAAGCAGGGTGACAATATACAGCCTTGACGTACTCATTTTCCTATTTGGCACCAGTCTGTTGTTCCATGTCCAATTCTAACTGTTGCTTCCTGACCTGCATACAGGTTTCTCAAGAGGCAGGTCAGGTGGTCTGGTATTCCCATCTCTTTCAGAATTTTCCAGAGTTTATTGTGATCCACACAGTCAAAGGCTTTGGCATAGTCAATAAAGCAGAAATAGATGTTTTTCTGGAACTCTCTTGCTTTTTCTATGATCCAGTGGATGTTGGCAATTTGATCTCTGGACATGTAATTAATTTGTGTAATGTTTTATCTGTCTCTTTTGGTGACTGTTTACATGGTATATTCTTTCCATTGTTTTACTTTCAATTTATTTGTGTCTAAAACATATCTCTTATAGAAAGCATATAGTTGTATTGTATTGGTTTATTTTTATCCATTCTGCCAATATCTGCCTTTTAATTGGAGTAAGAGTTAATTTTACTGAAAACTTTTTGTATATGGTAGGTTGATTCCCTCTTGCTATTTTCAAGTTTCTCTTTTTGCCTTGGCTTTTGACAGTTTGATTTTGATGTGTCCAGATGTGGATCTTTCGAGTTTATACTACCTGGAGTTTGCTGAGTATCTTGAATGGTAGATTGATGTTTTCCATCAAATTTGGGACTTTTTAAGCCATTATTTCTTCAAGTGTTCTTTTGCCTTTTCTCCTTTCCTTTTGAAACTCCAATTATGCATATGTTGGTACACTTAATGCTGTCCCACACAAATCTTTGACATTCTGTCCATTTTCTTTCTTCCTTTTCTCTTTATGTTCCTAAGACTGGATACTTGCAATTGACCTATCTTTCAAGTTTGCTAACTCTTTCTTCTGCCAGCTCCCATCTTCTTTTGAGCTCCTCTAGTGAATTTTCCATTTCAACATCAGAGCTTCTCTTTGGTTCTTTATATGTGTGTATGTGTATGTGACATTTCTATCTTTCTATTAATATTCTCTGGTGATATATAATTCTTATACTTTATTTCTTTAGACATGATTTATTTTAGTTCTTTGAATACATTTAAAACAGCTGACTTAAGGTCTTCACCTAGTAAATCCAATGTCTGGACTTCTTCAGGGACAGTTTCTATTGATTGCTTTTTTCCAGTGTATGGGCTGTGTTTTCTTGCTTACCAGCTTGTCTGGTAATACTTTTAAACCTTAAATATTTTAAATATGATGTGACAACTTTGGAAATCAGATTTTCTACCCTTCCCAGGTTTGTTTTGCTGTTGTTATTTATTTAGTGGTTTTTTTTTTAACTAAATCTGTTTTCTGTGTTAGGTTGACTGCTGAAGTCTCTGTTTAATTATCTTAGTGGTCAGCTAATGATTGCACAGAGATTTCTTTAAATACCTATAACTAATAAGTCTCCTAGTCTTTGCTGAGGAGAGTGTTGAAGCACATTTTCAATTCTTAGCCAGGCAGTTGACAACTCTGTCTTAACCTTTATTTCCTCCCTTTTCAGAGCTTCAGGGTGAGAATTTAGGGCTTTCTCAGGTATTTTCTGAATATATGCACAGCCCTACAAATGAGTACGTCCTTGTAGATTCCCAAGAAAGTGTCAGGGTTTTTCAAAGTTTCTATAAACATTTCATTCCACAGTTTTTCCTTTTGAACTTTTTGGTTAGCTTATCGTTTGTCCCAACTGTTACCTACCACTTTAGGCAGCTATAAAATCAAATAATTGCCTTGAAATTTTTGTCAACAGAAATACCAGAGTAAAAGGCCTGCCATGTGAGTGAGCTCCAACATAGGTCAAATAAAGATACCAGTGGGGTCTTTCACAAGATTACCAGACAAGTCAAATAAAAACCATTCTCTGGGAATGAGGTTTTTAAAGGTGCTTCAATCCTGTTTTGCCCCCTCCGGTGGCTGGAAGGTTTCTAATTTTCAGCACGATTGGAAGCTTTTATTTTCAAGGTCACCATAGAGCTGGAAAAGGGTCATATTAAAATGCCACAAAGCTTGCTGTTCCTACCGAGATCTAGTGGTTCTTCTTGAACATATACCTACGAATTGAATAAATAGGCTCACCAAAAAGTCTTTTGCTAATTTTCAGAGTTTTCAAAAAAGTTGATTCTGATCATTTTGGCAAGTTTTCTCATTGCTTTTATGGAGGAAAGAACTTCTGAAGGTCCTTTTTCATTCATGTCCCTTGGTAGCTATTTTGATCTTTATTCTAGCAGTTAGGATTAGGTTCAGATAACATGTGACAAAAAACATGAGTTAACAGTGATTTAAATACACAAGTTGTATTTGCTCACATTAGAATTTAAATGAAAGTTCAAACTATTCAGAGAGAGCAGCTTCTTTCAGCTTTCAGCTCTGCCAGCCCTTAGAGTATGGCTGTCACTGTCATGGTCTAAGATAGCTGCTTAGCTCCTGCCATCATATCTGCGTTCCAGCAGACAAGATGAAAGAAGAGATGAAAACGAGCACACACCCTTCCTTTAAGTGTACTTCCCAGAAATTGCACATGATATTTTAGAACATAGTCACATAGCCACAACTAGCTACCTGGGAGCTTGAAAAATGTGGCCTTTATTTAGAAGGCCATGGGCACAGCTAAAAGCCAAGAGTGTATTTTTAAGGAAGGAGAGAAACTAGCTGTGACATGTATTTGACAGGTGAAGAAACTAAGGTTTAAACACGTTTAGTAATTTATTCAAGGACACTCAGGCAGTATGTAGTGGTACTAGGATTCAAATCACGTGGTCTGATCCAAAAGCCTGTACTTTTATATATATTTATAGAGCACATTTTATTTTATATAATCAAATCCCATTCGTAAAATAACAATGTATTGCTGTTCTTTTCTGGGTGGAAATACACAAAGTTCACAAAATGTATCTCCCCTCAGTGCATATTATACTCTTTTTTTGTTTTGTTTTAAAAAAAATTTTTTAACTTTGTTTTGTATTGGATCATAGTTGATTAGCAATGTTGGGTTAGTTTCAGGTGTGCAGCAAGTGATTCAGTTATACACATACATGTGTCTATTCTTTCAAAAATTCTTTTTCCATTAAGATTGTTACATAATATTGAGCAGAGTTCCCTGTTCTATACAGTAGGTCCTTGCTGGTTATCCACTTTAAATATAGCAGTGTGTGCATGTCAGTCCCAAATTCCCTAACTCTGCCTTCCCCCCTCCATCCCCTTCTGGTAATCATAAGTTCATTGTCTAAGTATGTGAGTCTGTTTCTGTTTTATAAATAAGTTTATTTTTTTAAGATTTCAGATATAAGCAACATCAAATGATATTTATCTTTCTCTGTCTGACTTATTTCACTCAATATGACAATTTGTAAGTTCGTCCATGTTGCTACAAATAGCATTATTTCATCTTTTTCAATATTGGAGTAATATTCCATTGAATATATGTAACACATCTTCCTAAAGCCTGTACCTTTAAGTATTTTGCTATATAGATTCAGAGAAGTTAAATAAGTTGATGAGGTCACACAGTTGGCAAATGCAGTTCTGTCTGCCTCCAAAGTTCATCTTTTTTCCATATTTACCCCAAGCTATCTGTTTTACTCTGGTGGGCCATCAAGACAGTGAAAAATATAGATCTCACTGTTCAAGCTGAAAATGCCTGATAGAGGTTCATTAAGGTACCTAAATAAAGGACATCAACCATCTTTTAAACACAGAACAACAATGACTGCCTGAAGGACAGCAAATGAACCAAGGTGACAGATAGTCAGAACTAGAGCTATTAAGAAACAAATTTTGCAGAACATGCTTTTTCTGAAGTGGGATTAAGGAACCAGTAAAGTATAGGCTGTGAATTATTATTCAGAAATCAGTATTGAAGTTTGCAGTTTTTAACAGAATGCTAAGTAAGTGGCCTGTTCTGTTTTTCTCACTAATCTCCTGGACTCCTACCCCCACTCCAGTCAGTCATTAAGTTATTATCAGCCTCTTCCACTCACATCTGGCTCTGAGATGGGGTGAGGCCTTAAGGTTTTAAGGTTCCACTAAGCCCACCCACGGTCTCTGGGAACAGACTTCCAGTTCCTGCATTGACTTATCCATTTCTTTTCATTCTTGGTCAATTCTTTTTCTTCACCATAGATTATCCAAAAGCTGAGTTAATTGAGGTCTGAATAAAGAAGGGCATATAATTGCAAACTCAGGGCAAATTTTCAATTCAACCCAAGCACCTTCTCACATTGCTTGCAGAGAATACACTCCTGGAGAGGGCATCAGTGGAACTGCAGTTTGATAACCAAACAAAAGCACAATCAAAGCTGCGGTGACTCATGCATAGCCACCCAAAGATCATCCACGTTCTCTGTGGTTTGAATCCATCACACACACATGATTGGGTTTAAGCAGCTTGTGGATTCGTTCTGTCTTCTGGATGGCATCACTGACTCAATGGACATGAGTGTGAGCAAACTCCAGAAGATGGTGAAGGACAGGGAAGCCTGGGATGCTGCAGTCCATGGGGTCGCAAAGAGTCAGAAATAATTGAGCAACTGAACAACAAGAAGGATGTTTGAGTTACTGAAGTTAAAAAAAAAAACTCATGGCTGGAAATTGGGCCCCCATTGGGAGCTGCTATGTGTTCCCTTCCTGGGCCTCTGGAAGCTTCCTCACTAGCACATAGCAGATCCCTGTTGGTAAGAGCTCCCCGCTCATGCTGCCCTGGCGCCCAAAAAACCTCCTTCACCCATGTGCATGCACAGGGGCAGGAATAACTCCAGCCTCTGCTTTTGTCCTCCACTTTGAACATTTTCCAGGCTTCTTGGGATTCCCCACTGGTCTTTCTGTAGCCTCATACCTGAATTCTTTCTTTCTATAACAAGGTTAACAAAGACTCATCATAAGAATACCAGATTGCATTTAATTTTTAAAATTTAATTGAACACTTTATTATGAGGTAGATTCATGCGCAGTAAGAAATAATATAGGGAGATACTGTAAGTTCTTTGCCCAATTTTCCCCAATGGTAAACATCTTGTAAAACTGTGGTACAATATCAGAGTCAGGATATTGACACCAGTCTAATCCCCAGATCTTATTCATATTTCCCTTGTTGTATGTGTGTGTATTTAGTTCTTTGCTATTTTATCACGTGGAGTTTCGTTTATGTCACTATCTCTTGTGTTACCTTTGTCTAACGCCACACATCCTCGTCTTGCTCCCTCCTCACTACCCCCAGCCTGAACCCCTGACAACCTGTTCTCTATTACTATATTTTTGCTGTTTCAAGAATGTTATATAAGACGTCCCTGGTGGTCCAGTGGTGAAGAACCCACCTGCCAATGCAGGAGACACAGGTTTCATCCCTGTTCCAGGAAGATTCCAGGAAGGTGCGGCAGAGCAACTAAGCCCACCCACCACTCTACTGAGCCTGAACTCTAGAGCCTGTGAGCCACGACTACTGAGCCTTCGGATCCTGGAGCCCATGTGCTACATCAAGAGAGACCACTGCAATGGGAAGCCCACGAGCCACAGCAAGAGAAAGCCTGAGTGCAGCAGTGAAGACCCAGCGCAGCCAAAAATAAACAAATAAATGACATATTTAAAAAGAGTTATATAAATGAAATCAGAACCTATGAAACCTTCAGGACTGGCTTTTTGGACTCAATTTAATTCCCTCAAAAGTGACCCTGATGCTGGGAAAGATTGAAGGCAGGAGGAGAAGAGGGCAGTAGAGGATGAGATGGCTGGATAGCATCACTGACTCAATGAACATGAGTTTGAGCAAACTCTGGGACATAGTGGAGGACAGGGAAGCCTGGTGCACTGCAGTCCGTGGAGTAGCAAAGAGTCAGACACAAGTTGTTTAGCTACTAAACAACAGCAATGATTCCCTTGAGATCCATCCAAGTTTTTGCACGGGTTAATAAGCTGTTTCTTTTTATGCTGGGTTGTATTCAATGTATAGATGTACCGTAGTTAATTTAACCATTCATCCACTGAAGGACATCTGGGTTGTTTTCAGTTTGGGGCAATTATGGATAAAACTGCTATGAACGTTCATATATAGATTTTTGTATAAAGATAAAATGTAAGTTTTTATCTTCTGGGATAATTGCCCAAGAGTGCAGTTGCTAGATCATGTGGTAACTGCATGTTTAGTTTTATAGGAAACTATCAAAATGTTCTCCACCAGCAAAGTATGAGTGATTCATTTTTTGTGCATCCTTGCCAATAATTGATATCGTTACTACTTCATATTATCATCATCCTGATGGGTGTGTAGTAGAACCTCATTGTGGTAATTTAAGTTCTGAAATCTTTTTATAGTTCAGTTTTTAATTGTAAGCTCATTTGTGCAACTTTCATGCGTTGCTTTTTCTAATACATTATCTTCTTGTTTTTTACTTTTTAAAAACTGAGCTATAGTTGTACAGTATTAGTAAGTTATAGGTATACAATACAGTGGTTTACAATTTTAAAGGTTATATTTCATTTATAGCTATTATTGTCTATATGTTGCTAATATTTCCTTAGCTGTACAATATATCCGTGTAGTTTATTTTTATACATAGTTGTCTGTACCTCTTAATCTCGTACTCCTGTATTGCTTCTCCTACCTTCCCTCTCCCCACTGGTAACCACTAGTTTGTTCCCTATATCCGTGAGTCTGCTTCTTTTTTGTTATATTCACTAGTTTGTGGTGTTTTTTCAGATTCCACAGATAAGTGATATCATACAGTATTTGTCTTTCGCTGTCTCATGTACTGTTTTTTCAGAAACTTCTTTACTAAACAACTGTGTGAAGTGTTGGAAAATTTCAAAATTTCCACCTAATTTCCACTAGTATTCACATAATTCCACTCCACTCATCAATCTACATTTTTCCCGACATGCTTAGTATTCTATCAGTGTCTGCTTTTGAGACATGACTTGATGCAGTGTTGAAACATTTCCAGTAATTGCCAACTCAGAAGTGACAAATACCGCATGAATAACGTAGTTAATGAGCTATTCTGGCCATCATGGGCCTACAATAAAGGGAATTGCTTAGTCCACATACCAATTATGTTTCTACCTTCATAAGATATTTTTCTAATCAAAAAATTAAACTGTGAAAAATAGACACCTATTTCTTTTCCAGCCCTTCCAGAATGAGAATGCATTTGGGCTCTCTGCCCAGTTCTGATCTGTAAGCTGCCTCCTCAGTTCCTCAACTCCATGCAGCCCAGATCCCACCCCAGCTTTCAGGCCTTCTACTCACCCCTGGGGGAAAATGAGAGGTAAGAGGGGAAACTTGGTGTCCATGTCTTTATTTGTCTGGAGGGAAATTGATGCTTTTAGCAGACAACTTAAATGTTTACTTTAAAAAAAGTAGAGACCCAGTTGTTTGGATACAGCCAGAAACTCCTATCACTATCATAGAATGTCCCAAACTCAATTTGTCCCTATTTGAGGGTCCAAAGTGTTATGGGAAAAAAGAGACAGTTCTAACAAATAGCTCATACATGCTTGGACTTTCTCTGATGGTTCTCTGGGTGTGTGTATACGTATCACATACCCACACATATGCATGTGATAAATGGTTGAGTATAAAAACCCTGCAACAAACATGAATTCTGTAGATGACCAGGGAGGCCTAATTGGGTTCACTAGCAAAGCAACTTTTACAAAGACTATATACTGTAGGCACATGCCTCCATAAGCAGAGCAGCTATTTATTTTTTTAATAGGGGATTCTCATGTTACAAGGGCATCACAGATTACTGAATAATTTATTTAATGATAGATTATATGGGCTTCACTCTTTGCCAATGAGCTCATCCCCAAATGTCTAAAGGAGATAAGGGGAGCAAAAGCTAGAGCTGAGGCTTGAGCTGTTTATTTTTTATTAGATACCATAACTATTAGAGTTGTATATGCATATTTTATTTAAATTTCAGCTACATTGTCATATATATTCAACCACTTCACTATAGACATTTAGCTAACTCATAACAGTGCATACAACACACTGCACTGAGAAATACAGAATAGAATAATAAATTAGTTTGGCTGTTCTTGGTGATTTTAACAAAGTATGGTGATATACAAGGGTATGTTTGTTCTCTAGGAAAATATAGGGAAGCAGGAGGGAGCAAACTCAATAAAAGGATATTGAATTTGGAAAATTAAGGCAAGAAAAAAGATCTGGATAGGTATTTCCTCTGTGAATCTCTATTGTTATCTTTTTAATGACTTGGAGTAGAAAAAAATCACTTCCAAACTTGCACATCTTAGACATTTTGCCTCTAGCTGTATATAGTCCTCAGGTAAGCAGAGGTACCTTGAAAGATGGGCATACACTTGTATCAAACAAAATTTTGATGAAGATAACATTGATTTAAGAAGAAAATTTACATTTGACAATAGAAAGATGGTAAAACATTTAAACAGGCACATCCCATAGGAAGAAATTCATGTGCCCAATGACTGAAGCAAGAGATACTTTATTTTTTTTTTCCTTCATAACCAGGGAAATGCAAATTAAACCCATAATGAGATATCTCTACACACCCACCCGACAGTTACAATTTTAAAGTTTGACAATAATAAGTGCTAATGAGGACAGAGAATAATGGGAAGTACTGCTAGTGGGATTTTCAACTGAAGCAATGACTTTGGAAAATAGTTATTGGCTACTGAGGTTGAAAATTCACACACCCTGTTGACGAGTGAAGAAATGCCACTGTGGGAAAATGCCCTGGAGGGAGATGTGTATGTATTTCCTGTGGATCAGGGTATATACAAGAGTGTTTAGAGAAGCATTGTTCCTAATAGCCCCAAGCTGGAAACAACCCAAATGTCTGACGGACTTAGAAAGGATAAGTGAGAGCCAGGGCCACTTACAATAGCAGGGATGAATTCCACAGACAGAATGTTGAGCAAAAGAAGCCAGACGCAATTGGTAGAAGCTCTTAAACAAACAGGCAGAACTCAGTCTGTTGTTCAGGGATGCATATAGAGAGGGCAACACTATAAAGAAAAGCCAGGGAATCACTATAAGAAGTAAGGTTAGGATGGCAATTACTTTTGTTTTGTTTTGTTTGAGTTTTCTTTTCTTCTATTTTTAAAAATATAAATTTATTTATTTTAATTGGAGGCTAATTACTTTACAATATTGTATTGGTTTTGCCATACATCAACATGAATCTGCCACAGGTGTACACGTGTTCCCCATCCTGAACCCCCCTCCCACCTTCTTCCCTGTACCATCCCTCTGGGTCATCCCAGTGCACCAGCCCCGAGCATCCGGTATTGTGCATCGAACCTGGACTGGCATTTCATTTCACATATGATATTATACACATTTCAATGCCATTCTCCCAAATCATCCTACCCTCGCCCTCTCCCACAGAGCCCATAAGACTATTCTATACACTTGTGTCTCTCTTGCTGTCTCACATACAGGGTTATCATTACCATCTTTCTAAGTTCCATATATATGTGTTAGTATACTGTATTGGTGTTTTTCTTTCTGGCTTACTTCACTCTGTATAATAGGCTCCAGTTTCATCCACCTCATTAGAACTGATTCAAATGTGTTCTTTTTAATGGCTGAGTAATACTCCGTTGTGTATATGTACCACAGCTTTCTTATCCATTCATCTGCTGATGGACATCTAGGTTGTTTCCATGTCCATGTTGTTTCCATAAACAGTGCTGTGATGAACATTGGGGTACACGTGTCTCTTTCAATTCTGGTTTCCTCGGTGTGTATGCCCAGCGGTGGGATTGCTGGGTCATAAGGCAGTTCTATTTGCAATTTTTAAAGAAATCTCCATACTGTTCTCCATAGTGGCTGTACTAGTTTGCATTCCCACCAACAGTGTAAGAGGGTTCCCTTTTCTCCACACCCTCTCCAGCATTTATTGCTTGTAGACTTTTGGATCGCAGCCATTCTGACTGGCGTGAAATGGTACCTCATTGTGGTTTTGATTTGCATTTCTCTGATAATGAGTGATGTTGAGCCTCTTTTCATGTGTTTGTTAGCCATCTGTATGGCTTCTTTGGGGAAATATCTGTTTAGTTCTTTGGCCCATTTTTTGATTGGGTCATTTATTTTTCTGGAATTGAGCTGCAGGAGTTGCTTGTATACTTTTGAGATTAATTCTTTGTCTGTTGCTTCATTTGCTGTCATTTTATCCCATTCTGAAGGCTGTCTTTTCACCTTGCTTATGGTTTCCTTTAATGGTAATTACTTTTGGAGGAAAGGAAGAATTGTGGTTGCAAAGTATACTCGGGACTTCTGGGCACTGGAAATGTTTTGTTTCATGAGTTTTCGCTTCACAATTTTTCACTAAACTAGATATTTTTCAAGATTTTTAAAAAATATTTATTTATTGGACTTCACTAGGTCTTGGTCACAGCATGCGGGATCTTTGATTTTCGTGTGGATCATGGATGTTTAGTTGCAGCCTGTGGAATCTTTTGTTGCAACGTGTAGAAATTGTTAGCTATGACTTGTGGGGTCTAGCTCCCTGACTAGGGACCAAACCCAGGCCCCCTGCATTGCGAACTCAAAGTCTTAGCTGCTGGACCTCCAGGCCAGTCCCTAAACTGGATATTAATGTTTAATGAACTTTTATGTAAATGTGTATGTTGTATTTCACACACACCTGCACTAAGTGTGCACAAACAAATACTAAAAGATTGAGATTTGAAAAAAGAAACCCCCTAGATCAATTTAGTTACTTTAAAAAATGGGCGTGTTCAGTTGAATGGACATTTAAAACAATAAGCTAAATCTTATGCATAGTCTCACGTAAGAATTCTCTAATGTGGTACAGGGATGGAGAGGAAAGGGCGTTGGCCACCAGAGCCCAGGCCCCTTTCCAGCCAGCCCTGAGCCTCCGCACTCGTTTCCCAGGGCAGTTTTCAGGGTCTTGAACCTCATCTGTAAAGAGGATCAGACCCAGTTAGAACTCCTCTGAGAGTCTCCTGGTGTATTCTTGGGAGTTCTCTGTGGGAACTTAAATTCTTTAAAAATAAGAAATTCTTCCCATTTGGATGAGACTCTAAAGAACACGCACGTCATCTGGGTCCTCTGTAAGTCCACCTTAAAGCTGACAGAGCCAGCATCACTCTCTGGTTATGATCACACTGGGGCCCAGAGGTGTTGCTTCGATTGTCTCAGACCGGTAAGGTGAACGCACAGGTGGCCCTCATGAGCAGTGTCTGCGTTTGCCAAGTGACCTCATGGGAGGCTCACAGCCAGAGTTTTCATGGAGGTTTGAAGAGACTGTGTTGTGTGAGATGTGAGTCAGGGGACGATGCCCTACCCCCAAGAGGACTTGGCACCCAGTGACAAAGCCAGGGGCAGTTTACTTCACAAAATCATGCCATCTGTCTCATTAAAGGAATGCTGTTAACTTAAGATTTATTGCTTTGCTGTTGGGTTGTCACAATCGTGAAGCTGTTTTGATTTTATAGTTGTAGAAGTTACAGGCCTGTGGGATGCATGCCTGGTTTCATGTCTGTACATATCTAACTAACGACGCTATAAAAGTAATTTATATAGACCCTGGAAATCCTCAAACGTTTTTTTCTCGAGAAGGCACCACAAGTTATTTGAATTTGATCATGCTGAGCCCTGTGACCTTCACTGACACTCCTGTGATTCTGTTTCCATTTTGGAAGTCAAGCCCTTTCCAAATGAGCAGGAGGCTTGTCCCTAGTGCAGCCTGGGACCCCAATCCCTTCATCTGTCTCAGTGAGACTCCATTGCACGTGACTTTGCCCCCAGGGGACCTTTGACAGCGTCGGGAGACCTTCTTGGTTGTCGCACACGGAGCCAGGGCCCAGTCAACAAAGCCCTGCTGAATATCCTACAGAGCACAGGACAGTCCCTCATAGCAAAGAAACTCTCCAGGCCGTAATACCAAGAGCGCCCTGGTTGAGAACCCCTGGTTCCATTCCCTACAGCTTTCACTTTTATAGGAAAGAAGTCATCTCTGTGTTTGTTCCCAGTTAATCAGGATAAGGCAGTAGTTTTCTTTCATTTATTTTTATTTTTTTAATTTTTAGTACCTTTCAGGTTTATTTTTCTTCTTAAACAAGGAGTCTTACATTTTCCTTTTGTATTGAACCCTGAAAATAGTATAGCGAATTTTTTTTTTTTTTTGCTGCCTTGGGGCATAGTTGTGGCACTTTTGTTGGGAAAGTAGGGTCTTGCGTTGCGGCCCACGGACTCTCGTTGTGGCTCATGGACTCCAGAGTGTGTTGACTCAGCAGTTGTGGTGGGTGGGCTTCCTTGCCCTGCGGTACATCAGATCTTAGTTTTCCAACCAGGGGTTGAACCTGTGCCCCCTGCATTGGAAGCACAGAATCTTAACCACTGGACCACCAGGGAAGTCCCAGGAGTCTTCTTTTATAACTTACCTTTCTTAGCACCTGTTTCCTTCCATGTGGGAGAAATGGGCAAACAAGCAAAACCATCCCTCAGGTGTGAGGTCTGTTAACATGACTGGCTTGATTTAAGAGTGGGAGTTTGCAGCCATTTTACTATTTTTGAGGCTCCCTTATTTCTGATCCTCTTCTATTGGCTTCTGAGCCTCTTCTATTGGGGCCTGATCCACCATCTACATAGAGTGACTTTGCTCTCTGGGGACCTGGTCCTGATGTTTATAACTGGTCTGAAGAGGAAACGTGCTCCAAAGTGATTCCAAGAGGAGCCGACGTCTCTTCCAGAATAAACCTCTGGAAACACTAATTGAGAGCTTCAAACCTATCTGAGGAATCTGGGTCAGCCTCCAAGGTTGATCTCAAGGCCCACGTGGTTGTGTTTGTCTGTGTGTCTGTAGCACTGCTGGGGACCATCTGCCCTGCTGCTGTCTATCCCCGAGGAGTTCTTATATTCGTTCGTGCAGACCCTGCTGGGTGCTCCTGGGTCCTGTCTCGCCTCCCCTATCAGCTGTTTAGCTCCTTGGGAATACAGTCTCCCGTGTCTTTTGGGGTCACTGTGCAGCACCCAGCATGCCACCAGGTGGCCTGCTCTGTGGCAGCCACACTGTCAGCAAGCTAGGGAAAATGACTACGTTCAAATACAGGTCAGGTGGTGTTATGGGTGACAAGTTTCCTAAACGCCGCCCCAGTCCCCCTCAGCTTTTCCTCTTGCTCGCCTGTTGTTCTGGTGATCAGCATCCAGGCACCAACCAGCCTCTTGGTTTTGGAAGCATTAGAGTCTATAACTTTTTCCTGATAGGATAGCTGCCCTTACTCTCCAAGACCAAAAAAGGGGATGTTCTCTCACTCACTTGGCCGGGCAGGCTGCCCGAGGTAGGGGTTCTGAACGCTTCTCCATCTCTACTCCATCTGGCCCTCCTCCCTACCACACTCCCACAGGGTCATGGAGTACGCAGTGGACAGGACTTCACCCAGCCCTGACAATCTCTGATTCGAGGCAGCTGAGAGGATGTCTCACATTCTAAGACCACCACCCTTTCCTCCCTGTCCCCACTCCTTTTTAAAAAGAAAAAAAAAAAAATCCTCTCTAATGTGTAGTCTTTCAAAAACACAGCTGGGGGCACATGCCTCTTGCACAACATGGGTGCCCCTAGGGTATGGCCAACAGGGCCCTTGTTTCCTGGCCGAGACTTTAGGGGTCTGTTCAGATCCCACAGCTGAGACACACAGCCCACAGACCTCTTCTTCCCATGGGCTCTTTGGTCAACACCCCTCCCCCTCCCCCAGGTACCCTGCTTGGGGTGCCTTCCTCCTGGGTCCTGCACAGCTGGGGGCCTGCATGGCTCAAGGTGACTCACTGCGAAGGAAATGCAAACCATAGTGAAGAAAGGAAGAAAATTGAAGGCCCGAGAAGCTGAGCATTGGGTATAAGGAAATGAGGCTGGACCACAGAAAGGAAGGCCATCATGGGGTCAAAGGTCAGAAGGGTGACAAGCATAGGGAGTAATGTTATAGGAGACACGCATGCCTGCTAAGTCACTTCAGTCGTGTCCGACTCTTTGCAAGCCTCTGAACTGTAGCCCACCAGGCTCCTCTGTCCGTGGGATTCTCCAGGCGAGAACACTGGTATGAGTTGCTATGTCCTTCTCCAGGGGATCTTCCCAACCCAATGGAGATCAGGGATCAAGACCAAGGATCAAACCTGGGTCTCTTGTGTCTTCTGCACTGGAGTTGGGTTCTTTGCCACTAGCACCACCTGGGAAGCCCCTAATAGGAGACAGGTGAATGGAAATAGATCTGGTGGAGTCTGTTAGCAATGCCAGGCTGGGCCTCTCTTGTGGAATCTGGTGATATTTTAGGTTTGGGGTAGAGCGAAGAGAGAGAAGGACATGATGACCTTAGGATAACTAGGCAACACTCAACAGTCCTTTTGTCCATTTCAGCCAGACTTTACATCGATGATGTCCAGACCTGGGGGAAGGGGAAGGAATAGCTGTGATTTCCCCCTGACTTTACACGGACACAGTGATGACTTGGAGCCCCATCTTTGACTCTGAATGGGTGGCAGACCCTGTTGTAGCTAAAGTGTAGCAAGCCCCCAGCACGGTGGTAGGGAAGAGCTAAATCAAGCCCTTCCACCTGGTGTGAGCCAGAACTAACTTTAGCCTCCTGGGAGCACATGCAAAGTGGGTCACCAGCTGCCCCATCAACCTCGTCCAGGGCCACTTCTGTTTTACATCCTGCACTGGAGGCTGTAGCGTATCTCCATGCTCACCCCCCAGTTCCCAGGCCAAGAACATCTTAGACTCACATAGGACTCCTTATTCCCTTGGCAACAGCCAGCTCCTTCCTCCCCTTCTATCCCAGAAGCAATGTCACAGTTTCTATACTTCTGCCCTGGGTCAGGAAGATCTCTTGGAGAAGGAAATGACAACCCTCTCCAGTGTTCTTGCCTGGAGAATTCCATGGACAAAGGAGCCTAGTGGATTACAGTCCATGGGGTTGCAAAGAGTTGGACATGACTGAATGACTTGCATCCTGGTTAGTGGACCCCATGGAGACAGGGCCCTCGTGGAGGGCCTGAGTTATAAGCAAGAAGGAAGATGGGGAGATGACTCATCCCTGTGAGATGGGATACAGTCAGGTCAGGAGCCCATGGTCCAGACTGCAGAGGATCCAGGCTCCTGTTTTCCTCTTCCCCTGGATGGTTGATTAGCTCCCTAAGCAGAGAAAATGAAAGGAGAAAAATGGAGGAGAAATTAATAGCTCTGGTAAAAGATCTGGTGGGGAAGGAATTTACCAATTCACCAATGAACCAACTGAGATTTCAGTTGCTGCTTCCACTCCCTATCCCTTTGTGATACATAGAATTAAATCTCGAGTGTAGGCACCAAACACATTACACCCATTCACCAATGGGTTCTCTGGTCTTCGGCTTGAAATCTGCTGAGCTTGAGGTCAGGATGTTCCCCTGGGACCCAGAGGTGACACCACATTCACAACTGACCTGCAGGCTAAATGGCAGGAAGCCCCGCTTGTGAAGATAGCTGGGTAGCAGCCATGGGGAATAGGGGTGATGTCTCGTGAGCTCCACGGAAAGACAAGGATGGGCTGTGGGAGTGGAGAGGGTGGAAGAGGCAAAGAAACGTCTCTTCCCACATCATTCTCTGGGAGAACACCTAGGTCCTAAAGCCTGGCCCTGAGGGGTGACCACATTTCAAAGGAACATCAAGGAACAGATCTGAGCAGTGTGAAGAGGCCAAACAGTGAAAGCCTCAAGTGCTGCTCTGGCAAGCAGAGTGGATCTTGCTGCCAGGCATCTCAAGGCTTAGAATTCTCTGCTAGTGACCTCACTCCTTTCACAGTATTTATTCGTCCTCTTCGTGGGACTCTGCCACTCAAAAGGAAATGCAGTGCTTAGTGAAATAAGAGAGACAAACACTGCATGATATCACTCACTTGTGGAATCTAAAACATACAACAAACTAGTGAATATAAAAAAAGAAGCAGGCTCACAGATACAGAGAACAAACTGCTGATTACCGTTGGGGAGTGGGAAGAGAGAGGGACAAGATGGGGGTAGAGGATTAAAAGGTACTGCTGCTGCTGCTGCTGCTGCTGCTAGGTCACTTCAATTGTGTCCAACTCTGTGCGACCCCATAGATGGCAGCCCACCAGGCTCCCCCGACCCTGGGATTCTCCAGGCAAGATCACTGGCGTGTGTTGTCATTTCCTTCTCCAATGCATGAAAGTGAAAAGTGAAAGTGAAGTCGCTCAGTCTTGGAAGGAAACCTCTGACAAACCTAGACAGCATATTAAAAAGCAGAGACATCACTTTGCTGATGAAGGTCCATAGTCAAAACTGTGGTTTTTCCTGTAGTCATGTATGGATGTAAGAGTTGGACGATAAAGAAGGCTCAGTGCTGTCTGACTCTTAGCGACCCCATGGATTGCAGCCTTCCAGGCTCCTCCTTCCATGGGATTTTCCAGGCAAGAGTACTGGAGTGGGTTGCCATTGCCTTCTCTGAAGGTACAAACTACTGTGTATAAAATACATTAGCTACAAGGATATGTCATACAACACAGGGAATATAGCCAATGTTCTAGGATAACTATATATCAAATATAAACTTTGAAAATGTGAATTACTATATTGTATACCTGTAACTTATATAATATGGTACATCAACTATATGTCAGTAATACCTTTTAAAATGAGGGACCAAGGTTTAAGAAAAAGAAAAAAAGAGGAAAAAGAACATGCAAGATTTGGCTTTGTAATTCCAGAAAAATTCTCTGTGGTTCCACTAAAGACAAGTGGGCTATGAAACTATAGGAAATGTCAAAACAGGTGCAAAAGGAGGAAGTAAATCTCTTCTAAGTAACTGCTACATTAGGCTCTATTCGCCTGTGGGATGCAGGGTAAAATTATTGCCCCCATTTGAAATCCAATATCTACCTTGCCCATAATGGGCCATCCAAACCACTAGCCTTTTAAGAAAGTAAACTTTCTCTGTCTTCAGAGGTGATTGTTGGCATCATTGGCCTGAAACCACTCTACCATTCACAACAGACTGGTTCCAAATAGGAAAAGGAGTACGTCAAGGCTGTATATTGTTACCCTGCTTATTTAACTTATATGCAGAGTACATCATGAGAAACGTTGGACTGGAAGAAACACAAACTGGAATCAATATTGCCGGGAGAAATATCAATAACCTCAGATATGCAGATGACACCACCCCTATGGCAGAAAGTGAAGAGGAACTAAAAAGCCTCTTGATGAACGTGAAAGAGGAGAGGGAAAAAGTTGGCTTAAAGCTCAACATTCAGAAAACGAAGATCATGGCATCTGGTCCCATCACTTCATGGGAAATAGATGGAGAAACAGTGGAAACAGTGTCAGACTTTATTTTTTGGGGCTCCAAAATCACTGCAGATGGTGACTGCAGCCATGAAATTAAAAGACGCTTACTCCTTGGAGGAAAAGTTATGACCAACCTAGACAGCATATTCAAAAGCAGAGACATTACTTTGCCGACTAAGGTCCATCTAGTCACGGCTATGGTTTTTCCAGTAGTCATGTATGGATGTGAGAGTTGGACTGTGAAGAAGGCTGAGCGCCGAAGAATTGATGCTTTTGAACTGTGGTGTTGGAGAAGACTCTTGAGAGTCCCTGGGACTGCAAGGAGATCCAACCAGTCCATTCTAAAGGAGATCAGCCCTGGGATTTCTTTGGAAGGAATGATGCTAAAGCTGAAACTCCAGTACTTTGGCCACCTCATGCGAAGAGTTGACTCATTGGAAAAGACCCTGATGCTGGGAGGGATTGGGGGCAGGAGGAGAAGGGGACAACAGAGGATGAGATGGCTGGATGGCATCACTAACTCGATGTATGTGAGTCTGAGTGAACTCTGGGAATTGGTGATGGACAGGGAGGCCTGGCATGCTGCGATTCATGGGGTCGCAAAGAGTCGGACACAACTGAACGACTGAACTGAACTGAACTGATTCTACTAGTAGAATTCGTACCATTGGCTGAGGTCCCACCCAGAAAACAGTCAATCCAATTTAATATAACAAACATGCATATACCTTTGGTGTAGAGCTGGTGACTATCTGTGTTAGTCGCTCAGTCATGTCTGACTCCTTGCGACCCTGTGGACAGTAGCTCACCAGTCTCCTCTGTCTGTGGAATTCTCCAGGCAAGAATACTGTTGCCATTCTGTTTTCCAGGGGATCTTCCTGACCCAGAGATCAAACCCAGGTCTCCTGCATTGCAGGCAGATTCTTTACCAGCTGAGCCACCAGGGAAACCCTGTGACTATCTGGGAATGTGTGATTACAACTCAGGCCACCCACTCTGAGTATCACATGACAGAAGGAGACCCTTAGCAGTGTGAGCAAGCTGACAGGTAGCAGAGAACAAGCGTGGGCACCATCTTTTACTAAACCACCGTCCAGATCAAACCAGGATTTAAGTCAGCCCATGACGTTGAGGAGGTGACATGGTCCCTTCTGATGAAGCAGGGTTCCCACCACCACCACCCTCATTCCTATGATCTCTGGCTCTGCAGGTGGGAGGGCCTGGAGTGGGTGTGTCATCTCACCTCAGACTGCCTTTCGCCACATGTAGTGCCGCCACAGACAGTGCTGAGCAATGGGCAGATCAGGCACCACGGTTTCTCTGGCACATTCTGAGGAGAGACTCAGCCTTTTTGCTTTGTATGGACCTGGGGTCTGCTTAGAGGGGAGAGGAGATGGCCTGGCTATTCCCTGCTAAAAGGGTCTTCCCAGACAGTCATAAAGCCAAGTAATGAAATCAGCCAGCACTCATGGAGCCCTGCTGTGGCAGACTCTGTGGTCCAGGTGAGAGCGCCTGAGGGCAAGCTGGTTTGGGCGTCCTGGTGTGGGACTGAGGCATAGACGTAGGTCTGTCAGTCAGAAAAAAGGTAAAGAGGGCCATCCACAAATAACAACACGGAGGGGAGGAAAACCTTAGAGATATTACCTTGGAGATGACTATTTCTCTTTGGAAACCGTACAAGTAAGTAAATCACACTCTTTGGGTCCCGAGAGATGTGGCTTTGTCCCCTATCCAAGGATGTGGGGCTGTCGTGGGCTAGGCATGTGTGGAAAAGCCAAGGAAGGGAACGTCTCACACTTCCATGGCATTTTACAGCTGCTTTACCCACATGGTTTACACCTGATGTTCACAGCAACTGCTGAAGGGGACAAGAATTACTATCTTCATTTCACAGATGGAAACTTCCCTGGTGGCTCAGAAGGTAAAGCATCTGCCTACAATGCAGGAGACCCCGGTTCAATCCCTGGGTCAGGAAGATCTCCTGGAGAAGGAAATGGCAACCCATTCCAGTATTCTTACCTGGAAAATCCCATGGATGAAGGAGCCTGGTAGGCTACAGCCCATGGGGTCGCAAAGAGTCAGATATGACTGGGCAACTTCGCTTTAAGAGAGGTTAAATGACTTCTTGAATGCCCCACTCTTTCTACGTGGCAGAGCCCGGATTAGAACCTGGGTGTTCTAACTTTAAATTCAGAGATCTTGCAGCCCTACAGTGGTGGTTTTTAAACCGTGTGCCCAACAGAACATCCTGGGAGAGGAAGGGGACTCTGGCATCCCCAAACCCCACTCAGATGGGAGCAACTCCAATTTCATTTGCTTTCTCTGTTGGTGTTCCAGTCAAGATTTTGTGTATTAAAAAAGGGGGTTTGGTTTAGGTTGGAAATTCACTGAGCTCTGCCATGATCCTTCCAGTGGGGGCTCAGCTGCAGGACAAGGAGCCCGTGTGGAACACATGCAAGAAAGGGAGGGATGAAGATAGCAGCTCCGGAGGCAGACTCCCACACGTGCATGCTCGGCCCCTCAAGACTTCCCTTAGGGAGGGAGACAGAGCTGAAGCCTGTCGGTCTGGGGAAGTATTTCCTGGCTCCACATCATGGGGTGCTGCCTGGTCAGCTTTGTGGGATCTTGTCCAGACAAATCTAATGCCCTCAGCAGACTCTGAGTCACAAACCATCCAAGCTCAACCAGCTATTGCAGCCTCATGCCTTGTAAGCATGTTTGCAGCCTCCTCCAATGCCCAGCCTCCAGTGAAGCACTTGCTTATCCTGAGGGTTGGCTTATGGCTGAGGCATCACCTTTTCATAGGGTGAGCCCACTCAGGGTGTCACCCCTACCACCTGAGCCCTGAGGCTTCCCAGCCATTTGTCCCTTTTCTCCGAGCTCTTCTTTGATAAGACTGTCTCCTCTCTCACTGTGCTTCTGATCTTTCTAGGAACCTGCATTACAACCTTCTGGTTTAAGCTTCTCTAAATAGGAGCTGTTTGGAAACAGCCTGCTTCTCTCCCCATTGTCCCAGCTGGCAAGTATTTTGGCTTACCAAGGGCCTCTTGGAGCTGGGTGGAGTAGGGCAAATCATTGAAGGTTGGGTTTTGGCCCTTTAAGCTGGACTATGAAAAAGCCACCTGCAAGACTTGACTAAGGTCTGACTTTACTGTCATCATGGTTGATTAACATAAATGCATCGTTCTGTTCAGATTTTACAAAGCTCTTACAGTTTACTTTTGTCATTTGTTTTTATATCTCTCTCCTTTAACTATGTATGACAGAAAGAAATCAGATAGACCTGGGTTCGAATTCCAGCTTTGGACTTACTAACTGTAGGATCTTGGACAAGCTACTCAACTTTTCTGACCTTTCTTTTCCTCATTTATATAATAGAGATAGTATTGCTGCATGGGGTTGGTGTTTTGTATTTTAAAAGAAGAATAAATGAAATAAGGAATCCTGTACAGTGTTTAGCACAGAGTCAGATTTCAATAGATGCTGGTTTCAAGGATCTAAAGATAAAGCCCAAAGTTTACCCACATTTGTTTCCCTAAAGTCTAGTATAGTAGCTGGTACATAATATATACTCAGTAAATATTTATTGACAGTATGAATACATGAGGAGTGAATCAAGAGGACATATATGAAACTGATAAATCAGGCCACAGGAAGAGTTGGAAAAACTTGTTAAGTTCTGTAAAACAAGTAACAGTATTGAGAAGCGAGAAATATATCCTAAAGAGGTAATCAAGTGCTCCAAAATGTACTTACAAGGATGTTCATTGTTGTGTTCTTTATAATAGTGAAGCTTTTGAGATAACCTACATGTCCTTCAAAAGGGTCTGGGTATATTAAGTTGATTTAATGTAATAAAACACTATGTACCCATTTTTTAAATGTATATTTAGAAGTATTATTCTATAAAAATAACAAAAACATATTTTAGGTGAAATGGTATATTATAAAATCTCAGTCTTGTAAAATTGTCTATTTATCTATATTTCAAAAGAAAAAAATTCTGTGGTGGTCCAGCAGCTAAGGCTTCGTGCTCCCAGTGCAGGGGACTTGGGTTTGAGCCCTGGTGGGAGAACTCAGTCCCACATGCTGCAACTAAGCGTTTGCATGCTGGAACTAAAGATGCCACGGCTAAGCCCTGGTACAGCCAAATAAACAAAAATAAATATTAAAAAAGAAATGCTTGCAAGAGTATTAAAAGACAGTGAGTGGTTGTATCTGGATGCTAGAATTATAGTAATTTTTAAAATATATTTTTCAACATTGTTTGAATTTTATGAATCTCATTTTATAATCAGGAAAAACTTTTCTTTTGGAAACCCAGAATATACAAAGGGTATAATAATCCGTGGATTTTTGTTGTTGTTTGCTTTCGGTTGTAAATGTCAAAACCCAGTATGAACTCCTTTAGATTCAAAGGGAGATGTGTCTGGAAGGCTGACATAACTATAGGAAGGTGGAGGTGTTGCTGTGCCTTGGGAACAGCTGTGAATGCCTCTGTCACATGACACCTTGGGGTGTTGATATCGTTCATTCCACCACAAGCCAGCTTCCTCCCCACGGCAGGAAACACCACCATCTTGATGAGTTCTGAGCTGCTAGTCTCCACCACAGAGGGAAAATGAGCATCGTACTTGGTGGTCCTTAGGTCATAAATTCCAAAGGTACACTGCAGTTGGCCCCATTGGTTCAGCTGTCTGTCCACCATGCAGTCACTTTGCCCAGGGCAAGACATGCTCTCTATGACTGGCCCAGCTTACGGCCCAGTCCCACCCCTAGGTCCATCAGTGTGAACCAGCAGGCAAGGTCCTGTGAAAAGAGCTTGATTAATGGGTTGAGGAATGGTTATCCTCTTCCCCTGCACTCTTCTGCTGTGAACTGATATTTCCTCAGAGGTGAGGTAGAGAGGATAGGAAGTTCTGAGTGTGTTGGCTTAATTTCTGTTTTCAGAGGAGGGTAGGGGAGGCTGGAGGTAGAGGCCAGAAATTGAATGGACAGTTGTCAATATTTGGGGCAGTGAGTGAAATTCCTGGATATGTCCCTGTGCTACTGCAGAAGTCATCTGACTTCTCCAAGGGCTTACAGTTCAACCCAAAGGCTAAATGCTAGTTGGATAGAGGCGGTAGCTTTTGTTGTTCTTGCTACCTGACCTTTCTTCCCAGGCACCTTTCATCACTTCCTTGTTAAGAAAGGAGAAATATATCTTCTAAAGTATGGTGGATTTTCTAAGTGTCGTTCTTGGAACAACCAGAGCTCAACAAAACATTCACTGGTTTCCATTCCTCTGTGCATTCCCTGCTGCATTTACTTACTTAGGCATGGTCATTTCATTTCTTTCCAAAATAGAGTGACTGTGCCCTGAAAATAAACACTTGCAAATACAGTAGGATCTTATGATATCATAGTCTACTGTTAGAACTCAACTTGGAATAAGGTCTTTGGTTTGAATGAGATCACTGCACTGTGAGTCCCTGATGGTCAAGGGTTATGTTTTTGTTATCTCTGAGCCCCAGCTCCTGGAGCAATGCTGGCCCACAGTAGGTCCTTAGAAGTTAATGGTACTCATAACTCTTCTGGTTCATTCTTAACATGTTTGGTTTTTTTGGCAGGGGCGGGAGGGGGGCGCGGGGGAGTTCTGTTAGTGTTTTTTCTTTCTCCCTACATTTTTTTCTGTCTATTAAGGATGTCACACGTTTCCCCAAATCTGGTTCCTGCAGTAAACCATTTTCAGAAGTTTGTTCTTCCTCTAAGCCTTTTCAGTGATGTTCCCAGTACCTTGTTCTACAGTATTTCCCCCACATAATTCATTTTTGACCTCTTTACTCATCCTTGACCAAAGTAAGATGTATCCTCCCACCAACAAAGAAGCTATTTGGAATGCCTTGGGTTGGGCTCATTGTCTACTTGGGCACTGGCTGAATCCTTTTCTTATTTTATATTGATAGATGGCACAGGTTCATGGGTTCAACTCCCAGCCTGCTACAGGTAAATGTCTTGTTCTTTGCAGTGGATTTAATCCAGATGAACAGTAAAAAAAAAAAAAAAAAATTGCCCTGAAAGATCTGCTGGACCTCAGCCTATTTCCTTTTGCCCTGAAACAATATAGCACTGATGAGATTATATTTCCAAGATGCACAGAAGGATTTTAACATGACTTACAATTCTCAGCCCTTAATAGCCACTACAGTGAGAGCACATTGTAGCGTGTTTTCTTTGCACTGATACTTGATAATTATTGAGCACTGAGGGAAGAAAAAAGGGTGTCTTTCCTTTCCTAATTAGCAGAAAAAGGTATGGAATAAAAAAAAAAATCCACCAAAAGCCATGGCAAATCGGCAACATTTTTTCCCATTTGCATAGCCATATGTCATTACTATGCATTATTCGCCTTGCTTTTCAATGTGAAATTGTTTTTAGCTGCAAGTAAAGAGACAGATCGGAGAAGGCATTGGCAACCCATTCCAGTACTCTTGCCTGGAAAATCCTTGGTAGGCTGCAGTCCATGTGGTCGCTAAGAGTTAGAAACAACTGAGCGACTTCACTTTCACTTTTCACTTTCATGCACTGGAGAAGGAAATCGCAACCCACTCCAGTGTTCTTGCCTGGAGAATCCCAGGGAAAGGGGAGCCTGGTGGACTGCTGTCTATGGGGTTGCACAGAGTCGGACACAACTGAAGCAACTTAGCAGCAGCAGAAGCAGCAAAGAGAGAGATATAGCAACAGTGACTTAAATGAAAAGGGAATTTGTTTTTATTAAACAAGAAGTCCAGAGGTATGGTCTTAGGGGTGGCCTGAGAGCTCAACTGTGTTATCAGGATCTTTCTCTCTTTCTCACTCTCACTTACTAGGCACCTTGCTTGTCATCATTATGCTTATTCCCTCATAGACTTAATGTGGCTACCTCTGCTCCAGGCATCACTTCCATATCCCAGATAGGAAGGCAAAAAGGGATGACAGCAAGCTTTCCTTCAAGTTTGTCTCTTTGATTAGAAAAGCAAAATTTCCTGGCAAACTTCTATGTTCCATTGGTCCCAGTTGGTAACATTTCAGTCCTAGCAGCAAGGAAGAATGGGAAAGGGTTTTTCAAAGAGAAAAACTGTTATACAGTCATGACTAGATTGAACTTATTGATCTTAATTTATTCCCTGAGTCAAGGTACATTGCTGCTGCACACCGCTGACTTCCATCATCATTCAAACAAAATCAGTGTTGTGTTAGCAATGATTGCTGACAGTCAAGAGCAACCTTGGCAGCCTATTTTTGGCTGTGGTGATGATAACTATAAAACTTACCAGTGTTTTCCTAAGATAGAGGTACTTTGAATATAATGAGATGATATATGATTTTAATCACTGATAATGAATATGGAGTCAGTGGAACTGAATATGATCTAATATTACATAGTTAAATATGACAGCATGACTTGTTGAACTCAAGAAGTCTATAGAGACATCAAATCAAATAATGTTTGTACAACCTCCCTTTCTTAAAGCAAGTAATTTCAGAACCCAATATATAAGGAATTATAAACCCCATTTGCACTGATTGCTCAAATTTCTCAAGCAAGCAAATTCTGAGAACCACATACTTCAAAGAGCCCTTTCTAGTCTGCATTTCTACCCAATTTGAAGTGAAAGGTATTTATTGGGTTGTGGCTTCCTCCACCCAAGCAAAGACTACCAAGGCCCATTGCCAGCTCCTGTTTGTTCCCCTACCATTGCTGTCTCACAAGCTGATCCTTTATTAAAGTTAATTTTGATATTAGAAGTCTTCTCTTTGGGCTCACAAGGTGAAAGGTAGGGAGTTCAGGTGGTGGGCCATCCCAGATGGCCTAGGATTAAGGCTTTCCTAGAAAGCAGGACTTCAAATGCTGAAACCAGGACAGTCCTAGGCAAACCAAACTTGTTTCTCATATTAGGAGTTGTCACCAACGTGAAATGATTCATGAGGGAGAGGGAGTTTGAGAAGAAAGAAGGAGAGAGATGGGACTTCCCTGGTGGCCCAGTGGCTAAGACTCCACACTGCCAGTGAAGGGGGCTTGGGTTCAATCCCCACTCAGGGAAATAGACCCCACATGCTACAAGCAAAGATCCTGCATGCTGCAATGAAGACCCTATGAAGCCAAATAAATAAACATAGAAAAATAAGTACTTAAAAAAAAAGTAAGGAGAGGGAGGGAGGACCTGGGAAGTCATGGCCATTTAACTCAACTCTGAATTGTGTGACTTTTCTTTCCTTTTTAATAACTGGGGTTCCTGCACGTCAGCTCACCAGTGATACATGAACTCATCATCTTGTCAGGTTCTCTACTCTTCCAACCCGTATACAATTGCCCATTTTCCACCTCCCAGTTCTATGCCTCTATTTTTCTGTTTCTATTTCCATCCACTGAATTCAGTGGCCTTGCAGGTAAATGTTTTGAAGTCCCCTCTGCTCCAACACATAGCAATGATAGATAACATTTCCAAGAGAATTTAAAAAGTTTTAATCACACTAAAAAATGAGATACACATGTCCATGGTCCTGGAACTGAAATGTGAAGTGATGAGTTAAGGCTGATCTGAGGGCTTGGCAGGCTTTGGGTCTGGAAGGAGGTAGTAGGAACTGTGAGTTTGGCTTCTGCAGGTACACCACAGGGGAAACGTGCTCTGCGGGAGGCATGGGAACCAGAATCACGCTCAGAGCTCACAACTAGAACCCAGGGCAGGGCTACCCTGGCCTGTGAAGTGAGCCTGAAAACCTGCTGCCTAGCACTGCCTGGCATGTAGTCTAGTGCCTTTGGAACCAGGCTCAAACTCAGACCCCAGAAGGGTGAAGCATAGAGAAAAAGAAAGGCAGGGGAAAGCATTGCACATGTTGATAACCCTGTAAACCCAACTTTTAAATGTATGAAGGACTCTTATACCAAGAAAAGACAACCAATAAAATCAATACTTGGAATATGAGGGTTTTTGTTTTGTTTTGTTTTGTTTTCAGAAAAAAAGATAACAAAAATGTCTGAAAAAAGACTTGGAAAATACATACATTTAGAATCCTTAAAGAGCTACATGAAGACATTATGCATATGCCACTGATATATTCTGTATTGAAACAGGCAGAAATGACATAAAGATTAGAAATTATGAAAATTTGATCATTGAAAAAATTGTAAACTCAGTAGAATAAATTTTAAACTAAACATAGCTGAAGAGAGAATTAAATTGGAATTGGGAGGAATTCACCCAGAATGTAACAGCTTCAGAGGGGTTGCACGAATAAGGTAGAGAGTGCCAGGTGCTATGGGCTTCCCAGGTGGTGCTAGTGGTAAAGAACCCACCTGCCAATGTGAATAGACTAAGAAACTCAAGTTTGATCCCTGGGTTGGGAAGATCCATTGAGGAGGGCACAGCAACCTGCTCCAGCATTCTTGCCTGGAGAATCCCATGGACAGAGGAGCCTGGCGGGCTACAGCCCATAGGGTCACAATGGGTCAGACATGACTGAAACGACTGAAGCAACTTAGCATGCAATGCACGTCAGGTGCTGTGGTTACGGACTGGGGGCTCAGGAAAGGCTTGTCCAAGAAGATATTTGAGGGACTTTCCTGGTGATCCAATGGTTAAGAATCTGCCCTTCAATGCAGGGCCCGTGGGTTTGATCCCTGGTTGGGGAACTAAGATCCCACACACCATGGGGCAAAGAAGCCCCCTCACTGAAACTAGGGAAGCCCATTTCTGCAAGAAGACCCAGTGCAGCCAAAATTAAAAAAAAAAAAGATATTTGAGCAGTGACCTGAGCAAGTAAGGGCGTGAGTGATGCAAATGTAAATAAAAATTAATCAAAATCAAAGATACACAGTAGTAATAACAGCTAGTTTCCAAGTCGCTGGGAGGATTAAATTAAATAGCATACCTAAAAGCACATGTCCAGTGGCAGACAATAGTAATTACAATTTTTATTGTTATAAATAATAACAAAGGTTTAGGAGATCTGCTTTCCTTCCTGAGAACCTGAGTAAATAGAATAGAATTTATCTGCCTCCAAACTGAGGGGCCTTTTGCCACCTCTGCTAGAGCCCCAGCCTCATTCCCAGGAGTCTCAAATCAGCTGATGATTTTTTGAATCTAATAAGGGTGGATTTAGCTCTTTGTGACAAAGTGGCTGGAATGCTGTCGGCTGTCCATATGCCTGTTTTCTCCTTCTGCTTCTCTCCCTGGAGAAAAACTATTTTTCCCTCTAGCATTAACTAAACAATCTAGTCATGTCCAAAAGACAGAGATGACATTTTAATATATCCGGGCAACATGGCTAGTGGTTTCTTTGCAAATCTTGCAATTTTATCAGCACAGCTCTAAGCATTTCTCCCTGTTTTGTCTTGTCTGGAGCCTCGGGGAACTCCTGACAGAGGTCACGAAAGGAGGGGTGACAGAGCCCCCCTTTCTCTGAGCATGGAGCCTTTTCGAGGCTCAGGCCCCTCATGGAAACATTCCCTAATGAAAAGAACAAAATAAGACTGCTTCACAATGAACAGCAACAGAATGTTCCACTGGACAGAGAGCAGCTTCTTGGGACGTGGGAATCTGAGAGACTGGATTGCATTCAAAGAAAATGCCCCTGGAGTGATAAAGAGCAAGTCCTGGGGGCTCAGCAATAGTCAAGATCCCAGGCTTTAAAGGGAGGGGGTTTCCCTACCAAGGCCTGGGGGTGGGGCTGGTTATCCTAGGAGCTGAACTGGGTGTGTGGGATTCTGATGACCCAGGACATGAGGTGGAACAGCTTCTTCCTCTCTTGAGCAAAGCAGAAAAGGGAGACTTGATGGACCAGAAAGAAGATAGAGATGCAGAGTGTGTGTTTCTAACCAGAAGAGACAAAAGTGTCCCACCGTCTCTGAGTCCTTGGTCAGGAAAATGTTGTTTTAAGGAGGAAAGAAGGAAGAAGAAGCAGCATCCCCTTTTTCTTCAGCTAAGATTTGTATTTGCACTCAGCTCCTGGGGGGTTCTTCCCTGATAGCTTGGCTGGTAAAGAATCTGCCTGTAATGCAGGAGATACCAGTTTTATTCCTGGGTTGGGAAGGTCCGCTGGAGAAGGGATAGGCTACCCACCCCAGTATTCTTGGGCTTCCCATGTGGCTCAGCTGGTAAAGAATCTGCCTGTAATGCGGGAGACCTGGATTCGATCCCTGGATTGGGAAGATCCCTTGGAGAAGGGAAAGGCTACCCTCTCCAGTATTCTGGCCTGGAGAATTCCATGGACTATACAAAGAGTCAGATACAACTGAGTGACTTTCACTTTCACTTCGAGGGTGTGAGGCAGGCTAGCAGACATTGCATAGTGGTCCAGGCACTCTCCTCAGCATTTCAGTCCAACACAACTGTCCCACACTAGCAAGTCTATAAAAAAACAATCTTCCTCTTGTTTGAGTTCCTTTTTTCCCCAAAAAACTGCACACTTCACCAAGTATGAATTATTTTAAAAAAATAATAAAGAACTGAGCAGTTTGACTTAGGCTTAAATTGGAGGTAAATATTTATGCTTGGGGTGGGAGAAGATAACAGGAATTATAGGGATAAATAGTGGGATTTTAACATCTCCATATCGCATGAGGCAGATAGCCTCTGATATCTTCTGAAGGAAAAGAATCTCAAGTTTATGTCACATTCAAAGTAAAACGAAATTTTAAAATCAGATGCTTGGGGTGAGGTTCAGTTCAGTTCAGTCACTCAGTTGTGTCTGACTCTTTGCAACTCCATGAATCGCAGCATGCCAGGCCTCCCTGTCCATTACCAACTCCTGGAGTTCACCCAAACTCATGTGTATTGAGTAAGTGATGACATCCAGCCATCTTATCCTCTGTCGTCCCCTTCTCCTCCTGCCCCCAATCCCTCTCAGCATCAGGGTCTTTTCCAATGAGTCAGCTCTTCGCATGAGGTGGCCAGAGTATTGGAGTTTCAGCCTCAGCATCAGTCCTTCCAATCAAAACCCAGGACTGGTCTCCTTTAGGATGGACTGGTTGGATCTCCTTGCAGTCCAAGGGGCTCTCAAGAGTCATCTCCAATACCACAGTTCAAAAGCATCAGTTCTTCGGTGTTCAGCTTCTTCACAGTCCAACTCTCACATCCATACATGACCACTGGAAAAACCATAGCCTTGACTAGACGGACCTTTGTTGGCAAAGTAATGTCTCTGCTTTTGAATATGCTATCTAGGTTGGTCATCACTTTCCTTCCAAAAAGTAAGCATCTTTTAATTTCATGGCTGCAGTCACCATCTGCAGTGATTTTGGAGCCCAAAAAATAAACTCTGACACTATTTCCACTGTTTCCCTATCTATTTGCCACGAAGTGATGGGACCAGATGCCATGATCTTCGTTTCTGAATGTTGAGCTTTAAGCCAACTTTTTCCCTCTCCTCTTTCACTTTCATCAAGAGGCTTTTTAGTTCCTCTTCACTTTCTGCCATAAGGGTGGTGTCATCTGCATATCTGAGGTTATTGATATTTCTCCTGGAAATCTTGATTCCAGCTTGTGCTTCTTGCAGCCCAGCATTTCTCATGATGTACTCTGCATATAAGTTAAATAAACAGGGTGACAATATACAGCCTCAATGTACTCCTTTTCCTATTTGGAACCAGTCTGTTGTTCCATGTCCAGTTCTAACTGTTACTTCCTGACCTGCATACAGGTTTCTCAAGAGGCAGGTCAGGTGATCTGGTATTCCCATCTCTTGAAGAATTTTCCACAGTTTATTGTGATCCACACAGTCAAAGGCTTTGGCATAGTCAATAAAGCAGAAATAGGTGTTTTTCTGGAACTCTCTTGCTTTTTCCATGATCCAGCAGATGTTGGCAATTTGATCTCTGGTTCCTCTGCCTTTTCTAAAACCAGCTTGAACATCTGGAAGTTCACGGTTCACGTATTGCTGAAGCCTGGCTTGAAGAATTTTGAGCATTACTTTCCTAGCATGTGAGATGAGCACAATTGTGCGGTAGTTTGAGCATTCTTTGGCATTGCCTTTCTTTGGGATAGGAATGAAAACTGACCTTTTCCAGTCCTATGGCCATTACTGAGTTTTCCAAATTTGCTGGCATATTGAGTGCAGCACTTTCACAGCATCATCTTTCAGGATTTGAAATAGCTCCACTGGAATTCCATCACCTCCACTAGCTTTGTTCGTAGTGATGCTTCCTAAGACCCACTTGACTTCACATTCCAGGATGTCTGGCTCTAGGTGAGTGATCACACCATCGTGATTATCTGGGTCGTGAAGATCTTTTTTGGACGGTTCTTCCGTGTATTCTTGCCACCTCTTCTTAATATCTTCTGCTTCTTTTAGGTCCCTACCATTTTTGTCCTTTATCGAGCCCATCTTTGCATGAAATGTTCCCGGGTGAGTTTAGAGAGAGAATTGTTGCACAACCGCAAAAGGAGAGTGTGATGTACACATGCGTATAAACAGGAGCTCTGTATCATCATGTTGGTGGTCTTCACACAAGTAGAGATGTTCAGTTTTCGTTGTGCTTGCCTACCTCACATATATATACAGCTTGAAATTCCTCTCTAATAAGATTTCAGCCCCTATGGTAGGCAGGTAAGAGACACTTAAATAGAGGAAAATTCAAACTGAGTGGGGCGTTGTTCAGTTATCAATATTTATTAGTCAGGGTCTTCTGTATTGTGGAGAACTCCATGGACCAAGGAGCCTGGTAGGCTACAGTCCATGGGGTTGCAAAGAGTCGAACACGACTGAGCGACTTCACTCACTCACTCACTCACTCTGTATTGTGGAGGCTCTGTACATGCCTTTTGATTAAATTAATGTAGGACACCAGAATAGCAAGTGGAAATGGATTTTATTCCTTTCCTTAGGGACAATTGTTAGGTGGTAATCGTGCCATAGAACCAGTTGCCTACCGATAGAGACTGCTGTAGGGTATATGTTTGAGGAACAAAATAAGTCCTAGTTTCTCAGTTAAACCCTTTTTAGACCTAATTCCTCATTCTGATTGGAAACACTGCATCGATTTATGTTCTTTCTTTATACTTTGATACATACAGTTTTTTTGGTTTTGTTTTTATTGAAGTATAGTTGATTTATAACTTAGTTTCAGGTATATAGCACAGAGAACCAGCTATGTGTATTTACCTCTGTCTGGTTTACTTCGTATAATAATCTCTAGGTCCATCCAAATTGCTGTAAATGGCATTATTTCATTCTTATTTATGGCTGAGTAGTATGCTGCTATGTATAAATACCACATCTCCTTTATCCATTTTGTCAATGGACATTTAGGTTTCTTCCATGTCTCGGCTGTTATAAACACTGCTGCTATCAACACTGGGGGGCATGTATCTTTTTGAGTTATGGTTTCCTCCAGATATGTGCCCAGGAGTGGAATCGTAGGATCATGGTATTTATTTTCAGTTCTTTAAGGGACCTCCATACTGTTCTCCGTAATGGCTGTACCAATTTACATCCCCACCAATAGTGTAAGAGAGTTACACACCGTCTCCAGCATTTGTTACTTGCAGACTTTTTGATGATGGTCATTTTGACTGGTGTGAAGTGTGATATCTCACTGTAGTTTTGATTTGTATTTCTCTAATAATTAGGGATGTTGAGCATCATCTCATGTGCCTTTTGGCCACCCGCATGTCTTTTTTGGAGAAATGTCTGTTTTGGTCTTCTGCCCGATTTTTGATTGGGCTGCTTGACATGTAGTTTTTTAAACTTGATCGACTTTTTATCTTTATTTATTTATTTTAAATTAATTTATTTATTTTGGCTGCGCTCAGGCTTTCTCTCGTGGCCTCCAGCAGGGGGTCCTCACTGGTTCTGGTGCACAGGCTTCTTGCTGTGGTGGTTTCTCTTTTGTGGAGCATGGGCTCCAGAGCACAAGTTCAAGTTCAGTATTTGTGGCACATGGGCTTAGTTGCCCCGTGGCATGTGGAACCTCCCCAGAGCAGGGATCGACCTGTGTCCCCTGCATTGGCAGGTGGATTCTTAACCACTGGGTCACCACGGAAGTCCTCAATACTTTTAAAGGGCCTTCCAGGCCACAAACCCTCTCAGTCTCTGTTCTGCTTCCTTGGCCTTCATACAAAAGGCCTTTGTTACAGACCTCGAACCCAAGCCCTCTCTCTCTGTCCATGACTCCCAGAGAGAGAGACGTGGGAGAAAATGGGGGGAGGGCAGAAGAAAAATCACCTGTTCAATATTATAGAGCACAATAGCAATTAAGCGAAACTAGAAACTAGAATCCACTCATTCCGAGTAACCATTCTGAGGGGCACATTTTCAAATTAAATTAGAATATGTTGAGTAGCTGAGTGTAGTGTTTTGTGTAGCAGTAGTTAAGTGCGATCACATAAGATGCACATTAAAAGCAGTGCAGCAGAAGCAAATAATCCAATTTATCTATTAAAATTAACTAGGAATATTCATTTGAATAGCTAATAATTTGACACTAGATAGGAAAATTACTCCATTGTGCCTCTTTTTGGATGAGTCTCAGGAATCATCATCAGTCATCCCCAATCCCTTGTTGCCTGATGAAATCAACAGTGACTTTAGCAGCCGCTCTGTTATTACAATTCAGCTACTTTCTATCTTAATCAGAGCAGATTACTTTTGACCAAGCTAGCATCTCTGAATATGTTCTCCACTGACCTCTTTCAGTTAATGGGACCTGGTTCTGTCTATTCATCTCATGTTTGTGCAGAGCTAATTTATCTTTGACCAATATTAATGTTATGCTAATTATATAAGTATAGTTGGCTCTTTCAGACAATTTCTATTATGAGAGCCCTTGAAAGTACAACACAGAAGAAAGAATAAAATACAGCGGACATGTAGTTAGGGAGATGATGAAAATCCTTTCCGAGGTATGAAAAATATATTTGAAGTATAGGAATGTTGATCTTTGTTTTATGATGCCTGCATCCTTTTCCGGACCAAATTACTCCCTTCATGGCATCAAATCTCAGATGTGTATGTGGGCCAGGAAGACAAGGGAAATTAGTAAAACAGACAGGATTCAAGTACAGTATCTGTGTCATGTGAGGCCCAGAGAACCCTGGACTCTCCAAGAGAGTGCTTGTTCCCTCTGAAGAAGGCTTACATTCTCCAGTGTAAGAGAATGAGGCTTGGTCTGGACTTGAGTGAAGTGTCCTGTTTTTTAATATTTATTTATTTATTTAGGTTGTGTTGGGTCTTCATTTCTCACGTGCAGCGAGTGGGGGCTACTCTTTAGTAGCAGTGCGTGGCCTTCTCATTGCAGTGGCTTCTCCTGTTGCAGAGCACGGGCTTTAAAGCGTGCAGGCTTCAGTAGTCATTGCCCATGGGCTTAGTTGCCCTACGACATGTGAAGTCTTCCCAGACCAGGGATCAAACCTGTCACGCGAGTGTATGCTCCTCGATTCTTTGTCTCGTCACAGCAAAGATTTGGAGTGACAGACATTAACGCCCCCTTGGCGTGTCACAGCCCTCAGGTGTTGGATAGACCGTGTTATAGCTCTCAGGTCTCGAATGGGCCATGTTATAGCTCTTAAACAAATCAGTGTTACAGCTCAGTGTTACCACTCTATTTTATTTAGAAGATAGCAGGAAAATCCATCTTCGATGTGTGAGGGCACGTCAATCTAAAGACACGGGGAGAAGAGCGCCCCCGCGCGCAGGAGAGAGAGAGAGAGGGAGCTAGCTTTGGCTCCTCTATTTATATGTTTCTCTCTCCCTGGGCCTGTCCTATGTAAATTGGGCCAGCCAGGAGTGTTGTTTGTTTTACCTGAGGTCCTCACTCTGGTCCTCGGACCTTCTTTTGTTTCATTTTCACGGGCTTTTCCCTTCCTTGTCTTGTCAGTTCAGTTCAGTTCAGTCGCTCAGTCGTGTCTGACTCTGCAACCCCATGAATCGCAGCACGCCAGGCCACCCTGTCCATCACCATCTCCCAGAGTTCACTGAGACTCACGTCCATCGAGTCCATGATGCCATCCAGCCATCTCATCCTCTGTTGTCCCCTTCTGCTCCTGCCCCCAATCCCTCCCAGCATCAGAGTCTTTTCCAATGAGTCAACTCTTCGCATGAGGTGGCCAAAGTACTGGAGTTTCAGCTTTAGCATCATTCCTTCCAAAGAAATCCCAGGGTTGATCTCCTTCAGAATGGACTGGTTGGATCTCCTTGCAGTCCAAGTTGGATCTCCTTGCAGTCCAAGACTCTCAAGAGTCTTCTCCAACACCACAGTTCAAAAGCATCAATTCTTCGGCGCTCAGCCTTCTTCACAGTCCAACTCTCACATCCATACATGACTACTGGAAAAACCATAGCCTTGACTAGATGGACCTTAGTCGGCAAAGTAATGTCTCTGCTTTTGAATATACTATCTAGGTTGGTCATAACTTTTCTTCCAAGGAGTAAGCATCTTTTAATTTCAAGGCTGCAGTCACCATCTGCAGTGATTTTGGAGCCCTGAAAAATAAAGTCTGACACTGTTTCTACTGTTTCCCCATCTATTTCCCATGAAGTGATGGGACCAGATGCCATGATCTTCGTTTTATGAATGTTAAGCTTTAAGCCAACTTTTTCGCCTTGTCTTGTAGCCACCGCCATTTTGGACTCCCTTTCCCTGTTCTACCTACCTAACAAAACCTGTGTCCCCTACACCGACAGGCAGACTCTCAATCACTGGACCACCAGGGAAGTCCAAGTTTCCTGATTTTTAAGTGGCTCTAATTTTTTTTTTTAAGTACTGCTGCTGCTAAGTCACTTCAGTCGTGTCTGACTCTGTGCAACCCCATAGATGGCAGCCCACCAGGCTCCCCCGTCCCTGGGATTCTCCAGGCAAGAACACTTGAGTGGGTTGCCATTTCCTGCTCCAATGTATGAAAGTAAAAAGTGAAAGTGAAGTCGCTCAGTTGTGTCTGACTCTGAGTGACCCCATGGACTGCAGCCAACCAGGCTCCTCTGTCCATGGGATTTTCCAGGCAAGAGTACTGGAGTGGGGTGCCATTGCCTTCTCCATTAAAGTACTGAGCTGAATCAAATAAAATTTAACCAAGGGTAGGACTCAGCAGGCTGCCATTTTGTGACCCCTGCTCCATTCTTTACAAAGGTCATTTCAGGAGCAAGGTGCTTAGAAATGGTCTATAAAATAGCTGGAGCATCCACCAGGTGGCAGGAAGAAGCAGACAATTTTTCCTGCTTGCCAACATTTCCAGGGTTGAAGATTTCTGTAGATTCATCTGAGATCTTAAAAAAAGCTGTGGGACTTTGCTGGTGGTCCAGTGGTTAAGCCCCTGTGCTTCCAATGCGGGGGCTATAGGTTCAGACCCTGGTCAGGGAGCTAAAATCCCACATGCCTTGTAGCTGCAAAACCAGAACTTAAAACAGAAGCAATATTGTAACAGATTCAAATAGTCTACATAAAAAAAATTCTTTTTAATAAAATAAAGATTAAACAATAAAAAGCAGTTGTCCCCTTGGCCTCACCAGCCACTGCTCCCCAAATCTTAAAGCAACCACACACTGAGGAGACTACCTCTCTCTTTCCCTGTCGTTACTGGACACAGATAAGCCAGAAAACACACAGCCAGCCCTGCCACAATCCACCACCACCGCCTGGCACCCCACCCCCACCCCAAGAGCCACTGAGGAGGAACGTGTGGAGCATGGAAGGGTCACGGCGCTGACCCTGCTTCCTCCTTTCTCTGAGCTTGAGGGCACTTGGTACGAGGGGGAAAGTCACTGAAGATGAAGGATATTCATGCCCAGGGAGGTTGGTCTCTGCTGTAATTGGGAGCCACCCGGGCAGCTGTTTTCACATGAAAGCCCAGGATGGAGTATCATCCAGGTCTACTTGAGGCTGATACCTGCGCTTGAGGCCTGAGCGCCTGATCCCCTGCCTGGCCTTGCCCTTTATTGGCTCTTAGCTATCCTGTCTCCGAGGCTATGAGCTCGTTCTGACCATTAGACCGTTGCTCGCAACCCCGATTGGCCTCTTACCCGACACAGACTGTCTGTCTGTCTCCACCTCTGCCTTGGCCCAGACGACCCTGGCTCAGCTGTGCCCTCTGCTCCCGGCTCACCCCACCGCATTTTCTCCATCCTCTATCCAGACACTCAAACCGTGCTGCCGGGACGGCCCTGCCCTCCCAGAGACACCTCACTTCCTCTCCTCAGGAGGCCCAGGGTTAGAGGCCTCATACAACATAAATCTGTGACTTGAGGGGAATGGGACAAGGAGAGATTCCTCCTTTCACTAGGAATTAGCAAGACGAGGTAGTTCCAAATTGTAGAAGGAGAGAGAAAGGCTGTAAAATGCTTGTATCTATTATCTAGAGAGATTTGGAAACTTCAAGGTTTTTCAGAGTACAGTCACTCTTTGGTATCTGCAGGAGATTGATTCTAGGACCCTCACCCCTCAGGATACCAGTAACCACAGATGTTCAAGTCCCTTATATAGAATGGTGTAGAGTCCCTTGGACAGCAAGGAGATCAAACCAGTCAGTTTTAAAGGAGATCAGCCCTGAATATTCATTGGAAGGACTGAGCTGAAGCTCGAATACTTTGGCCACCTGATGCAAAGAGCTGACTCATTGGAAAAGACCCTGATGCCGGGAAAGATTGAAGGCAGGAGAAGGGGACAGCAGAGGGCAAGATGGATGGTGGCATCACTGACTCAATGGACAAGAGTTTGAGCAAACTCTGGGAGCTAGTGAAGGACAGGGAAGCCTAGTGCTGCAGTCCATGGGGTCACAAAGAGTCGGACATGACTGAGCAACTAAGCAACAACAACAATACAACAAAATGCACACACTCCCTTCATATACCTTAAATCATCTCTAGATTATTTATAATATCTAATACAATGTGATTTATGTAAATAGTTGTAAATAAAATGTAAATGACATGTAAATAGCTTCCAGCATGCAGCATATTCAAGTTTTGCTTTTGGAACTTTTCTGAAATTTTTTTCAAATACTTTTTATATGAATTTGATTGAATCTGTGGGTGTGGAAACTGCAGATACAAAGGGCCAACTGTGGACGGAAAAGCTCAGTGTCTGGAATAGGGTTTGGCTCGGACTGGGGAGGCCTGCTGAGGGGCCATAAAAGGGACCAATTGGCTTCAAGATCTGGCTTCCAGACTTTGCCCCTTTCTCTTACTGGCCAGCTGGAAACAGAAATATCCTATTAGGGAAAAGTGGAGGCTCATTTAAAGGAGGGTTACATAAGGCCATGCCAGGCAAATTTCCATAACACCAAATTGCAAAGGGGTGTTGTAAATTGTAAGAGAACCCCATCTGAGAATTTAAGGGCATAACTTCTGGTTTGGTCTGAGTCTGCGAAAGTTCAGGCAAAGTACCAAACCTCTCCAGATATCCATCAGTTCACTGAGAATACAGAAGTTGGAGTAGAAGAAGTATTGGTTATCTGCATACATGCTCAGTTGCTCAGTCATGTCTGACTCTTTGCGACCCTTTGAACTGTATAGTCCACCACGTTTCTCTGTCCAGAGAACTTTCCAGGCAAGAATAATGGAGTGGGTTGCTATTTCTTCCTCCAAGGGATCTTTCCAACCCAGGGATCAAACCCACATCTCTAGCATTGCAGGTGGATTCTTTACTCACTGAACCATCAGGTTATCCAAGATGATACAAATTCAACCCAAACCTTAGCAGCCTAAGACAATAAACTTATTATTTCACAGATTCTGTGGGTCAGGAGTCCACATACTGTGTAGTCAACTCCTCTGCCTTAGGGTCTCTCTGAGGCTGCAATTAAGTGTCAGCTGGGGCTGCCATCATCTCAGGGTTCAACATGAGGAGGATCTGCTTTCTAGCTCACCCAAGAGGTTGTTGGCAGGATTCAATTCCTTCTAGACTAAGAGTCACACTGGTAGAATAAAAGCCTCAGTTCCTCTCTGGTCGCTGGCTGGGGGCCTCCCTTCATCTCTTGCTGCACAGGTCTCTCCACAGAACAGTTCACAGCATGGTGGGTGGCTGTTATGAGCCAGTGAGGGTTAGCAAAATGGATCAGAGTCTTTGTGATGTCCCATCTCTTTGTTACATTCTGTTCTGTAGAATTGACTCACTAAACCCAGCCCAACAACCAAGGGAGGGGAGTATGCAAGAGCGTGAATACAGGGGGCAGGGCTCACTGGAACTATTTTAGTGGCTGCCTACCACACATTCTCTCCAAGGCCCCTCCTAGCTCAGATTCTATGAATACTCCCTCTCTCTCCCCCAGAAAGGGGCTACATGTTCTATTTACAGACCCAGCTTCTCAGCCAAGTGCTCAAATGGGCTCTGACATATTCTTCAACTAGAGTTAACCATCATGAAAAATGTAGTCAAATAGGAAAATTATCTTATCTGAAAGAGTTAGACTATGAAAAGAAGACAATGGATTTTCTCTGTTTTGGTGGCATCCTCCATTATAGGGCTCTTCTGGTAGACCAGATATATTTTTAGAATAAAAGGGGAAATATATCTTTGTTTAAAGCACTTCAGAACCAAGTACACTGAGACCAATCTATTCAGAGAACCTAGGTTGATTTGAGGTTCCTGCACTGCTAGGAGGAGCATCACAACTCAAAGGCCACTTCTGAGTTTTGCTTTCTTTGCAAAGCAATCCATGTCATGGATTATCCCCAGAGCCTCTGTGAGGTGTTCACATTTCCTCTGGAATGATGTGACTTTCTTCAGACATCTAAGCCTGTACATGTTATACATTGAACTGGCTCAGATCTGGAGAACAACTTAGGGTCTCCAAATCCTGAGGACTGTTAGGTTAACTTGAATTAATGTTGCTGTCTTTGTCCATCACACAGGCACTTTGTAAAGCAGTCATGGATTCTTTTTAAAAATCTGTTTTAATCTATCAGAAGTCCATATTTCCTTTATTAATAGCTGTCTTTAAAATTGTGGTCATCAGGCTTCCCTGGGGGCTCAGTGGTAAAGAATCCACCTGCCAGTGCAGGAGACTCAGGTTTGATTCCTGATCCAGGAAGATCCCACATGCGGCGAAGCAGCAAAGTCCACGTGCCACACCTACTGAGCCTGTGCTCCAGAGCCCGCGAGCCACGACTGCTGAGCCCACCAGCAGCAACTACTGAAGCCTGCTCACCCTAGAGCCCATAGCCCACAGCAAGAGAAGCCTGTGCGCTGCGACTGAAGAGTAGCCCCCAATCTCCACAATTAGGGAAAAGCCAGCACAGCAGTGAAGACCCAGCACAGCCACAGCTAAATAAATAAAATTAGAAAAAAAAAAAAAAACTGCGGTCATCATAAGGCCTTCATCTTTTGATGACCTCAAGCTCTTCTAGCTTGGGAACTTGTTCTGTCGATGTGAACATACATATTAACCAGTTTGGAACCTGTAGTCAAACTGAGCCACAGTAGCTTCTTACCTCTGAATGAAAAGGCTTGAGATCCCTGTTTTTACTTACAATTTCTAATTTTGAGGAAATACATTATGATAATCACATAAACACATTATGAATTCATGAGATTTTAACTGATCCCTTTCCATTTTCTTTTCATCGTACTTAAGAAGCTAAGACTTACAGATACTTGAATTTGCAGTTATCAAAGCTGTCTTATGCAGTTCCTTATTCATTCTTTCAAACTAGATAAAAAGAGGGATTTAATTCTTTACTGGGAGGTAACGTAACGTCAAGTATATAGACCTTAACACCAGAGAAGCTGGATTAGAAGCCTTAAGACTTCTGGCAAGTTACTTCCCCTCATGGTGACTCAGAGTTTTCATCTGTAATGTGGGATCATAGCTGCCTTTCTCACAGAATTGTTTCAAGGATTAAATTACACAGATGTATCTGTATGAAGCATTTAGCACTATACACAGAACTGGTTACTCAATAACTGGTGGTTTCCTTTAACATTTATTCAGAAGCAAAGGGAGATCCTGAGAGCATCTCCATATGGTCAGCCAACAGGAGGAAGAAGGGATGGGATCCCAGAGTCTAGGTCATCAGGCTTCATCATAGTTATTTCAGGTGTTCCTTTAACAAGTCATCACCCAAATATCCTGCTTCACCACTTTGATGAGCTTTATAAACTGAGCCTGAAATACCACATAAGACACATACTGCCTGAGCCATTCCTGTGTCCTCAAATAAGGGCAGATTTGCTCTCAGTTGGTAGAGGGAAAAGGAATGTTGTATGTAATCTATGCAAGAAATGCTAATACGCCCACTTTTCGATCTGCTGTTACATTGGATTTTGTGGTTTAGCCTCTGTATTGGAATGTATGAAAAGTGAGCACAGATAAAGGTGGGCAGTAGGTTCTCCGTGGAGCCCCCTACCCCCCACAATAAACAGCTCCCCTAGATGATCCATGAAGTCAGCTGCATGTTTGGAAATTCCTCTTCTCTACCTGGAAAGTAGCCTGAGATTGGCTCAAGCTGTCCTGGAGCAGCTTTGCTGTGTAAACAACCACTGGAAACACATCACTTCTGGAAACCTGGCTATGCGAGAAGTGGGCTGTAGAAAGGCAGAGAGTGGCCGCCAGGCCCCCAACTCAGGAGCTGGAGGAGAGGACCTGGCAATGGGAAAAGTGGGCTGCAGAAAGGCAGAGAGCGGCCTCCAGGCCCCCAGCTCAGGGCCTGGAGGAGAGGACCTGGCTATGCGAGAAGTGGGCTGCAGAAAGGCAGAGAGTGGCCACCAGGCCCCCAGCTCAGGGCCTGGAGGAGAGGACCTGGCTATGCGAAAAGTGGGCTGTGGAAAGGCAGAGAGCGGCCGCCAGGCTCCCAGCTCAGGGGCTGGAGGAGAGGAAACTGGGAAGCAGGGGAGCCACCGGCTCTGGGGTTGGGGCCCGTGTGTGGGGGGAGTGGTGGGGGGGGTTGCCCGGCCTGTTTCATTAAATGGGAGGCAGAGACACAGAATACACCAGCAAGGCGGTTTCTCTTGGCCCCCTGAAGATTTATAAAGGTCTTTGCCAGCTATAAAAAGGAAAGTAAATGAGTTGAATATTGAGTATTCAATAAAATTAAGAAAGTCCAAGATGGAAAATATAAAGAGAAAGGAGGGTTTGTGTGGCATCTCCAACCCCCGATGCCTCCAGCTCCCTCCTCCCAAAGCCCTCACCTTACAAACTCACCTTCACCTGCAGTTCTCTCCACTGGGCCTCTCTCTGCCTTCCCTCATGGAGGAGCTTGCCACGCTCTTACTCTCCTGGCTTTGGAAGCTCCCCCTAAATTCATTCAAAGAAACACACCCAAGATTACAGAAGGGAATATTCCAACCATGGGAAGGGTTTCAAAGCACAGGTACAGCTCAGCCTAGGATAATGTACACCTGGACACACACAGTCAGAACTTCTGGGGAAGTTTCTTTTCTCCAACTCTATCCTAAACCAGGAGACCCAACAGAAAAATCCTCCGTTTTGGTCCTTATGTGTTTCTCCGTTCACATCCCACCTGCCTTCCCTTTTTGTACCCTTCCCTCCTCACCGCTCCTCCTGGCAATCTCACCACTCTGGATAGGGAATGGAGACTTCTTGTGCAAATGAAGGACATTAACCCAAAGGATGTGTGGAGATTACTTTTTCAATATTGCTAGTAAATATCTTCTGGTATTATCTGGAATTAGGGCTGTACTTGTAGAAAAAGCATCCCCAGATAAATGCTATATAAATTGATACCTCTGGATTCATAATTTCCCTACTGCTTGTTACTGATTCATTTTTCAGTTAGGTAGTGGGTCCTTTACTGGGTCAATTTTAATTTTCTCAGACTTCCTTTCTCTCATGTAATCTGCAGACCAAAGCTCAAGGAGGGGGAAATCCAAAATGATGGAACTAGGGTGAAACATTCTGTCAGTTACTACTCTTCCCCCTCTGAGGTTCCCCAGCCATTTATCCACCTTGAGTTGAGATCTTACACACACACACACACACACACACACACACACACACACACACCCCTCCTCGGCACCCCCCACCCACCCAAATCCTCCAGTTGGTGGAAATGGCAGCAGAACCCTAATCTGGAGGCCAAGTTGAACCCTTCCACAGAGTCAAAACCACAACCAGGAAGCATTTGCCCAGCACTCAGATGTGCAAAACACAGAGCAGCACAGCAAGTTTTCCGTTTCAGACCTAACTCTGATTCCTCCAGTGCAAACTGCCTCCTCACTTGCCTTTAAGGGTGTCGTTTCTGCAGTGAACTTTCTTGAAAAATCACTCTCTGTGAGTCTCCTTTTAGTAGATCTCTCCCTGCCTTTCCCTTCTCCTTGGCAACAGAAGGCATTTCTGTCCCCCTTAGAGCACCCTGGCATGACCCAGGGCTCCTGGGGGAATTCTTCAAAGAAACGGGTTCTTGCTTGACCCCAACCTACTAACACAAAGAGTCCATCACAGGAAGGCCCAGGTCTTGGCTGAGTGAGCCCAGCATCGCCACCCACCAAGCACAGCTGCTCTGCTAATTTTAGAACTCTGAGAAGCCACCTGACTTCAAGGCACTCATGAGATACTCATCACACCCTATATCTGGAGCTGATCTGGGGTGGGGCCCGCTCCTTGTTCTTCACACCCAGAACACCTTTGAGAGCTAGAAAAGTGACTTCGGGGGAGGTGACTCTGAATAAATGACAAAAAGATAAAGCGACCCCCGATCAGCTAGCAAACTGCAAATTGTTTCTACCTGGTCGAGCCCCCAGCATTGGACTGGTCTGTCCAGTGACCTGACCTCCACCTGACATTCAGATCCCACCTCCCATTTCATGTGTCTGAAGTGGGACTCACCAGCTTCCCCCAGACCCTTGCCTCCTGTCTTCTTGTCTGAGGCATATCCTGTTTCCCAAGTGAGGATCCTCAGGTCAACACTGACTGCCTCGCCCTCCTCTCCAGTCACTAAATATAAAGTTCAAGCTACTTTATCTCCTAACATGGGTTCATAAGCTTCTCTCCATTCCCACAGTCTTTGCTCTCCATCCTGTTCTCTTCAGGGATTCCCAAGCGGCACAGTGATAGAGAATCCGTCTGCCAATGCAGGAGACACAAGAGATTTGGGTTCAGTCCCTGGGTCGGGAAGATCCCCTGGAGGAGGAAATGGCAACCCACTCCAGGGTTCTTGCCTGGAGAATCCCATGGACAGAGGAACCCGGCGGGCAACAGTCCATGGCCTCGCAAAGAGTTGGCCATGACTGAGCTCACACGCCTGTGTACAGGTTCTGTTCAGCCCTCACCTGCTCACTGTAACAGTTGTCGGCAGGCTCCCTGCCTACTTTTTCATACTCTTAAGCCCAGCTACCAAGGCCATTTTTCTAAAACCACATCTATTTTTAGCTTAAAACCTTTCAAGTTTTCCTGGCAGGCTCTCCACAATATTTGCATGTTAGAATCACCTAGGCAGGGTAAAAAAAAAAGTCAATGCCCACCTCCCACCCCCAGAGATTCTGATTTGATTGACAGGATGGGACGAAGCATCCATATTTCTTTTTGAGATTCCCTAGAAAACTGATGCGCAGCCAGGGTGGAGAGCCACTGACCACCAGGATGAAGTCCAAGCTCCTTCCCACGGCACCCAAGACTTTTCTTGACTGGGCCCCTGCCCACCTCTCCCATCAGCCTCTCTCCTGGCATCTCCATGCCTTTATGTCCCAGCAACACTGAGCCGCTTACAGTTCTCGCCACCACACCATTGCTCATCTGTTCCCGAACCTGAAACACCCTCCTTATTGGCCCAGCATCACCTTCTACAGGAACCCATGCCTGATGCATCACCTCAGCACCTTCCCTCACTCCCTGGTGCTCCATAAAACCTTGGGTGTGCCTCTGTTACTGAACATCCACATTATTCTGTGGTGATTTATGTACCCATCTTCCTTAAGCAAAAGAGAGATTATTTCCATAGGGTTACTTCATGGAGCCCAAAGCTGCTCATACTGTAGATGGGCCTCTCTATCATGGGGACCCTGAATTTGGAAAGCTGCTTGGAATCAAGGCACTTCTTCTCAGTCACCTTCTCACTGGGGTTATATGGGCTCTGCTGTCTGTTTATTGCTTCTGGATCTTCTTGGCAGACAACATTCTCTACCTGTATATGCCAGACGGGCCCCAAATGGCCACTCCATAAAGGCAGGCTCAGCTCCTCAATGTACATGTTTTCACTTGCAGCAACACTGACTGGCATCCTAAATGTCCATTCCAGAGTCCTAGGAAAGAGAATTCTATTGGCCCAAGGAATCACCAGTGTTCCCATCAGCTATGGCCAATTATGGCTGCTGCACAGAAAGGGAGGGCCTAAAAAACTGGCAATGAATCATGGCATGGGCAGGCATCCCAAAGGTGAAAATTCTGCCACAAGAGTCAAGACTCCTCAACCCCGTGTTACATGGGTCTAGATCAAGTGCTGAGTGAGCCAGAGAAAGAAACCAGTATTTCAGTCTTGGATATCTGGGAAGGCTTCACAGGAAAGCTGACACTGAACTTGAGCCTTGAAGGATAAGTAGGATTTTTCCAGGCACAAGAGAAAGTAAAGGATATTCTGGGTAAAGGCAATATCAACAAGATACCATGGAGAATATGTTTCCACGTAGAAGTGAATGGAAGGAACTAAAATGGTGTCAAGATGGTGGGATCAGCAGCTGAGGCTAGAAATGTGGGTTTGACCGAGATTGTGAGAATCTTTACCAGACTGAGTTGTCTTCACCACTCAGGAGGCAGACTCCTCTGAGAAGATCTCAGTCACAAAAGTAAGGAGGAAACAGTGTGAGCGGACCAGGAGAAAGGTCCTGGGGGTCTGCACTAGGGTAACAGGTAGATTTCTACCAGACTTTACAGTTCAAAGAGCAATTTGACTGTGGTAGCTCATCTGCTGCTGCTACTGCTGCTAAGTCGCTTCAGTCGTGTCCGACTCTGTGCGACCCCATAGACGGCAGCCCCCCTGGGATTCTCCAGGCAAGAACACTGGAGCGGGTTGCCATTTCCTTCTCCAATGCATGAAAGTGAAAAGTCAAAGTGAAGTCACTCAGTCGCGTCCGACTCTTCGCGATCCCATGGACTGCAGCCTACCAGGCTCCTCCGTCCATGGGATTTTCCAGACAAGAGCACTGGAGTGGGTAATCCTCACAATATCATCATAATGTAGGTAAGGCTGGCTTTTATTATATTTTATTCACATTACTGAAGAGGAAAATGTGCTTCAATTCAGTTACACAGCTTGCTTAAGATCGCACAGTTAACCAGATGCATAACTTGAATGTTAAGTTCAGTTCAGTCGCTCAGTCGTGTCCGACTCTTTGCGACCCCGTAGAATGCAGCATGCCAGGCCTCCCTGTCCATCAGCAACTCCCAGAGTTTACCCAAACTCATGTCCATTGAGTTGGTGATGCCATCCAACCATCTTATCCTCTGTTGTCCCCTTCTCCTCCCACCTTCAATGTTTCCCAGCATCAGGGTCTTTTCAAATGAGTCAGTTCTTCACATGAAATGACTGAAGTATTGGAGTTTCAGCTTCAGCATCAGTCCTTCCAATGAATATTCAGAACTGATTTCCTTTAGGATGGACTGGTTGGATCTCCTTGCAGTCCAAGGGACTCTCAAGAGTCTTCTCAAATATCACAGTTCAAAAGCATCAATTCTTTGGCACTCAGCTTTCTTTATAGTCCAACTCTCACATCTATACAAGACCACTGGAAAAACCATAGCCTTGACTAGATGGACCTTAGTCAGCAAAGTAATGTCTCTTTTCAATATACTGTCTAGGTTGGTCATAACTTTCCTTCCAAAGAGTAAGCATCTTTTAATTTCATGGCTCCAGTCACCATCTGCAGTGATTTTGGAGCCCCCCAAAATAAAGTCTGTCACTGTCTGCACTGTTTCCCCATCTATTTGCCATGAAGTGACAGGACCAAATGCCACGATCTTCGTTTTCTGAATGTTGAGCTTTAAGCCAACTTTTTCACTCTCCTCTTTCACTTTCATCAAGAGGCTTTTTAGTTTCTCTTCACTTTCTGTCATAAGGGTGGTGTTATCTGCATATCTGAGGTTATTGATATTTCTCCTGGCAATCTTGATTCCAGCTTGTGTTTCTTCCAGTCCAGCGTTTCTCATGATGTACTCTGCATAGAAGTTAAATAAGCAGGGTGACAATATACAGCCTTGACGTACTCCTTTTCCTATTTGGAACCAGTCTGTTGTTCCATGTCCAGTCCTAACTGTTGCTTCCTGACCTGCATACAGGTTTCTCAAGAGGCAGGTCAGGTGGTCTGGTATTCCCATCTCTTTCAGAATTTTCCACAGTTTATTGTGATCCACACAGTCAAAGGCTTTGGCATAGTCAATAAAGCAGAAGCAGATGTCTCTCTAGAACTCTCTTGCTTTTTCGATGATCCAGCGGATGTTGGCAATTTGATCTCTGGTTCCTCTGCCTTTTCTAAAACCAGCTTGAACATCTGGAAGTGCACAGTTCATGTATTGCTGAAGCCTGGCTTGGAGAATTTTGAGCATTACTTTACTAGCGAGTGAGATGAGAGCAATTGTGCGGTAGATCTTCAAATTCTAAAGTCCATTCTCTGTTCAGTGTTGCAGGATTCACACAATGAACAGGTCAAACTAAAACTACCTTGCATTAGAATAGAAATAAATGGATAATTCAGGGAAAACATTTTCAGTATTAACTACTGATTTGGAAAAATGTTCATGATATGATACTGACTGCGAGAAAAGTTAACTATAATACCATATGATCATGTAGTGCTAATCTTCTTAAAAGTATAAACATGAACTGAAAAAAGTACCAAAAGGGAATAAAGCAAATTGTTTTGGGGTAATTTTTTATTTTTATCTGGATACTTCTTTTTTTTAATGATTTTTAAGTAATTAGTTAATTTTTGGCTGCACTGGGTCTTTGCACAAAGTCTTTCTCTAGTTGCAGCGAGCACAGTCTACTCTTTGATACAGTGGGCTGGCTTCTCATTGTGGTGGCTCATCTTGTTGCAGAGCACAGGCTGTAGGTGCGAGGGCTTCAGTAGTTGTGGCTCACAGGCTTAGTTACTCTGAGGCATGTGGGATTTTCCTGGACCAGGGATCGAATCTATGTCCCCTGCATTGGCAGGCAGATTCCTATTCATAGAGCCACCAGGGAAGTCCCTGGATAATTCTTATTTTTATCTTTATATCCTTCTATGTCTTCTAAAATATCTACCTCAGAATTGTATTGCCTTTAAGTGAAAATAGTAACTTTCCATTATAAAAATTATATAGTCTCTCTCTCTCTATATATATATATATATAAATTATATATAAAGTATATAAAAAATATACTTTAGCTTCAGCATCAGTCCTTCCAGTAAATATTCTCTTAAGATTGACTGCTTTGATCTCCTTGCTGTCCAAGGGACTTTCAGGAGTTTTCTCCGGCACCATAGTTCGAAGGCATCAATTCTTAGGTGTTCTGCCTTCTTGACCATCCAGCTCTCACAACTGTACATGACAACTAGAAAGACCATATCCTTGACTATACGGACGTTTGTTGGCAGAGTTATGTCTCTGCTTTTCAACACACTGTCTAGATTTGGCATCACTTTTCTGCCAAGAAGCAATTGCTTTCTGATTTCATGACTGCAGTCACCATCCGTAGTGACTACTTGTTCTTTAGCAGTTTCATGGGATTCCATTGAATTGATCAACTTATTTAATCAATCCATTTTAAGACATATTTAACATGTTTCTAGATTTTTTTATATTATAAAATTTAAATACACTGTGTTTATTTCCTCATACATTGCATAGACATTTAACTGCATATGAGCAATAACCACTGGGCTTCCCTGCTGGCTCAGTGGTAAAGAATCTGCCTGCCAATGCAGGTAACATGGGTTCGACCCCTGGGTCAGGAAGATCCCCTGGAGAAGGAAATGGCAGCCCACTCCAATATTCTTGCCTGGAGAATCCCATGGACAGAGGAACCTGGTGGGCTATATATAGTCCATGAGGTGTCAAAGAGTTGGACAATTGCAATTTTGACAGAATTGCCAAATACCTTCACCTACACTTACAATGGGTTAAATACTTTTTCAATCTGTGGTAATTTGATATATGTATTTTTAAAGGATTGTCTAACAAAATACTTGTAAAGAAAAAATTTCCATCACTGACCAATTTAGAGTATATTTATTGGTCACAGTCCAAAATACATCACATAATCAAACAATTCTTCTAACCAAGATTATGTAATTCAGAGTTATAAAATTTCACCCCAATATACACTTACTAAAAACTATTTATTGTTAATTATCAGTGTATATCTAGCAATGAAAGCCCAACTGTATTTATAGTAGGCCATGAAACTCGTGGTGTGGCTAAAATTGCTATGGTTTGTTGTATGAGGCAGTAACTAAAATTTTCATCTCGATGGCTGAATGACTGAGAAGAATGCACTGTGGTTGCAAAGTTCAGTTGAAGACTGTGAGAAAGGGACATCCTTGAAGCCCATCAGAGGCCTGACCATAATCCACAGGACAATTAAATGCAAGGGTGAGCAGGAGGGGCCAAAAACGTGATCTGGGTATCAGCTGAGTACCTTTCAAAGGACTGACAGTGGTCAGTCTCCAGGGAATAAACACTCCCAAATAAACTGTGCTTCCTTCATAAAGAATTGTAGGCCTTTCTGAGCTCCTGGGTTAGTTGGTTTGTTTACTGTTTACTTGTTTGCTTGCTTCTTTGTTTGTTGAGCTTTGAGTTATGAGCCAAATATAGATATGACTGCACTGTCCACATATACATTCAGGGGACAGGATATTTGTCTGAATTTTTGTGAGTCAGATGATTTTTGTATTGGGATAAAACAATGTTGTGATAGCTTCAGGTAAATAGCAAAGGAACTGAGCCATACACATACATAGATCCATTCTCTCTCAAACTCCACTCCATCCAGGCTGCCATGTAACCTTGAGCAGAGTTCTCTGTGCTATCAGTAGGTCTCTTTGTTGCTTGTCCATCTTAAAAGTAGCAGAGTGTACATGTCCATCCCAGACTCCTAACTAACACTTCCTTCCATTCTTCCCCCCAGCGACCATAAGTTTGTTCAAGGGACAGATTTTATATCATCATGCTAATAGGAAAAATTTGTGAAATGACGTCATCATCTCCCTAGATGCCAAGAAATAATTCAAACCAACAATTGTCCCTTTTGAAAACTCTAAATATCTTAACAAAAGCTTTTCTGGGTTAAAGCTTCTAAAGAAACCAAAATTCCAAACCAATATTATTTAAAATGGAGAATCCAGAGTCAGAGTTAGTATGCTGTCTGCCATCATTGCACTCCACATGATATTATAGGGCTGACAATAATGTTCTGAGAAGAGCGAGAAACAGAAGCATCTACACAAGAAAGGAACAATTAAAGTATCATTGAGAGATGCTATGATTGTATACTTGTAAAAGCCGTGAGGTGAGAAGTGACAAAGAGCTATGGAATATAAGACAAGTCCACAAAATCTGGTGTTATTCTTTATAGTAGTGGTACACATAGAAAAAGAGATTCCATTCTACAAGAGTAACAAAAACCATAAATTCTTGAATACTGACTCAACTTGAAATAAAAAACATTTTATCATGTTGAAAGGAATGCAGAACACCATAACAGGAAAAGTGAAGGGAGACCAGAATATGGCAGTCTTTCCTTGTTTCTGATTAAGAAGAGGATATAGTAAAGATAATATATCTTAAATCAGTGTGCAAATTTAGGGCAATTAAAGTTCACTAACTTTCATGCATTGGAGAAGGAAATGGCAACCCACTCCAGTATTCTTGCCTGGAGAGTCCCAGGGATGGCGGAGCCTGGTGGGCTGCCGTCTATGGGGTCGCACAGAGTCAGACCGACTAAAGCGACTTAGCAGCAGCAGCAGCAGAGACAATTTAGGGCTTCCCTGGTGGCTCAACTGGTAAAGAATCTGCCTGCAATGCAGGAGATCTGGGTTCGATCCCCTGAGTTGGGAAGATCCCCCGGAGAAGGAAATGGCAATCACTCCAGCCTTCCTCCACGGAGACTTCCATGAACAGAGGAGCCTGGTGACTACAGTCTGTGGGATTGCAGAGTTGGGCATGAATTTATACAGCTTGACAAATAATGTGAAATTAGTCCAAAAGAAAAAGGAGTCAAGGATTATAAAATCCTTTTTTTTTTTAATGTATTGAGGTAAAATTTGCAACATATAACAACTGAATCTTTATGAAAATTGTATGATACATCAAAACAGTGAGAGAGGATAAAAATCACTAACTGAATAAAATATATTTCAGAGATAAATTCAGTCTTAGGGACAAAATATATTGGGGGAGAGAGGGGAGAATAAGCACTGTAACAGTAGATAAACATTATTTAAGCAAAATTATAGGGAAAACAGAATAATTGTATATACTTATATGTCATACTTAGAGTGAAATATTGAGAGTATCTGGTATCTTGCCTTTTTTGTGTGTGGTTTATGGTTTTATGGAAGCTTTTTTTTTTCTTTCTGCTACTGTGGACTCATCAGCAAAGACTAAAGGGAAATTTCCCCTTACTCCTCTCAGAGAATGCAGTCAACCTTTGTGTTCTTGTGTTCCTAGCACCCAAAGGACACATATTACGTTCTAGGATCAAGCCTTTGTTTGGAAGCACTGATTTCCAGGCAAGAAGAGGCAGGGGGTGGAGGTTGGGGTGGGAGTCATGACGTGTCTGGAGAGAGGCTTGACGTCAGGCTGTGAGTGGTCTGTTCTCTGGTTTGATGTCCCTAAGGAGAGGGGAACACACAGTGCCCAGAAGGTGGTGAGACCTTGAGTGGAGGATGGCTACAGGAATGCTGTCAAGGCCAGTCACCAGCCCCTCAGCTTGGGAACAGCTGCCATGCTATCTGGTCTGGTGAGAAGAGAGTACAGCCACAGTGCCCCCCAACCGTGGGGAGGCCTGTGCCCACTTGGGCAAGGAGCATCTTCTCTGGTGACTAAGTAGATTAATGACAGGGGCCTCTTTTCCCATCCTCCTGGACTGAGTAGGTCCTGAGGATCTGGTAAAACTGAGGGAGGGAAAAGAGAGAACGAAGATCCCTTTCCTAAACAATTACTATTGGGATCAGAGAGTAAATCCTGAGCTAGAAAAATAAGTGATATTTCTTGCACCTCAAGTACGTGGAACAGTTCATACCTGTTATATCCTACAGCTTGATAAACCCAGGTGATTCAAAGAATAATTAAACAACGACTACAAACTATTTTGAAAATTAGAAAACAAACTAACATATTTTTTCCAGTGGAGAGGACAGATACATTTCTGGGATACAAAAAAAAAAAAAAAAAAAAGAAGAAAGAAAATTAGACCGAGGGGTAATGGAAAAATATATAACCCAACAGACACTTAGAGAAATACAATCATATGTTGTACCCAGATTGCCCCCAATGGCCTGGATTTATTCTAACTCAGGATCGACTATAATTAATCCATAAGTGACTATTAGCAAAAAGTTTTAATTATAGTGATGTAAGCCTAGCAGTGTAATCTGCATTTTTCACCAAATGTGACATAAACATGCGTGCAGACTCCAAGTTAACAAAGGACTTACTCAGTTTTTTCAGTGTCTTATGCCAAAGGATGTTTTTGAAGTGATGCTGGAAAGGGGTCTGGGCTTTCCCATTCTATGAACCAGCCACTTATGCTCTCACACCACGAGATGCCTGCCAAACCTGAGGCCATGAGGCAAAGCCCAGCTACCAGTTCTGCTGCTGCTGCTAAGTCGCTTCAGTTGTGTCCAACTCTGTGTGACCCCATAGACGGCAGCCCTTCAGGCTCCCCCGTCCCTGGGATTCTCCAGGCAAGGACACTGGAGTGGGTTGCCATTTCCTCCTCTAATGCATGAAAGTGAAAAGTGAAAGTGAAGTCGCTCAGTCGTACATGGGCCCAACACAAAACCCAGATCTTCTTATTATGTTAGAAATTCAGTGGCTGGCAAGGGGTCAAAGCTAAATGACCCCACAGTGTAGTCACTGAGACATCGAGGTGAAAAAAACCGTACAGTATTAGGATTTTCCAGAAAAACAAAACCAACACTTCTCTCTCACACCAACCACCCCCCTCTCTAGAGAGAGATTTTTGACCTTATAAAATATTGGCTCATGCAATTATGGAGGCTGAGAAATCCCCCAATGAGTTATTTGCAAGTCAGAGAACTAGAAAAACGAATATAGTTCCAGTCCAAGTGTGAAGGTCTGGAGAACCTGGAGTGTCAATGGTGTAAGTCCCAGTCTGAGTACAGGAGAAGATCAATGTACCAATAGTTCAGGCAGGGGTCAAATTGATCCTTCCTCTGCCTTTTTGTTCTATTCAGGCCTTCAACAGGATGGATGACGCTCACCTATGTTAGGGAGGGCTACTCAGTTTACTAACTCAAATACTAATTTCTTATGCAAACACTCTTACAGACACACTCAAAATAATGTTTAACTAGATATCTGGTACCCCAGCCAAGTTGACCCATAATATTACCCATCACCATGTATGTAGGGGTTCAGCAAGGACTACCCACCTGCCTAACACTATGGTTGTGAAACTAGTTGCCCATGTGTGTCTCATTAGCAGGCTTGGATTGGCTAATAATTGTAATTGAGCCAGACTTCATGATATAGTTTTTTGAGTTCCTCAGATTTAATTCCACTAAAATTTCAGAATGAAACTGTGACATTGTAGATTGCAAACAAAAGGAAAATAGGTATGAATAATTCCCCAAATGTCCTTGACTCAGATTTGAGTCACATGGATTTTCATTCAGCATAATTATCACTAAAAAAACGAGTATTGGTGGAATAGCGGTGAGCATAGCTACCTTCCAACACCATTATCACTAAAGGTAAATGAATGTGGCTTACTTGAATTTCTGATCATGTGGTTCATCACTATATAAAAATGTGATTGTTCCTGTTCAAACCAATTATAGAGTCAACCAGAACACACCTGAATATGTAATTTAAATATTTATTATATTTCAAAAAATTCAACATTATGATTAGATCATTAGCGACCTTAGATATGTTGGTTGTTTATATCTTCCAAGTTTTTAGTTTTATTTTCTCTTTCCACAAATGACGCTCCTTCCTGTGGCTGCTCAGACTACTTCCCTTTAGGTGGTGGCCAAAGATGAAATTCCACATTTAGTCAATTGGAATGTTGTTACCATTGGGGTAATGGCAGGAGCACTGATCTTGGTGCTGTAAGACCTGAGCTACAGTCCGGGCTACCCCACTTACAAGCATGTGACCATGTGCAAGTTACTTGACCACTCAGAGCTGTGGGCTCATCTTCATAAAATGGAAATGATAATACCTGCTCTGATATTCTTCCCTGAGGCTTGTGGTAAGACTCAAATGAGATATTATACAAAAGTCTTTGCAGAGCACAGAGCACCATCAATTGTCTGGTATCATGATTGGCATGCTCTAGGTATCAGTATGCTTAAACCCTAGAGTATATTAAAATCACATGACTCGCTGGTTTAAAATGTTCATTTCTAGGCTCTATTCCCAGAGTCTAGTTTAGTAAGTTCTGGGTGGAACTTGGAGATCTGCATTTTTATCCTTTAACCCCCATCATCACCACCCTTCCCCTGCCAAATGATTTGCATATGAATGGCCTAGGATGACACTTAGATAAATACTCATGCAAGGGTAAAATAAAACACTTCTGAAGAACTTCAGGAATGGCTCCTCAGAAGAATAAATTAGGTCCTGCCAGTTTTGGATTAATATCAATCCGCCTGCTAATGCAGGAGACATGGGTTTGAGTCCTAGGTCAGAAAGATCCCCTGCCCCTGGAGAAGGAAGTGGTAATCCACTCCACTATTCTTGCCTGAGAAATACCATGGTCAGAGGAGCCGGGTGGACTACAGTTGGACACGACTTAGCGACTAAACGACAACAATCAGATATCTAATTGCTTTAAGTGATAAACTAACATAAGCTATTGAGCTGATGTTCAGTTGGAAGATGTTACTCAAACAAATTCACTCCAGAAAAAAAAGATATTTATTGTAGAATTGCTCTTAGAGTTGGTTGAAAATAATGAGAAAGACTTCTGTTTTCCACTCTACCTTAACTTCGTCTAATGTTACTTCCAGGCCAGTATTTCTTGGCTTTACTTCTCTGCCACGATTTCTGTGCTGAATGAATGTCCTCCATCTGTCTGGGGAGAGAGGAATGGATTCCCATCATTTTAACAAGGCTGTCTGATGAACCATGTGGGCATGCCTCAGGCCAAAGCGCTGAGGGAGAAACAAAGCTTCAAAGATTCTGGCAACCGCAGGGGCATCCAAGATGGGAAGTAATAGAGCTGCGGTCCCTCAGCAGCCACAGACTCAAACGATAGCTGTTTTGTCATTCAGAATAGATAGCACAGGGCTAGCCCTGGGCTAAATTATTCAGTCATTGAAATTGACTTTGATGTTTCCCCACTATCTCCAATTCCTGATCACGCTTATTATCCCTGCCTCCTACCCTGGACAGGACCCTCATTTTGATATCCCACCGAGCTCTCTCTGACTAGAACCTGGGAACTCTTTCTTTTCTATGACAACACCCCAACTGCCCCCTTGGCTCAGTGTCCCTGGTATAAAAGGAGGTAGTGGTAGTGCTGGGGGTGGAGGGATGGGACTCTAATCAATCAGTGTATTTATGTTGAGGTTAAATGTGTTTCTTTCCTCTAGGTAACTGAGGACTTTCTGGAAAGATATTTTCATCCCAAAGAATACAAAGTCCAGGAATTATAGGCACAGGTAGCTTTGGAGGAGAGGTCCAGAGTGGAGGAGAAATTTTCAGGTAGCAGCCCTTCCCCAGTCACACCACCTCGTGGGCAGTATTGACAAGCCATGCACATTTCCGAGAGCTTTACCTGGGGACTTCTTAGTACCATTGTTTGGACTTAGCAGCAGGACAGCTCCTTCTACCTCACCAGCCTCTATTTCCTGAAATAAAGGAGAAGGGGGCCACAGAGGATGAGATGGTTTGTGCTAAGTGGCTTCAGTCATGTGTGACTCTTTGCAAATCTATAGACTGCAGCCCGCTAGGCTCTTCTGTCCATGGGATTCTCCAGGAAAGAATACTGGAGAGGGTTGCCATTTCCTTCTCCAGGGGATCTTCCCAACCCAGGAATCAAACCTGAGTCCCCTATGCCTCCTGCATTAGCAGGAGGGTACTTTACCACTAGCATGAGTTGGGCAACATCGACTCAATGGACATGAATTTAAGCAAACTCCAGGAGACAGTGGACTGGGAAGCTTGGCGTGCTGTAGTCCATGGGGTCTCAAAGAGTCAGACAAAACTTAGCTACTGAACAACAATATTTCATTGACTCTTAGCAACCACACAAGAAAGGTGTTATGCTAAACTCCATACACAATGGACCATTGAGTCCCCTCAAGGACAGTATAAACTGTGAAGGTTAAATTCATCAATGCAAAGAATCAACTGTACTGACCCTAGATTAATGTTATCCTGAATTTAAAAAGAAAACTACCCCACCTCCAGCTGTGGACCCTAATTAGTTTAGATCAATTATTATAAGCCCACTCCCTTGCCACAGTGATTGGTTTTATTAGAACTAAGCCTATCAGTTCACTCAGCATTCCCCTGGCTGCATTTGACCTAATTAAGGGCAAAGGAAAGCAAGAAGATATCAGAGGGTTTCTGGGAAAGGAACTTCATTGTTTTTATCGGAATACTTCCAGATGTCTTTCTTTCTCTCTCTCTCTCTCTGAAAATTGATAAGGAAGCACATACCAGTCTTTTTGTTAGCAGTCATCTTGCCTCAGTCATAGGATGAAATTGACACCCAAGGCAAAACAAAGGCCTAGAACAAAACTGATTCTTTGATTATCATGGAGCTGCTGAATCAGACTAACACTGAAGCCTACCCTAATGCTGGACTTTGAGCTATGGGAATATGAATTATGATTAGGTTCAGTTGCAAATAACTGTAAACTCTAATAACAGTGGCATAAACAATGGCACCCCACTCCAGTACTCCTGCCTGGAAAATCCCATGAACGGAGGAGCCTGGTAGGCTGTAGTCCATGGGGCCGTTGAGGGTCGGACATGACTGAGCGACTTCACTTTGACTTTTCACTTTCATGCATTGGAGAAGGAAATGGCAACCCACTCCAGTGTTCTTGCCTGGAGAATCCCAGGGACGGGGGAGCCTGGTGGGCTGCCATCTATAGGGTCACACAGAGTTGGCCACGACTGAAGTGACTTAGCAGCAAACAAGTTAAAGGGTCATTTCTTTCTCAGGTTTAAAAAAAAGTCCAAGGAGATAGTCCTGGGATAGTATATCTTTCATCTGGTAGCTCTGCCATCCCACCCAAGTCCAGTCAGCAAGAAAGAGTAAAGTGAAAGTCAGTTCTCAGAAGACACATATAACACTGTTAAATGCCAGAACTTAGTTACGTGACTATAACTAGTTTTAGATGTGGCTGAAAAAATGTCTTTGTTTTGGGAGGTCATATATGCCTGGCTAAAAATTGTGAGTTCTTCCCCTGGTATAAGGGGGAGATGAATCTTTGGGGATAACTAGCATTCTCAGCCATTGTATGTCTTCCTTACTATTTAAGGCAGTTTGGATGGAGTTTCCTGTTATGTACAAACACATCCTAATTGACATAACCCCATAAGCCCCCAGTGACGTTCCATCTCCAATCACATGCTGATGGATAAAAGTAAGAAGACCTTCACTGGGAGCATCTCAAGGTCTTTCCTTGTTTTCCTTCTCAGGCTTGGGACAGCACCTGGCACACAGAGGCACTTGATAAATATTTGCTGAATGGAACAAAATTAACTAAGAAGATTCAAACAGAGAGAGTTCAATAGAATCTTGGCATAGTGACTTGTCAACTCTGGCCTTGAGGAAACTGTAAAATCTTCTGAGGCTATAAATAAGAGAAGTAATACCTACCTTTAAACACTGTTCAAACATTAGTGACAATGTATGTAGAGTGCTAAGCAAAATTTCTGGCACATACCCACATAGCTGACACAAGCATACCACGTGCATGAATTTTTAAACAATTATGATTATACACTATCCATCTTGAAAGAACCCTGAAGTTAAGAAAAGAGGGATTTTGGCAGTGTTTCAAATACCCACAAACTCTATTGGCTATCATTCATTCTTATTCTTAGGAAAATATAACTGCTGAGTTCAAAGGAAAGAATACTTTGAAGAGATTTTTCATTAACACCCCGAAGGCTTCTTAGATATCAAATAGTTATTTAGTGAGTAAAGTGTGAATGAATCAGAACATATGTATTGAATTTATCTTGGAACTCTGTGTGTGTAAAACCTAACTACAAAATGTGCTTTGCATTCTCTCTCTGTCCAAAGGCTGGAAAAACAGCATGACGTTCTGCTGAACCCAAAATAACCTTGAACTCAGCAAAGAGACCAAACTGATGGAAGAACCCCAGGTCATTTTCAGGGTCTTTACCATATTAAGGTATCTACAACCCACTGTGATTTGGGATCTTTTGTGTTTGTTTTCCTTGGTTTGACTCAGGAACTTACGGGAGAAAACAGAATCACCCTCTTTGTCCTCACTCAAGGTCTGAGAACAAAGATAGAAATGTTACCCCTGTGAAGAGGGCCTCTTCTAAGCAATGGGGCCTCGCAGACGTGGAAAGAACTGAGTTACCTTTTAAGTCAAATCATATATAAAGGCTATAGTAAGAGGAGCTGAAAGAAAGAGTGAAGAGGATTTTAGAATGCTAACAGAGGTTAGCGGTCCTCCTCCCATACTGGTGTTGAGAAAGCTGCATTTCGGAGAAACGGCTGTTCTTAGCAGGACATGTGAGCTAACAGAGTGGGGAGAGTAGGGACTGAAAGGCAAGTTTCTCATTCCATAATCCATTACATCCTTGCAGGAAAAATGTTTAAAACACACAGAAAATTTTTTTTAATCTGTTTGCAAAGGCAGCATATTGGTTTTAAAGGCAAGTGCCTTAGAGTATACAAGGGGCTTTCACACACACACTCTCATCTGACCTCACACACACACAGAACGCCCTTTAGCCCACAGGTTTTGCACAGGAGGGAACAGAGGTTAGGTGGCTTGGCAAAGTTGCTCAGAGGAAGCATTGACTCCAAACACACCTCTTTCCGCACTGCACATGAGTAAGTCAGAGACAAAACAATCGTGTTTCTTTTTAAAAAGAAGAGAGAAATGCTAGTTTGTTGTTCTGATACCGCCATCTCCATTTGCTGACTGTCTTTAGGGTAAAAAGTCCTCCTTGAAAATGAGATGAAAACATTTCCAGGTTTTTTTTCCTGGGGTGGTTACTGACGCTTTGCTTTCGGCCTCTGGCCTGATGAGCATAGGAGGGGATCCATTCGGACTCTGCTGCAGCCTTCCGCTCTGGTCTCCCTCTCGCCTTCCTCGCTGGGCCTCTCTTTCCTCCCCTCTGGGTGCACAGTAGATCCTCAGCCCAATCAGCCACCGTGTCCTGAAACACAGCAAACTGCTCAAGACTCAACTGAAGTGAAAGTTGCTCAGTTGTGTCCGACTCTTTGCAACCCCATGGACTACACAGTCCATGGAGTTCTCCAGGCCAGAATACTGGAATGGATAGCCTTTCCCTTCTCCAGGGGATCTTCCCAACCCAGGGATCGAACCCAAGTCACCCACATTGCAGGTGAATTCTTAACCAGCTGAGCCACAAGGGATGCTCAAGATTCAAGTTGACGTCAAATGTCAAAATGTCTGTTGTCTTTGTCACAGTTGTCGCTAGGTCCGGACTGATGGATTGGCTGAAAGTAGAAATTATCCTATTTTTTATCAAAAGGCAAATCCTCTGTTCTCTTAAAACCATAGGCCTGTTGAGATGGCTGGATATCCCATTAAAACATTAGGATCTTTTCCCCAAAATTGGCAGGGTTGGGGGACTTCCCTGGTGATCCAGTGGTTAAGAATCTGTCCTGCAATGCAAGTGACAGGGGCTTGATCCCTGGTCATGGAACTAAGATCCCACATGCCACAGGGCAACAAAGCCCACGTGCCACAACTGGAGGGTCTGTGCGCCACAACAAAAGACCCTGCACGATGCAACAAAGATCCCACATGCTGCGGCTAAGACCTAACACAATCAAATAGATTAAGAAACTTTTAAAAATGAATTTATAAAAATAAATAAATGAAAAGGTGATTCCTTTCCAGGAGGTTTTCAATTAAAAAAAAAAAAATGGCACTGGGGCTCTGTCCAACACAGACTTTTCAGTAATGACCACTGATTGGTACTTTTTTCCCCTGTACTGGTACTGATTTTTCCTTGGCTTTTAATTATGTTAATCAGAACCAGTGACATACTGGAGCTGGCTCCTAGCATGTCATGAGAGGTCATCCTTAAATTTCAGGAATTTGTGAAGCTGACGTGTTAAAAGCAACCATTATTACAAATTAAAGTATACAAACACAATTAATTTATTTTAAAATCAAGTGTAATAAATGTTCAAAACATATCACTTCCTAATTACTTATACTTATTTTTATTTTTTTTCTTATGCTTATTTTTAAAAACTGAAGTATAATATTGGTTCCTCTGAGACTATTTGAGTACCTGTTTGGTGGAAATACCATAACCTGGTGTGCTACTGTGTTTCTCTTCCCAACTGTGTTTGGTGATGTCACATTGACAGCTTGAAACCAACCATAATTGAAAAATACAAAAGACTACACATCAGAATTTCTTTATTTCAGGGAGTCCGTTTTTAAAAAATGCACTTACTAGCACTTCACCCAGCAAAAGCAACTGTAGATCCTGCAACATGAATACATCAAGATCACAGTTCTTAGTGCTCTAGCAAAATCTTATGTATAATAGCAGTCCCCAAAGCAAGGAGTGCAAGAATGACCCTGAAGAACCAAGTGATTGTTCGGTTCAGTTCAGTTCAGTTCAGTTGCTCAGTCATCTCCGACTCTTTGCCACCCCATGAATCGCAGCACGCCAGGCCTCCCTGTCCATCACCAACTCCCGGAGTTCACTCAAATTCACGTCCATCAAGTCGGTGATGCCATCTCATTCTCTGTTGTCCCCTTCTCCTTCTGCCCCCAATCCCTCCCAGCATCGGAGTCTTTACCAATGAGTCAACTCTTTGCATGAGGTGGCCAAAGTATTGGAGATTCAGCTTTAGCATCAGTCCTTCCAGTGAACACCCAGGGCTGATCTCCTTCAGAATGGACTGGTTGGGTCTCCTTGCAGTCCAAGGGACTCTCAAGAGTCCTCTCCAACACCACAGTTCAAAAGCATCAATTCTTCGGCACTCAGCTTTCTTCACAGTCCAACTCTCACATCTATACATGACCACAGGACAAACCATAGCCTTGACTAGACGGACCTTTGTTGGCAAAATAATATCTCTGCTTTTGAATATGCTATGTAGGTTGGTCATAACTTTCCTTCCAAGGAGTAAGCATCTTTTAATTTCATGGCTGCAATCCCCATCTGCAGTGATTTGGGAGCCCCAAAAAATAAAGTCTGACACTATTTCCACTGTCTCCCCATCTATATCCCATGAAGTGATGGGACCAGATGCCATGATCTTCATTTTCTGAATGTTGAGCTTTAAGCCAACTTTTTCCCTCTCCTCTTTCACTTTCATCAAGAGGCTTTTTAGTTCTTCACTTTCTACCATAAGGGTGGCATCATCTGCATATCTGAGATTATTGATATTTCTCCCAGAAATCTTGATTCCAGCTTGGGCTTCTACCAACCCAGCATTTCTCATGATGTACTCTGCATATAAGTTAAATAAGCAGGGTGACAATATACAGCCTTGACGTACTCCTTTCCCTATTTGGCACCAGTCTGTTGTTCCATGTCCAGTTCTAACTGTTGCTTCCTGACCTGCATATAGGTTTCTCAAGAGGCAGGTCAGGTGGTCTGGTATTCCCATCTCTTTCAGAATTTTCCACAGTTTATTGTGATCCACACAGTCAAAGGCTTTGGCATAGTCAATAAAGCAGAAATAGATGTTTATCTGGAACTCTCTTCCTTTTTCCATGATCCAGCAGATGTTGGCCATTTGATCTCTGGTTCCTCTGCCTTTCCTAAAACCAGCTTGAACATCTGGAAGTTCACGGTTCACGTATTGCTGAAGCCTGGTTTGGAGAATTTTGAGCATTACTTTACTAACGTGTGAGATGAGTGCAGTTGTGCAGTAGTTTAAATATTCTTTGGCATTGCCTTTCTTTGGGATTGGAATGAAAACTGACCTTTTCCAGTCCTGTGGCCACTGCTGAGTTTTCCAAATTTGCTGGCATATTGAGTGCAGATCTTTCACAGCATCATCTTTCAGGATTTGAAACAGCTCAACTGGAATTCCATCACCTCCACTAGCTTTGTTCATAGTGATGCTTTCTAAGGCCCACTTGACTTCACATTCTAGGATGTCTGGCTCTAGGTGAGTGATCACACCATCATGATTATCTGGGTTGTGAAGCTCTTTTCTGTACAGTTCTCCTGTGTATTCTTGCCACTTCTTCTTAGCATCTTCTGCTTCTGTTAGGTCCATACCATTTCTCTCCTTTATCGAGCCCATCTTTGCATGAAATGTGCCCTGGTATCTCTAATTTTCTTGAAGAGATCTCTAATCTTTCCCATTCGGTTGTTTTCCTCTATTTCTTTGCATTGATTGTTAAGTAGTGTAAAACAAAGGTGCCTTGGGACACACCCTCTTCCTCTTTCTTTATATAGAAATTCATGACTAAGACCACTTTTAGATAACATAGACCCACCCCCTGACAAAATTAACTCCAGGTAGTCTTATTGAAAAGTAGAAAGGAAATAGTGCTGGTAACTACTAATTTTCAAAAAGAAATGTTGGGGGCTTCACTGTGCTTCCACAGCTGGCGACACAGGTTCCATCACTGCTTGGGGAACTTAAGATCTCACACATCATGTGGCAGGCCAAAAAAAAAAAAAGGTTTAACCTCAACCATCAATGTTGTTACACAAAAGCTACTGTTTAGAGCAGGTTGTTTTGAACAACAATGTTGTTTTGAACAAAAACTTCTAAATGTTGTTGTTCAGTCACTTAGTTGTGTCCAACTCTTTGCAGCCCCATGGATTGCAGCATGCTAGACTTCCTTGTCCTTCACTGTCTCCCAGAGTTTGGTCAAACTCATGTCCACTGAGTTGGTGATGCCATCCAACCATCCCATCCTCTGTTGTCCCTTTCTCCTCCTGCCCTCAATCTTTCCCAGCATCAGGGTCTTTTCCAGTGAGTCAGCTCTTCACATCAGGTGGTCAAAATATTGGAGCTTCAGCTTAAGCATCAGTCCTCCCAGTGAATATTCAGCATTGATTTCCTTTAGGATTGACTGCTTTGATCTCCTTGCAGTCCAAGGGACTCTCAAGAGTTTTCTACAGCACCACAGTTTGAAAGCATCAATTCTTCGGCGCTCAGCTTTCTTCTTTAGGGAGCAGGTATCCTCAGTTCCTCCTTGTCCCACTTCTTACAGAAGCCTGTGCTGGCCTGGTATTGCCTGTGATGGGGTGGGAATGGCCGCCTGACTCTGGGGTTCAGACCTGGAAAACTCACTTGCCCAGAGACACCAGGTACACTTCCCCCAACAGATTACTTTACCTCCCATCTGCTTTACCCCTTTGTCTTATTTCTCAGTTGATTCAAACCCAGGAGGAAAGAGGGTATTAACTTCAGGGCCTCTCTAACCCATCAACAGCCAACGATGAAGTGGCTTAGAACTCCGTCTTCTAAGGACATTACAGAGAAATTTTTTATGGCTGTAGTGAGAAGCTGTCAACACTTGCCCATAATATCTTTCATGTTCAAGTGTTTGAACATTCTACTACATAGAAGTTTGGCATCTCATTGGAGCCCTGGCTCTTTTTGACCCAGCTCCAAAATTTATTCCTTAAGAAAATCTTGGCTTTTTTTTCAGTCAGATCCCCCACTCACAGCTCAGCTCCAGGCAGGGATGGGAAGGCCTTTGATCAAAACAGGGATCCTGGCCAAGCCCTTTAAAGTTTCACAACTGAGCATTAACCCTCCCACCTGTTTACCTGGGTTTCAAAGCAAATGCTCTGCTCAAAAAGACGGTAAAGGATTCCTGAGTCCCAGATCTCACTAGAAAAGATAATTTTGAATGGTTTACTATCCCATTTATCTGAAAAACCCCAGTGAGATCATCTTATTTAGGAATAATATTTGCTATAGGAGTGTTAACAGAAGACCATCTGGATTAAAAATAGACAAGTGACTATCCTGACAGCAGTTGCTATGAAACTCTCATTGAAGATACCATTCAGAGCATCTTTCAAAAACTTCTGTCTGGTAACCCAAGTGAGGAATATCTTGGATCTTTGTACTAGGGAAATTTTGTCTCTCCCATGATGAATGAAATGCTTCTTCCTTTCAGATGATAATTGAAGTACCGCTTTCCCTCCTTGTCTTGGCTATAAGGAGGCTGCAGCTAAGCCTCAGACTTCATGCTCACTCACAGATGCTCTATCAACCCTTATGGCTGGATTATCTGCCTTGCACCTCTTAATCTTGCCCTCTCCTCTTTTTTTCTTCCCTTTTATTGACTTGGATATATTTATTCCATTTTAAAGTCATTCTGAAATTCTTTAGCAAAAAGGTGAGATACAACTAAATACAATGAAAAGATTCAGTGATTGCTTGAGGTTGGTGGGGTTGGGAGTGCTGTGTGGGAGAGGAGACACCTGCAGGACATAGGGGAACTTTGGAGGGCCATGGAATGTCTATATCTTGATTGTGGTAGTGGTTACCTGCATACATGCATTTATCAAAATCCATTGAACTGAGTGCTTAAAATGGTGCATTATATTGTAAGTAAATTGAACCTCAATAAAGTTGACTTATTCAACTAACATGTTCCTATGATCTGCATTTTACATGGTACTGGGCAGATAGAGTACACACTTGTGTAGGTTGTTCACTGAACAAAGGTACCTGGCCCAGAGGCTAGGAAGGGCTGAAATCCAGCCCATGCCTGGCTCACCAAGCCCAAGTGCCCAGCAAGGGGCTGAGTCTTCTCAGAGGAAGACTTTGCTTTTCTTTTTTATATTTTATAATGATATATTTACATTTTTATAAAACTTTTCATTTTATATTGGACTATAGTCTATTAACAACGTTGTGATAGTTTCAGGTGAACAGCAAAAGGACTCAGCCATACATATACTTGTATCCATTCTTCTGAGGCAGCCTTTTTGGTTTTTTTTTGTTTGTTTGTTTGTTTTTTTAATTTTTTATTTCTTTAATTTTAAAATCTTTAATTCTTACATGTGTTCCCAAACATGGACCCCCCTCCCACCTCCCTCCCCACAGCATCTCTGTGGGTCATGCCCATGCACCAGCCCCAAGCATGCTGTATCCTGCGTCAGACATGGACTGGCGATTCAATTCTTACATGATAGTATACACAATAGAATGCCATTTCCCAAATCATCCCACCCTCTCCTTCTCCCTCTGAGTCCAAAAGTCTGTTATACACTGCTGTGTCTTTTTTCCTGTCTTGCATACAGGGTCGTCATTGCCATCTTTCTAAATTCCATATATATGTGTTAGTATACTGTATTGGTATTTTTCTTTCTGGCTTACTTCACTCTGTATAATCGGCTCCAGTTTCATCCATCTCATCAGAACTGATTCAGATGAATTCTTTTTAACGGCTGAGTAATACTCCATTGTGTATATGTACCACAGCTTTCTTATCCATTCATCTGCTGATGGACATCTAGGTTGTTTCCATGTCCTGGCTATTATAAACAGTGTGAGGCAGCCTTTTTGATTCTGGAAAAAGCATTATATGAATATGGGTCCTTGGAAGCCTGGTTCTGAAGACATAGTAAAAAAGAATACAGATACTTTCCTGCCCTTGTGGAATTTGTTGTCTAGGGGGAAGGAGTTAAAACAAACAGTAAACATATAAGATAATGATACGTTGTAATAAGCACTGTTAGAAATAAATCCTAAAGGAAATCAACCCAAATTATTCACTGGAAGGACTGATGCTGAAGCTAAAGTTCCAATACTTTGGCCATCTGATGCAAAGAGCAGACTCATTGGAAAAAAACCTTGATGCTGGGAAAGATTGAGGGCAGGAGGAGAAGAGAGCCACAGAGGACAAGATGGTTGAATGGCATCACTGACTCAACGGACAAGAGTTGGAGCAAACTCTGGGAGATAGTAAAGGACAGGGAAGCCTGGCGTGCAGCAGTCCATGGGGTCACAAAGAGTCAGACATGACTTAGAGACCAAACAACAAGAAATAAATACGATGATGTAACGGAGAGTGTCAGGCTTGAGGAGATACCCAAGATAAGTCATCAGGAAAGACTTCTTAGAAGAGGACATTTCAGCTGAAGCCTAAGTGATGAGAAGCAACCAGCCTTGTGGAGTGTGGGAAAGCAACCCAGACACAGGGAACAGCAAGAGCAATTTCTCGGGGGCGGGAGAACTCAGCCTATTCATGGATCAGAGAGAAGGTCACTGAGCGTGTAATAAGCCAACTGGAGCAGGCCATAGGGGTCAATAATGTAACAAGTTCTCCAAAAGTTAGAAGCCTTGAGAATTGGCTCACAATACTAATTGTACTACAAAACATTTTATTGCTCATAGATTTTAGAATTGCCAAGAGACCTTACAGATAAGAGAGTCCTTCAATCTGCCTCCATGACAAATGCAAATAACAAGGGCCAGTTCACTCTGATAACTGGTAGCACAAATAGGATTAGAACTCAGGCTTGGCTTCAATTCAGCTTGCATTTACTGACTGCCCACCACATGTCAGGAACTATTTTCTACCTGATGGTTTAAAGCTTTTCAGACAAGGCAGGGTTGAGTAACAAGAATGACTGAATCAGTGCAATTCTACTGCTGAAGACATGTTAAGGAGCATCTTCCTTTAGACAGCTGTGGGGGCTTAATGAGATGAGTATTTCACAAGACTTGATTTTTGCCTTGTGTTTTAAAATGGTTTCCATTCATGACCATGAGATACATTTTTTGAAAGATTCATATTTTAAAGCAACAAGTTCTGAAGCTAATCCTATGCTGATGGTGTTAGGAATGAGAAGACCATTAAGGGAATGCTGAGTGGGAAGTAACAAGAATATAGTCTCAAGTAAATAATGTTGATCAATCATGAGAACACCAGCACCATCTTTGAAACCCAAGAAAATCAAGATTGTATGGAAGACTTGCAGGGAAAAACTCGGATCTCACACCCCATGTCACAGAACACGGTGTCATCTTCCACATTTCCTTTATCCATCTATACTCACTGCCTGGAAATGGCGGGTGAAAACGACAACTGCTCTTAATGAAGCCATGCCTTTGTCACTGTTAAATGATTTGCAGGCTAGTAAATCCCAAGGTTCTTGGGATTATATTCTCCCTCTCTGATCTTCCTTTTCAAAAAGCTAAAGAAGCTAGAGCCGTGCAATTAAGCATCAGCCCACAGAAATAGAAATATGCCACAAAGCCATCACTTCCCCCTCTATCTCATGCAGTTCTGAGAGTAACAGAAATTAAACCTACCATCTTCAACACAAACTTGAGTATCCTACTCAAGTAGATAAAAAAGCTAATTAAGAAACCAAGGCTAATATTCGAAGAGATGTTTTCCCTTGTGCATAATGGGTTTTTGTTCTCCTTTTAAAGAAAGTGACTTTCTTGCTTTCATCTGGGGGCCATTTTCCTAACTGACCCCTCATCCCAAGATGCAACCCCCTGGCAGTCAAGTCTAGATTAAACAGCTTCACCTAATCCAAACACATGCTGGTCCTTTCCATGGAAGGGATTTAAGAAGGTCTAGTCTCAGTCTGGGCTGACCTCCCACTGGCTGTGCAGTGAACTCAGTACAGTTTGCTGCCCAGCACTTCCTCCTCCTCTGAAACTGCTCCTCAGCTCCCCCTGTCCTGCCCCAGTCACAGCGCCATCTCTGGAGAGACCCATCTCCTAGGACCCACCTCTCTGGCCATACTGGGTTGGTCTACAGGCAGTTGGGCCTCAAAAACTGACCAGAACCCTTAAGGCTTTCAGGCTGTCTCCAATGATACATCCCTATTTCCCTCTGAGTCTTCTTCCCTGTTTCCCCGGACACACTAGCTTTCTCTGCTGCTCATCCAGGTGACAGAAGAGGGTAGTTAGTTTCTCTAAAGTTAACACTTGTTTGCAAGCAGCAGGGTGTCACGGAAACCAACAACAGGGTGATAGGTGGGCCTGCAGTGTAATGAGAACCAAGGGCTTGAATCACAGTGTGAGTAAGAATCTCACTCTGTCGCTTTTCCCCATTTCTTCCTACGTACCTCTGTCAGTCCCCTCTCACTGTAGACTAGCTCTCTCTACTGCCCAATCTACTATGTAAATAATGCCCACAGCCAACAGTTCCTGGGGTTAAAATTCCTCAATTCAAGACAGCTGTTACACTGAATTAGACTCTTAGTCTAATTCCAAATTCCTGGAAAAGCTCTTTGTTTCTCCATGGATGTTATCGGCATTTTGGGCAGAGCAATTCATGCCATATGGAACTGTTCCATGCAAGCAGGATGTTTAACCTATTGGCCCCTGCCCATGAAATGCCAATAACCTCCCTCCCCCACCTTACCCATTGTGACACCAGAAAACCGCATCCGCCCTCTACCAGATGCCCCTTGGGGAGCAAGATCACCATAGTTTGAGAACCACTGTATTAGATATTCCAATTCAACCTGGTTCAGTTTGAGGTCCTATCCCAGAGAATCTGATACTTGTTATAAGTGGCTACATTCTGAGAGGAACTTCCCTTGGAATACATCTTAGAGGACAGAGGTATGTGTAACAGAAGATGAAAATTTCATTTCTTTATGATTTTGAGTCAGCTGTATTTCTTTCTAAAAAACAGAAAGCAGTTTTTTTTTGAGGGGGCGTATCTTGCTTCTGCCATTTTATTTTTCTTGCACAATGACATGATGGTGAAATCGAGGATGTGGTAAACGTTTGTTTTGGTTTTTTTAAAAATCATGTAATTAGTAGTGAAAAACGACAAATATTGACTTGTGAGCTGGCGCTCTCCTTTGGACTCGAACAACCAAGTACAAATGCAAGTCAGATGTCCCTCCTTCAGGTACCCCAGGGACAGTGACTGGGAAGGAAGAGCAGGAAGGAGAGAACTTGACAACGAAAGCAGTTTTTTCCTTCATAGAAACCTAGGTTTGGCCATGACTAGCTCTGCCTACCTCTCTCCCATTCTCTGAGTTCAAGGATGGGATCCTTCTTTTGCTCAAGGACCATAATAAAAGCATGGTTAGACTCGTTACATACATAGTCCAAGAGGAATTAAGGTGAGTGGGAAATGATGAAGGTATTGCTTTAAGGGAAAAAAATTTTAACTTATTATTATGACCTTGGAAAATGTGACCCAGAGCAATAACACTAGTACTCTTAAGACCGCTGGTGTGCCTAGGCTCTAGCTTGGACCCTGCACTGTCATGAAAGAGGAGCCCTATCATCAAGTTTATGGCTGAATAAAATTTCAATTCAGTTTTTGAACCAATGTGATGAACTAAGAAATCACCTCTGAAATTACGCTGTTATGAGCAGGTGGGCCATATAGTTGAAAGAGAACAGACTTAGGTGGTAAGAGATAGGGATTCTAGAGTAAAAAAGAACCCATACGTGAGCCCACACTCATATGAAAGAATGAATGAATGGGAAAAAGGGGGAAGTTTTTCCTTACAGTAGGATTCCAACTAATAAATGTAGGAGAAAGGATAGAATTTAAAAATCACCACTTGGCAACTACCACGTTAATAGCTGCCTCAAGGAAAAGTTATTTATGAATGATAAAATCAGCAGGTGAAGTATGATGAGGAATAAACCCACATAGTCTCAAGATTTCTCCTCACAAGATATTCACTTATTACAAAGGGATGAAATAGTAACTTTACCATGGAAATACCTCACAGATTCCGTCTTAATCAAGGGATCAGTGTTCCTACCATGAGAAATGGAAAAATAGACCTCCTGTGCCTCCTGACACGATACCCTGAGAAGGACACTGTGTCACTGCTGTGCTACTTGTGCCAGAACTGCAGAGCTTGAATCTAATCTTGAAACACATCAGACAAACCCAAATCCAGAGACATTCTTTAAAATAATTGACCTACACTCTTTAGTATCAAGACCCTAAAAACAAAGAGACTGAGGAATCATTCGAGATTAAAGCAAATTGAAGAGACATCACAACTAAATCTGTGTGACTCTGGATTGGGTCCTAGTCCAGTAAAGGACACGAGTGGAACAAATGACAAAATTTGACGAAGGTCTGTACATTAGTTTATAATATTGCTTTAATGTTGATTTCCTGATATGGCGTTGTAATACAATACAGTAAATAAGTGTACTCCGGTTACAGAAGAGAGTTTTTACTTTTAGGAAATACATGCTGAAGCACTTAGAAATGAGGAAAAGAGAGAGAAAGATTAAGATTCTGATCCTAGGTCTGCCATTAACTAGGCGACCCAGGACAAGTTGTTCACACCCTCGGGGCTTCGGCTTTCTGTTTGTGAGATGAAGAGATTGCACTAGTTGCGTGATCCTCAAGATGGGATGAAATAAAACAGCATCATCTGGGAAATCGTTAGAAATGCTGATTCTGAGGTCCCATCCCATCCCATTCTGGGGATGCCCCCTCTCCCTTTTTTTTTAAGATTTAAAAGCACTTAATGACATGACATATATTTAACAGATAGGACAAAAGTTGAGCAGTACAGGTCAGACAGCTGAGCACTGGGCCTGAATGACCACCTCCCTTGCTGTTCAGGCGCAGCCTCTGGAGTTCATTCCTATCAATACCGTCTTGATTGTACAGTCAGATGAAGGCACACTGTGTATCAAAGAGCAAGGTAATGAAGCCAATGAGGATGGAGCCTGTATATTAACGAGTCCTCCGTGAAATCCTGATGTGTGCTGAGGTGTGAGAACCACTGCCCTAGTTATCTCCAAGGCCTCTGTTAGCTTAAGGTTAGCTGATGTTCTGTGGTTCTCATCTCTTTCCTACAGAGGACCACTGTTTCTCAGAAAGAGTGCCTCCCCTCTCCAGTTCATTCATCATTTATTTGGTGCTGACAAAGGGCTGGCTGGAAGTGCTGGAACTTTGGAGAAATGGTTCTTCTGGGCATTTAGACCTAACCTGTGCTTACAATAGGTACAGATGAAACATAAAGCACTTAATAATCCTACTCACTCGGGAAATAGCAAAGAAAACTAAACGATGCATAATTATGTTCCATCCAGTGGCTTATCTGCCTTGGCCTCTTACTAAAATGCTTGAACCACTCACTTCTAGGAAGAGTGGGGCTGTGAATCACTCCTAAGAGTTTCTATTGCTATGTTTAGAAAAGTTTGCCTTAGCCTTCTCTTCAGGACAAGTGTTTCCTGGATTACTCAGGTGGTTGAGAATCTCTTCTCATGCCTTCTAAACACTTCTACAAACCCAGAGTTAACTCTTGACTGTTAAGTGCCCTTAAGCTGTGACCCAAGAGAGTGTTAAGTTTGCTTCTGATTGGCTGTTGATTAAAAAGAGCAAACAGACAGAAATCTCTCCCATTCTTGGTTTACCGGTTACTACTGGACTAGTGGTAAAGAACACACCTGTCAATGCAGGAGACTCGGACTCGATCCCTGCGTCAGGAAAATCCCCTAGAGAAGGGCATGGCAAACCCACTCCAGTATTCTTACCTGAAGAATCCCATGGACAGAGGAGCTCAGCAGGCTGCAATCATGGAGATGCAAACAACTGGACAAGACTGAAGCGACTTAGCTCACAAGCCCACTCTGGGCTCTGATCACTGAAGCTTTTTCATTCACATCCACACCCCTGTCTTCAGCCCCACCTGGTTCTCAAAGCTACTTTTTAGTCCTGATCTTGCCTAACGTCAGTTTCTGATTTTGTGTTGTTTCTACATTTTTATTTATTGATTGAACAAATAGTGGAGATCTACATGCCCCTCTTCCCTGCTCGCCCTGACTTTATCCTCCAGGTTCAATTTCTGATTTTTGACAGTCATGGGGATGCTCTTTGAGAACTGATTCACTCTATCCAAAACAGATCCATCATCTTCTCTACCATTCTGGACCCAATTTCCTTAAGCTTCTTTGTCTCCATCTGTAAAACAAGATAATAATAGCACTTTCCTCATAGGGTGTGTATGTCCCTCACAGAACCAATGCTTGTAAAGTTTAGCTCTGCTGAGCACATAGTAAGAACTGAGTGAAAATTCACTATTGATAATATAGTTATAATAATAATAATAATAAACAACTCTCCCTAAATTGAGTATCTATCTACAGGTTTGCATTTTCTCTCAGTTTTCCAAATTGGCAACTTCGGAGTTCACCTGCCTCTGCCACAAAGTTCAATGAGTGAACTTTGGAGTTGACTCATTCTCCCCCATTGCAGATATTTTGGCCTCCTCTACCTTTATATGGGGCTTCTCTGGTGGCTCAGATGGTTAAGAATCCCCCCACAGTGCAGGAGACCTGGGTTCAATCCCTGGGTTGGGAAGATCCCCTGGAGGTGGGCATGGCAACCTGCTCCAGTATTCTTGCTTGGAGAATCTTCATGGACAGAGGAGCCTGGCAGGCTACAGTCCATGGGGTCTCAAAGAGTCAGACAAGACATTGCTTTCTTGGTGGGGTTTGCATGGGACAAGAATTAGGAACAACTTCCCTGGGAGGCTGCCCTACTCTTGCAAAGACCTTGAACTAGGCTGCTGAGGAGACTCGGCCATGGATCACCCACCTCTGCCCCTGGGTCCCTTTCAACACAATCTCCCTGCCTCCCTTCTGGGATATTGCTGGTAATTAGTGCTTCATTCCTGACATTGCTATTTCCCCCTGGGCCAAATGACTGAGTTTGTTACATTTTAAAATGTAAGATTTCCTGGCTCCCTTTAGTGCATTTAATCCTGCCACCCTTGGGCTTCCACAAACAGAGGCACACTTCTCGTTTTCATGGTAAAGTAGGTGAATAAATATTGAGAGTGAATCCTTCCATCTATCAAATATTCTAGTGCTTCAGTCTCAATGACAGCTATCTTGGGGATGAGTGGGGCATGGGTGAATGACGGCCCTTGGTCAGCATATCATTGGAAGGGAAACAATGTGTCAGGGCTCATGTTTATGCTTTCCAGTGTGTGTTCATTCCATCGTGTTTTCCCCCTCCCCATTCTTAGCAAATGGCTATTTCACACCAGTTCAGTTCAGTTCAGTCGTTCAGTCGTGTCCGACTCCTTGTGACCCCATGAATCGCAGCACGCCAGGCCTCCTTGTCCATCACCAACTCCCGGAGTTTACCCAAACTCACATCCATCGAGTCAGTGATGCCATCCAACCATCTCATCCTCTGTCGTCCCCTTCTCCTCCTGCCCCCAATCCCTCCCAGCATCAGGGTCTTTTCCAATGAGTCAACTCTTCGCATGAGGTGACCAAAGTATTGGTATTTCAGCCTCAGCATCAGTCCTTCCAATGAATATTCAAGACTGATTTCCTTTAGGATTGACTGGAAAAAAGACACTTGTTCCTTGGAAGAAAAGCTATGACCAGCCTAGACAGCATATTAAAAAGCAGAAACATTACTTTGACAACAAAGGTCCATCTGGTCAAAGCTATAGTTTTTCCAATAGTCATGTATGGATGTGAGAGTTGGACTATAAAGAAAGCAGAGCACCGAAGAACTGATGCTTTTGAAATGTGGTGTTGGAGAAGACTCTTGAGAATCCTTTGGACTGCAAGGAGATCAAGCTAGTCATCCTCATGATAACAGCTTAGAAATGAGTGCACAGACCCTTCTGCTCTTTGCTAAGCCAGGTTTGAGCCATGTTGTAAGCCTTCTCTGCTGAAACTGCAGCTAAACAGAATGCTGGCAATCTCACCAAATAAAAGGGCTCAAAGAGAAATGCCTTGACTAAAGCTAAAACATCTGCCACCTGGTTGTAACATTTCATATTTGATATCAAGGAACATTAGATTTATTATGCCATGTACTTCGATTTTGTGGCAGATGCTTCCTCTGCTGGGAAATACTGGACTTGGGCACTTCCTCCTCCAGGAAGCCTTCCCCTCCCCTTCGGTTATTTTCCCTGGGTTCCCAAAACCAGTCTGTGCTGGGTGTGAGGGGCCCAGGCTTGGGCCTTGTGTTTCAAGGGCTCCTTTTTGACCCTCCTTTTGACTGGCCTCTCCTTCCAGGACAAACAAACCCCTGGACCAAGGGAATATGTCCTTTCAGAGAATGGACTTTCCCTCCTGGACTGTATGCTGGGTACTCAAGATCCCAGAATGTTCTCCTTGAATGGCCTACAGCCCTCCAGCCTCAGTCCACCTTGAAAGTTGACCACGTAGCTGGTGAACACACCCTGAGGGATGCTGAGAGGCGGCTGGGCAATGGCTATTTGCTGCTGGAGAGAAGCTTGGATATGCAGTCTGAGGGGTCCACGTGCAGGTGTGCTGACGCTCACAGTTCAGGATGGAGCTGGGGTTGCGAAGTCGATGGGGGTGAGCCAGGGGTATATCTGATAAGGTAGGAAGATAGAACATATTGTATTGATAGTTTATTAGCTAGCTTTCTAATTTTAAATACTTAGATGTATAGTCAGTGGGCCTTTCTTTGTACTCTTGCTCTGGACCCTGCAAATGTTAAAGGTGGACCTGTTCAAAACATCCAGGGAGTATCTCTAGGTTTGCAATACTAACATTGTATAATCATCTGTTTCATGGCTGTGGTAGCTACTGTATATTCCCCCCAGCCTCAGAGTTTTTGCACACACTGTTTCCTCTCCTGGAATGGTCTTCCCATGGATCCCTTTAGCCTAATAAACTTTTTAAAAATTGAAGTGTAGTTGATTTACAATATCGGGTAAGTTTCATGTGTACAACAAAGTGATTCGGTTATATATATATACGGTACGTATATATGCTGTATGTTTCAATTATTTTTCATTAAAGCTTATTGCAAGATATTAAGTATAGTTTCTGTGCTGTATAATAGGTCCTTGCTGTTTATCTGTTTTATATATTGTAGTATGCATCTGTTAATCCCATAGTCCTAGTATATCCCTCCCTCCCCTTCCCCTTTGATAACCATAAGTTTTCTATTAACATGCATATGAGTCTGTTTCTGTTTTGTAAATAGGTTCATTTGTCCTATTGTTTAGATTCCATATTTAAGTTGTATCTTGTGATATTCATCTCTGTCTGACTTACTTCACTTTGTATGCTAATCTCTGGGTTCATCCGTGTTGCGGCAATGGCATATATATGTATATGTGTGCACATGTGCTCTGTCACTGCAGTCATGTCTGACTCTTTGTGACCCCATGGACTGTAGCCCACCAGCCTCCTCTGTCCATGGGATTCTCCAGGCAAAAATACTAGAGTGTGTTGCTCTGCTCTCCTCTAGAGTATCTTCCCGACCCAGGGATCGAACCTGCGTCTCCTGCATTGCTGGGGGATTCTTTACTGCTGAGCCACTGGGGAAGCAGTATATATATATATGTGTGTGTGTGTGTGTGTGTGTGTATTACATCTTCTTTAACCATTCCTCTGTTGATGGACAGTTAGATGATTGCTTCCATGTCTTTAGCTTGTGTGTGTGTGTGTGTGTGTGTGTGTGTGTGTGTATTAGTTGCTCAGTTGTGTCCAATTCTTTGTGACCCCATGAACTGTAGCCCGCCAAGCTCCTCTGCCCATGGAATTCTCCAGGCAAAAATACTAGAGTGGATGGCCATTCCCTTCTCTAGGGGATCTTCAACTTTTAATTTATATAACAGACCTCAGTTGAAATATTTTATCAAAAAAGTCTTCCCTGACTTCCTAGATTAGGTCAGGCCCTCCTGGTTTTTCACTCCCAAATTTCCTGATACTCTGATAATACTCTGAGGTGAAAGTACAGGAGCAATAATGATAATAACAATGTTAGTGATGTTGATAAAAACAAGTATCCACTGATTACTAAGTGCTAGACATTTTTATGGGTGCTTTACATATATGACCTCATTTATTCTGCATAAGACAAATGAAATATTATCATCCTCATTTTACAGATGAAGAAACTGAGGCTTAGGAAGTGTGGTAGTTATCTACCACACTTCTGGTTTCTGGTACCTACCTGAATCAGACCTCCCAGTATTTTCACCTTCACAATGATTCAGTTCAGTTCAGTTCAGTTCAGTCACTCAGTCGTGTCTGACTCTTTGCGACCCCATGAATCGCAGCACGCCAGGCCTCCCTGTCCATCACCAACTCCCGGAGTTCACTCAGACCCATGTCCATCGAGTCAGTGATGCCATCCAGCCATCTCATCCTCTGTTGTCCCCTTTTCCTCCTGCCCCCGAATCCCTCCCAGCATCAGAGTCTTTTCCAATGAGTCAACTCTTCACATGAGGTGGCCAAAGTACTGGAGTTTCAGCTTTAGCATCATTCCTTCCAAAGAACACCCAGGGCTGATCTCCCTCAGAATGGACTGGTTGGATCTCCTTGCAGTCCAAGGGACTCTCAAGGGTCTTCTCCAACACCACAGTTCAAAAGCATCAATTCTTTGGTGCTCAGCCTTCTTCACAGTCCAACTCTTACATCCATACATGACCACAATGATTACCTACCTGCTAACCTAGGTGATTTGCTTTGGCCAATGATCCTTCAGCAAGCATGACTTACTGATAAATTCTTGCACATTGGAGCTTCTTATCTTTGAACCCAACTTCGTTTAAGACTCCCAGATCAAACTAATGAATGAAAAGAACCACATGGTGAGGGAGGCCCAACTGGTTCAGCCTCTCAGCTGACCTCAGCCTGCAGCTGACCCTGAAGCTGAATGCAACCACTGCAGGCAAATTATAATGATAGAATAAAGAATCATATAACAGTGTACTACAAAATGTGCATAGAAATAGATCATTAGTAGAGAGGAGGTAATTTGCTCAAGAACCCAGAACTAATAAATGATAGATATGCATGTAAAGTTTATAACTATACTCATACTATATCACTTCCTAGTCCAAGCTGTCCTCTTCTGGACACCGGATGGACTGTGGCTCTGCTCCCTGGCTCCTCTCCTGGTCGACACCACGCTTGCCTACCCTCTAGCCCACTCAGCTTCCTCTGGCCATGCTGTTGTGCAAATATCATGGACACACACGACTCCTGAGAGCAGCAAAAGTCCCTGTGAGATGGGCAGCTTCTTATCGCAGTGTGACATTCCCCAGGGGAATGGGTTCTCTCCAGCCCGGGTGCCCCTACACCCCCTGGGCTCTCCCCCCGGGGAATCAGGTAGGCCAATCCCCCTTCTCTCCCCTGTGTCTCCAGGACACTGTCTCTTCAGTTCTGTACCCTCCCTTCCCCATTTCCTCAAATCAGATTTAGACTGACAAATAAGCTTTTCTTTCTCCCACTAAGATTTTCCATTAGGCATCTGCTGACATGGCCCTTCCCATTCAGAGAAGCCAAGGGTACAAGACGTAACAAAAGTGCTGGTTCTTCCACTCAAGCACCATAAACTAGAAATGCTTTCTAGTCTCAAACTAGAAATCGGAGGGAAAGAGCACCTTCCAAAGAGAGAAATACAATGAGGATTGCTGAGGCCTGGAGAGTGACTGACAACATATGCTTCAGCCCAAACTGAGATTTGAAAAACCCCTAGAATTTCTTAGAGCACTTACCCATGGCTGATCCTTCTGTCTCCAAGAAAAATGTAGGTTACTTTCCTTTTTTAAAAAATAAAAACAGCACTGTCAAGCTACACTTTACGTATTAGAAAATTTACCTATTTCAAATTTTTTAAGTAACTTTACCAAGTGGTGTAACCATCTCTATAAGTCAGTTTAGAACATTTCTATCCCCTCAACACAATACATTATGCCCTCATCCTGTTCTCTTCTCCAAACCCGGGCAATCATTAATTTAATATCTGTCTCTATAAGTTTGCCTTTTCTAGACATTTCTTGCAAATGGAATCATATAATATGTGGTCTCTTGTGTCTAACTGAACATGACATTATTAAAGTTCATCTATTATGTACCATATGTCAGTAGTTTATTTCGTTTTTACTTCTGAGTAACATCCATTCTGGGGCTTCCCAGGTGGCACAGTGGTAAAGAATCCACCTGCCAATGCAGGAGGCACAAGAAATGCAGTTTCAATCGCTGGGTCAGGAAGATTCCCTAGAGAAGGAAATGGCAACCCACTCCAGTATTCTTGTCTGGAAAATCCCATGGACAGAGGAGCCTGGTGGGCTATAGTCCATGGGGTCACGGAGTCAGACCCCACTCAGTACACACACAACATCAATTGTATGGATACACCACGTTTTATGCATCTCTTCACTACTTGGTGAACAGTTGGGTTGTTTGCAGATTTTGGCTCCTATGAATAATGCAGCTATGAACATTTGAACGTGAGTCTTTGTGTGGACATACATTTTTACTTCTCTTAGGTAAGAGTGGAATTTCCAAGTAGTATTATGTTTAACTTTTAACTGTAAACTAACAAGCTGTTTCCCAAAGTGGCTTTACTGTTTTACATTCCCACCACTGATTAGAGGTTCCTTTCTCCTCTCCAAGTCATGGGACAAACATCCTCCAATCTTTGATCAACAACCAGTTTTTTTATTCTAAGAATTAATTAGGTCCTAGAGAATGTTTTAGCTATGCTCTCCTGGGTTGATTTATGCTTTGTTCTCTGTAATGACCTTACATAGACAGTTATGATGGTTACAGTCAATATGCATGTGTCATTATTTATTTATTTAAAACACTTAGTTCATTGGGCTGGCTCCAATAACCATTTAGTTTTTTACTATCTCAGGGGATGGTCATGCAAAAGTACTTATGAAAACTCTGAGGCAAACAACAGTCACCAGGAAACTGAACTCCCTGAGAGCAGACTTCTGAAGACTGTAACCTTGTATGGTATTTTTTAGAAGAGGACATTGGCCCTAAATACGTCCAAAAGGCAATGGCACCCCACTTGCCTGGCAAATCCCATGGACTGAGAAGCCTGGTGGGCTGCCGTCCATGGGGTCGCGAAGGTTGGACACAACTGAGCAACTTCACTTTCATGCATTGGAGAAGGAAATGGCAACCCGCTCCAGTGTTCTTGCCTGGAGAATCCCAGGGACAGGGGAGCCTGGAGGGCTGCCGTCTATGGGGTCACACAGAGTCGGACACAACTGTAGCAACTTAGCAGCAGCAGCAGCAGCAGCAACCCCCCAAGGTGAAAAGCCGATATGAAGGACATATGTATAGGAAACCTCAGAGCCGGGAGGAAACAAGTTTAGGTTTGTGTGAAGGTATATACCAACACAGGCTTCCGTGGTAGTTCAGCTGGTAAAGAATCTGCCTGCAGTGCATGAGACCCTGGTTCGATTCTTGGATCAGGAAGATCCCCTGGAGAAGGGATAGGCTACCCACTCCAGTATTCATGGGCTTCCCTGGTGGCTCAGACAGACAGTAAAGCATCTGCTTGCAGTGCAGGAGACCTGGGTTCAATTTCTGGGTTGGGAAGATCCCCTTGAGGACGGCTTGGCAGCCCACTCCAGTATTCTTGCCTAGAGAATCCCCATGGACAGAGGAGCCTGGTAGGCTACAGTCTGTGGGATCACAAAGAGTTGAACACAACTAAGTGACTAAGCACATACATACACACACACACACCCCAACATGTTTCACAGATTATGAAATTTTAAAATGTATTCATTTTTGATGGCACTGGGGCTTTGTTGCTGTGTGCAGGCTTTCTCTAGTTGCAGCAAGCAGGGGCTCCTCTCTTGTTGTGGTGCACGGGCTTCTTATTGCAATGGCTTCTCTTGTTGCCAAGCATGGGCTCTAGGGTGCATGGGCTTCAGTAGTTACAGTACATGAGCCTAGTTTCTCTGCAGCATGTGGTATCTTCCAGGACCAGGGATTGAACCCATGTCCCCTGCGCTGGCAGGTGGACTTTCAACCTCTGGACCACCAGGGAAATCCAAGAAATCTTTTATTATGCAACTATAGTCAGAGAAATTTTAATCAGAAATCCTAACTTTCAAAAATCCTGCTAGACTATTTCTACAAGCATACATTTTTTAAAAATGTGCTCAATAACAGTAACTATTCAAAGAATCAGAAATAAAACTCAAGACAGTCTGGGACTAGAAGTTGCCATTGAGGCCTTGGTAATAGTGAATGAGATTATTCCCTAGGGGAAGGGATTGGTAGGTCACAACAGTTGTCCCTCAAGGTCATTTGCATAAGAACTTCAGATGTGTGAAATAGTAAAAAATCTCCTGGACTAAGATTTCTAACACTGAAAATGGAATATTTATAAAAGAAAATCACTGACTAGTAAGGAGTGACACAAAGCTTCTTTGTGGTGTTGATTTCTCAATCTACACGTGTGCTGAAATGTCACGGAACTACACATACACACACACACACACACACACACACAGGGTGCATGTGAAAACTAGTGAAATCCAAGTTAAGGTAATGTGAGTTTATAATATTATACCAATGTAACTCCCTGGTTTTGACCTGTATCATGATTATGCAAGGGTGAAAGGTACATGGGAACTCTATGTACTATAGTACTTTTGAAATTTCTTGTACTGGTACCTTAAACTATTTCAAAATTAAAATTTATTTAAGAAAGAGAAAGAAAGAGAGAGGAAGGAAGGAGAAAGGAAACTATGGATCCTTTTCTTCTATAGTCAGTATGGATTGGAGGTAAGGGAGAGATGGGGAACAGTCAGGTACCTCCTGAATTTTAGCCAAGATCCCCTCTGAAAAAGAAATTATGAAAAATGAATACAATAAACTCACCCTAAACAGGAATCTATGGGTTAGATAGATAGATTGACCTAGATAGATAGGTTGCCATTTCCTTCTCCAGAGGATCTTCCTGACCCAGGGATCGAATCTGGGTATCCTGCACTGTAGGCAGACACTTTACTGTCTGAGCTACCAGGGAACTTCCCAATAGATTGACAGACGTATATATTTTATTTCATATGCATTGAATGACTAGATATAATGTAAGACAATGACCATGTCTGCATGTGGGAGTCTATGGGGTCGCACAGAGTCAGACACGACTGAAGCGCCTTAGCAGCAGCAGCAGCAGCGTGTGGGGGTCTAACTGCTCGTGCTGCACCTTTATTTAGCAAGAGTGATCACAGAAGGAGGTTAGCCTTTACTGTGTCTGAAAGCAGAGCGTGCGAACATCAGGAACTGTCTACAGGAGAGGGTCTGGACTGATTGTTCCAGCATCCTTGGCAGGGGTATTTCTACAACGGAAACGGATGCATCAGACTATGATAGTCTGGCGACAAGAGCTATTAAGACCATTCTCTAATTCCCTTTGCTACGATTCCATTCTCAGTTTTAATTGTACTTTGGCTTTTCATGTAGCTTTTGTATAGCAAGATAATGAGCTGATTGGCCAATGCAAGAATTTTAGTCTACTTGACATTATTTCTTCTTCATGAATTAATAATTTAGCATTCTGGTTCATATATCAATATCTTGTGGGTCTGATAAGTATGAGTGAGCAACTAGAGCATGAGTTCTTAACCTAGAAACTAGAGATGGGCTTCAAGGGATCCATTAAGCCCTAAGATTGTATGTAAAAGCGTGTCTACACATGTGGTGTGCATTTATCCAGGAGTGGGGTTGATAGCTTTCACTAGATTCTCGTAGAGAGTTTCCAATCTGGATACACTGGCAAAATAGAATTACCTGGCTTATGAAACTTATCTTCATGGAACATATTGGGAATATATTCCCATGCTATAATTCTTTTAGGACAACTTCACAGGATTCAATTGCTCTAATATTTTAACAGCTTGTTCACTAATAACCTCTGAAGGGCTTAATTTTTAGTTGAACTGTTGCTTTACTTTATTAATAGATGGTCAAGGGTGAGAATTACTGGCAATCACTACTCTTAACAGCTAATGTTTACAAGACAACAGCTCTGTACCAGGCAATGTGCTAACTTTGTGTGTGGAGTCTTACTATGGGCTTTACAATAGTCCTGAGGAGTGGATATTAGGACTTCAGTTTAACATCTGAGGAAACCGAGCTAGAGAAGTTAAAGAACTTACTAAGGTTATATAGCTGTCAGTGGAGAGCCAAATGGACACCCATATGTGACTGGCCTTTCTCTCAGCCACAAGGCTCAATATCTCGATTCTCAAGCTCTACTTGGAAGCACTTTCTCGTCAAAGCTTTATTTCCACCTCAAATTCTCCCACCCTTTGTAGAAGGCCTCTGGCTCTTAAACTGACTGTAAATCACCCCACTAGAACCATTAGAGTAGTATCAACCGTGAGGTCAGCAAGCTATTTTCTGTGAAGGACCAGACAGTATTCATAACTATTTTAGGCCTTGTGGCCCATATGGTCTCTGTCACAACAGCTCAGCTCTGCTGCCCTCTGTGATGCAAAAGCAGCCACGGATAAGATGTAAGTGACTGAGTGTAGCTGTGTGCCAATAAAATCTGATTTATGGATATGGAATTTTTAATTTCACATAATTTTCATATGTCACAAAATAGTATTCTTATTTTAATTTTTCCCCCACCATTTAAAATTGTAAAAACCATGCCTAGCTCACACTCTGTACAAAAACAGGAGGCAAACTGAATTTGATCAATGGGCCAAAATTTGCCAATGTTGCTCGGACATCATCTTATGTGCTCCTGCTCTCCACAACTACACAGAAAACCACTGAGCCTAAAATTGTACCTTAACCTTTTCTTATTCTCTACAGAATCTATATGCAGGGTTAGACCTATAAGTAAGGGCTCAAATATACTTGAGAAACAGCACTGATGGTTCCCACCCGCGGAGCCATAACCAAGAAGAAATAACAAGTCCATCTCAAAATAGACAGCATCTTTATTGTCTTCACCCTCTCTCCTCCCTAACAAAATTCTGGCTCTCTAAAATATCACAGTGAGTTTTTGGTTCTGAGTGCTGATAAGAAATACCCACGTGCTTGGCTAGCTTGAAGGTCAGATGGCATCTGGGCCTGGAGCCAATGAATACAGCTGGTGAAAATTCAAGCTGTCACACACTTGTTGCTAGCCCTGGTTTTCTAGTTCCTTCATCATGAATTATTAGATTATTTATAATACTGAATCGCCGCATGAGCAATCATTTTTAAAACCATAATCCCCAACCAGGAAAGATGTCATGACTTGATGGGCTAAATTTAGGACCATGAGAACCGTGCTCTAGGTCTGGCAGCCATGCATCTTCTCTGGGCCTTCATTTCCTCCTCTGTAAACAAAGGGTAATAGCTCTGCCCTCCTCCTATGTGAGGTTGGGCTGATTGGGCTGCAGATATAGTAGCAATGGTTTGTAAGCTTCTCCATATAACTTGGCTCAATCATATTAAGCCATGCTGGTATATGATATTATAAGACAGAGAAATGTGCTGTGCTGTTATGTGTAAGAATGAAACTGTTTGGTTTTGTAATTTTCTTTAAGGCCATATCAACAAACTTTAAGATCAAGCTGATATTTACTAAGTACACGTTTAAAAATTTTATAACATATGCCAATGAGTTGTTGTTGTTGTTGTTGTTGTTTTTTGCTTTACCACTTCAGTGTGAAATTGCTGAAACCAGAAACTGCGATTACCACAGTCTTTCTGGTCAGATGTCACCCTGCTGGACAGCATGTGAAAGCAGGAGATTCATATTATTCTTTGTTAAGCAAAGCCCGTGACCCAGTTGTCAGGACAGAATCTTGCAAACACCGCCAGGCACCAAGTAAACTTCTAGGTGCTTGAGGAGCCAGCTGTTCTGCGAGGCGTGGATGTTATTCTGACTTATTTCTAAAAGTTTGCGTGTTTTTTTTTTTTTTTAACTGCTTTGCACTGGAGGTAGTTTTCACCCACTTTACAGATGCCTTAAAATAATCTGGTGTTGAAAACTCTTCCAACAGCTGCCAGCTTGCCCATGAGGTGAGGAAGCTGCTCCCTCAAGGGTGAAACAGCACTTGGTGCAAACAAATGTTTAAAACCGGTAAAGACAGCAGACAGAGGAAGTAGCTCTTCCGCATTCACTATAGCCAGGAGAGACTTTCTCCAGTCAGAAGCCCCTCAGCATTCAGCAGCAGATTGATGGTTTACTGCTCCTAAGAAGACAGCAATCTCGGGCACGGTACAGAGGAAGAGGTGGAACAGAAATCGACTCACCAAAGATGTTCTTTCAAACCTCAGACCGCAATTACCATGGAGAAGGGGAAGAGGAGTTCAGCTTTGCAACTGGAGCCTCAGTGATATATGTAGGAAGCAGCTGCCTTCTGTTCCCTGCCTCATTCCACTGTGGGGCAAGCAATGCCTGGGTACACAGTATTTGTGACATTTGTGGGGTGCTTATGGTGCCTGGATGAAGAATGCTTATAGGGTTACTAATTATTATTATAATAATACTGTGGCAAGAAGCTCTGCTGGCCTTCAGCAGATAGCAGCTTATATAATACTCTGCTTTGATGTGAGAAGCTTGCAAGCATCAGTGGTTAACATAATTTTGGCTGGCTCTTAGAGTCAGCTGTGGTCATTATGCTGCCTCCCCTAACATAACCCTAAGAAGCAGTTCACATATTTCTACGTGGGTTAGTCCCTGAATCATGAATCAAGAATTTAACCATTGGTGTGGCAGATCTTGCTGCTGTTACTAACATGCTGGTTCTTCTCTCTCCACCTTCTCCAATAGTCTCAGGGTAGGTAAGAAAACTGTTGTTGTTTGGTCACTAAGTTGTGTCAGACTCTTTCGAGACCTCATGGACTGTAGCCCACGAGGCTCCTCTGTCCATGGGATTTCTCAGGCAAGAATACTGGAATGGGTTGCCATTTCCTTCTCCAGGCAATCTTCCCGACCCAGGATCTGAACCCGTTGAATCTCCTGCATTGGCAGGCAGTTGTTTTTTTTTAACCACTGAGCCCCCAAAAAGAAAATATTTTCCTTCAAATTTGGATTCACACTACTTGAAATTGAAAAGCCTATGGCATGTTTACACTGAATAAAGAAAACCTTTAATTAGCCTCGGAGTAAAAATGGAAAGAAGAGGAAGAAACATACTTTTGAGAAGTGTCGGGTTAATTTGATTATTTTAGCAACTCCTGAGCCCCCAGCATGGCCAGACATTAGAGCTACAAAGATGCAATGCCATCAAGGAGACTCAGGCTGGGGGAGATGGATAGACAGATTGACAAGCACCATGAAGAGGAACATGCGCAATGATACATGTACTAAGAACGATAGAGGTGCAACAGAGAAAAGGGCTTTTCCATCTGGAAGGGAGCAAGTCAGTCAAATAAAGCAAAGGAATAGGTAGGAGATAATCTGGAAAAATGGGGGCAGGAGAAGGGGACGGCCGAGGATGAGATGGCTGGATGGCATCACTGACTCGATGCACATGAGTCTGAGTGAACTCCGGGAGTTGGTGATGGACAGGGAGGCCTGGCATGCTGCGATTCATGGGGTCTCAAAGAGTCAGACACGACTGAGCGACTGAACTGCACTGAACTGAACTGAATCTGGAAAAATGGATGCAGTGGCTCCTCCCAGCTCATAAACTGCCCACCTTCCAGGAAGGAGCAGCAGTAGGTCCAAGAGTGTAGAGGGGAAAAACAGACCAGGCTGCGTGATGATAAAGAGAAGAGTTTTCAGAACTGCCTAAATCCTGTGACTATATGCTAAGCAGGAGCCCGGTCTCCTGCCCCAACCCCGTCTTGGGCTCTTCATCCAGAAACTCTGGGAAGTCTTCGGGCTCCTTTGAATTGCTGTAGCAGCTGACCCTTTGTGCTATTTATCTTGCACTCCCACCCCATCAGGGTACCCTTTACCCCCTTGATGAGCAACCTGAGGGAAGGGACTCAGTAAGGGGGTGTCCTGCATTAAGCTTCATTATTATTCCACTTGTTTTAGGTATTTTTTAGTGCTCCCTGAAGAAAGGAATGGCTACCCCCTCCAGTATTCTGGCCTGGAGAATTCTGTGAACTGTGTAGTCCATGGGGTTGCAAAGAGTTGGACATGACTGAGTGACTTTCACTTTCACTTTATTTACTTTAGGCTTTCACCATAGATTTAGGCAGCGCACTCCTTTTGTTTAAACATTCTTTTATTTTTTGACCATGCCGTACAGTGTGTGAGATCTTAGTTCCCCAACCAGGGAATTGAATCCTTGCCCACTGCTCTGGAAGCTTGGAGTCTTAATCAACCACTGGACTGCCAAGGAAGTTTGATTATTATTGCATTCAAATTGACCTGCTCAGTTTGGTTCACTATGGTCTCTGTACATAGTGACTTACAGTAGGCATTTTTTTCTGTTTTTATATTTTTATTTTGAAATTTAAAATCTATAGAAAAGTAGTAAAAGTAGCTCTTGAATCTCCCCTATACCTTTCACTCAGTTTACCTGTTGTTACCATTTTACCACATCTGCCTTATTCTTTATACGCACATACATTAAAATTTTTTCCTAAACCATCTGAGAAAAAAGTTGCAGGCATCATGCCCCTTATGTCTTGATCCTTCAATGTGTATTTATGTATTTCCTATAAACAGGGACATGCTGTCACACAACATAACCATCAAGATCAGAAAATTAACATCGATCCAACATTACCATCTAATCAGAGATTCCATTCAAATTTCATCTGTTGTGACACAGAAAACAATTTCATGGTTATTAAAGGAGAAAAGTGAGGTGGGGGAGGGATAAATTAGGAGTTTGGGATTAACATATACACACTAATATATCTAAAATAGATAACCAACAAGGACCTACTATACATCACAGGGACCTATACTCTATATTTTGTATATACCTATCAGGAAAAGAATCTGAAAAAAGACAGAAAGAAAAGCTGAATCACCTTGCTGTACAGCTGAGACTAACACAGCATTGTACATCAACTATACTTCAATTTTAAAAAAGTTTCACTTGCTGACCCCGTGATAGGACTAGGTCTTTTATAATTATCATTTCTCTTTAATTTCCTTCATTTTGGAGAAATGCCTCCATTTCTCCTTCTTTTCATGACATTTCTTGAGGCAAATTGTTATTTTACAGAATATCCTGCAGTTTGGGTCTGTCTGGTGTTTCCTTGTGATTTATGCATTTGCAGCAAGAATCTCTCAGAAGTAACGCCTTGCTCTTCTTATTGCCTCATATCAGGAGGCACATGATGTTAATTTGTCCCATTACTAATTTTTCTTGTTACATTTGATGGAGTCGATGTTTTATAGGATTCTCTGCTGAGTCATTCCTAAGTATTTTGCGAAGAAAATGTCTTTCAACTTCTACAGTAAGATAGGACTTTCTTTCTCCTCCATTTATCCCTTTAATTTTTATCATTGTAGATTCATGGATTCCTATTTTATCCAGGTGGGTAAGATCAGTAACTGTCATTTACTAGGATACCCAAATCGCACCAGACTTGGTCAGTGGGAGCTCACTGAAGACAAGCCTTGTGTCCTTTTGTTATGCCCCCATCATTCTCTCAGCATCGCCTTAGTTTGTAGAACAAGATGTTCCTGTCTCACCTTTTATTTCCCCTACCCCAGCCCTAGAATCAACTGTTTCTCCAGGAAACCCAGGTCCATTAAATGAAGAATAGCATGTAGAAGCCAGATTCTGCAAGCGAGCTATGCTTATTCCTTCTGAGATATCTTGCTTCTGGCCCTCTCAGCAGATAGAACTAGGAAATATAAGTATATATCTATCTACATACGTGCATGTATATACATGCATGATATGTGAATACACACACATAAACATCTATCCTCACTTATACCTAATTCCATATCCAAGTCTTCCTAAAAGTTATGAGTTCACCTTGATTCCTCCACTCCCAATTTAACACCACAGTATTTATTCTAGCCTTTCCCTTTTCCAAATTTGTAATTCCCTTTGGAAAGCAAGTAATTTTCAATGCATTTACTTAATTGTGCAGTCCTCCCTGTGTGTCGAGCTTCCCCGGTGGTTCAGTGGTAAAGAATCAGTCTGCCAGTGCAGGAGACATGGGTTCAATCGCTGACCTAGGAAAATCCCCTGGAGAAGGAAATGGCAACCCACGCCAGTATTCTTGCCTGGGAAATCCCATGGACAGAGGAGCTTGGCTGGCTACAGTCCAAAAGAGTAGGACACAACTCAGCGACCGAACAGCAACAACCCTGTATGTCACCAGTCCCCCAGCCACACGAGCCTGAAGTTTGTCCCTGACTGTGGGCCCCCAGAGCAGGCAAATCTCTTCCCTGCCATGGGGTGACTTGTAATCAACAATGACTTGCATAATCAGAATGAACCGTCTTTAAGTGAATTCTGAAGAATCAAAGGTTTTCTTTTCCTTGTGTTGCTTAGCAGAGTGAATGTTATTTTCTTCTTTGCCATGGCAGTGACCACTTTCAATGTGGAATTTTTTTTTTCCTGTTTGCTCCTCTCTCCTGCTCTCCTTACTCACTAATGAGTAATACTCAGTAAAAGGATTAACTGAATCCATTCAAAGATGTGTAGCTCGCTCCAAACTTCTCCCAGGAAGAGTGCATTATAAATATGATATAGCTGTAAAAAACCAGAGCTGTAGACCAGAGGTCAGGTGATCCCTCCCCACAGCTGCCAGATGGTTAGTTCTTCTAGTACATTCTCAGAGACATAACCTCAAATCCTAGGATACACATCTTTAAGCCATCTTCATCTCCCGCCTCTCCTTCCCCCACCCCCATGACAAATTGTAACCTTGGAGGCAGTGAGTTCTCTGCTGCTGCGGCTGCTATGTCAGTTTCTCCTTGATCCGTTTACTGCGGCGGTAGTGACTGTCCTCAACAATGTCCTTACTGTTCTGCACAGCAGGGGAAATCCTTTTCCACGATCTAAATCATCCCGACGCGTTAAATGTTGTTTTCTTACAGAAGCAGATAGTTATACTGCATCACATGTACCAAATGAAGTTTAAAATGTCATTTCTAAACTTACTCTCAACGCTGTCACAATTTATATTGTTAGAGAAAAGGGATAATAAGGGGACCTACAGTCTTTCAGTTCAGAACTGACTTGTTTTAGATGAGCAAGGAGAGCTGCCTGGCAACACAATGCATCCCTGTGCATAAACTGTGTTTACAGCCAAGGCTGGAGTAAAGGAACAGATGGCAAGAAAATCGGATTTAAGGAAGGGACAGATGCGCCTGCGTCGGGGAGCTCGGTAAATCTCTTGGCTTCTGGTTTGCATGCAAGGATGAAGTCTAGCTACCCACGGCAGTCACACCCTAGCTCACTGCTGCCTTTGACTGTTTCCATCTTGTCTCTGAGAATGGTTAATACAGCCCATTACCAGCGTTTATCTCATCCCTCCCACAGGGAATGTGTTTTCCCCGGGCTTTGTATGTTCCCTGTCCTTTTATGGAAAGTAGTTTCTTCATCATCCATGTGATTGTATATGTAAAATTTCAAGAATATTTAAGCTGCTAACCCAGCTAGTCTATAGAAGCTGGGGTTATATTTCTATGATCTTAGAAATATTTCCAATGAGCACATATAACAAGGAAAAATGAGCATAAACATTTATGATTAACACATTAACAAGCACACTCCCCCCCCCCACTCTGCCCCCTCCCCCCGCCCCTGCCCCCACCCCACCCCGGCCATGCTTCATCATCTCTTTTTGGTTCTTTTCTCTGTGAAGGCAAAGTAATTTTAAGATGCTAAATTCTGCAGTATACAAAATAGCTATTATAGATATTAAAGTTGCCTAGGCCTACTTCCCCCTCCCTCCCAAAGGAAATTGTAAGTTATACTCCAGTTAAGACTTACATTTGCTGCTTTTAGGGAGGTAATGGGGAAGAACATATGCATTCTGTCCCAATGATCTATGGCTGGGTTTAAATACATTTGTGTTATTTAACCTAATTCTATCTCAATGATGCATGGTTGGATTTAATAGCCCCAATTGTTCAATGCCGGGATCAAGTTATAAACATAAAGTTATATTTTTATTCCAGAATGGCCCCCTCTATGTTTATAGCAATCCTAGGACCTTCACAGCCACCCTACAAAGTCACCTTCCTAAAGAAACATGCACCATAACAAGAAGCCCATACTCACGCCTGCGTGTTGGCAATTCGTCACTTCTCGGCAGCATCAAGTTCTGTAAAAGTCACCCTTTTAGATTCATCCTGAGAGAAAGATGGAACTACTTAACTAAAAATACTATATATTATAGAAGGAGTTTCTCACAAAATAGCCACGAGTTTAAAAAAAAAAAAAAATCAAAGTATCTTGGAACTCCTCTGGGTGTCCAGTGGTTGATAATCCATTTTGCAACACAGAGGACACAGGTTTCATCCGTGGTCGGGGAACTAAGATCCCACATGCCACAACTAGAGAGCCCACGTGCTGCAAAGAAAGATTCTGCAGGACACAACTAAGACTCGAGGCAGCCAAATAGTTAGATAAAATAATTAAAAAATTTTAAAACATTGAAATATCTTATAGGATTGACTGCAGAGCACCCTCACGAGTGGTTTCAGTGATGTCATCAGAACTGATTTGACTCAACTCTTGCCTCATGGTATGTGCAAGGCCAGCTGCAGTTCGTGGGCACGAGCATGATTCTGTCAGATGACTCACGGGTTCCCCGTCACATAAAAACCCCAGGTGTGCCCCACCAGCACCCTCAGTGCCTAGCACACCTATAGCTGCTCTCTGTTACTTCTAGTCGGCTCTGAGATCCGGTGTGACCCCTTCCCCGATCTCTGGAAAAGCAATGTTGGGATCAGAGGCCTGTGCCTTGCTGGTACACCCAGTCTCTCACAGAGCATAGGTTCTGGCCTGTATTGATGTGGCTTCCTCAACCCTTGGGACATGGAGGGGGTGCCCCAAGCCTGGTAAACTGGAAGCCTGGCTGAGGCTGCCTTAGAGACAATTTTCCACTTGTGCTTCAAGTGAGCCGTGTCCTTTTACTTTACATACAATCTGCGTCTGCCACCGCTTCTGATTCTCTGGCTCCAGTTCACGACAGTACCCAAGCCAAGGAAAAAGCCACTACCAAGAAATCTGGGAAAAAATCCATTATGGGCACCTATTCACAACCACCAGCCAGGAGGAAATTTGTTATGCCTCTTTTTTGGCACCCTTGTCTGTGGCTGATACAAATATACCCTCTCCTCAGTTCTATGGGGCTCAAACTTTTGTTAGCATGGGATAAAACTTGAGGACATAGGAAACCTTGAGGGCATGAAACTGAGTAAGTCAGAAAGACAAAGGCAAATCATATGATCTCACTGATATGTGAAATCTGGACAAATAAACAAAACCTGAACATAAAGATTCAAAGAACAAGGACTTTGCTGGTGGTCCAGTGACTAAGACCCACGCTCCCAGTGCTGGTGGCCCAGGTTCGATGCCTGTTCAGGCAACCAGATCCCACATGCTGCAACTAAAAGATCCTGCATACAGCAACTAAGGGGGCTTCCCTGGTGGCTCACTGGTAAAGAATCCACCTGCAATGCAGGAGACCCAGGTTCGATCCCTGGGTCGAGAAGATACCGTGGAGAAAGGATAGGCTACCCACTCCCGTATTCTTGCCTGTAAATTACATGGGCAGAGGAGACTGGCAAACTGCAGTCCATGGGGTCACAAACAGCTGGACATGACTGAGCGATTAAAGAACAGCAACAAACTGCAACTAAAGATCCTGTGTGCCCCAACTAAGACACAGAGCAGCCAAATAGCTAAACAGAGTAAACAAATACTTTTTTAAAATTCAGAGAACAGATTGGCAGTTGTGGCGTTGAGAATAGGTGAACTGGGTGAAGGAGCTTAAAAGAGACTGACTTCTCTCACCTCAGTCACTGAGGTTTACTGGGTCCAAGTTGGGCGTAGGAGCAACAGGCTCCACATGCAAAGCTGATGACAGTGGATTTTTAGAATAAGTTCCTAAGTAGTCTTTTGTCTTTCTCTCTCTTCACTTTATACAAGCCCCCTTTCCACTCACTTTAGTTATCCTAGAGCTTTAATTATGACCTATAAACTGCAAGTCTGTGTATCTGTAGCCCCAAGCTTTCTCTTGAATACTAGGTTTAAATTTCCATTGGCCAGCAAATATTTCTCCCTTTATATGCTCTAGATACTTTTGAAACATGCTTAAAATATAATAATGAAAAGTTATTTCATCCTAGAACATTTGAAAATAAAAGCTACTCTTTGAGGCCCACTTTGAGGTCAAGTAAAAGGCTAGTTTGACCGAAATGTGGAATCCACTCAGGGTAAAGAAAAACTTTGTTTAAATTTCTTATAAAGTTTAAAAAAGAATCTGTTTCTAGTGGCTGAACAGCCTGTAACACCAAGACCTGAAAGCAGTTAGATTCCACAATCTACACATTTAGGACAAGTGCCATCACTTCTGCTGAAGATGTGAACAAATATTTAAATATTTCATCGTCATTTAGTGAATGTTTGCTTTGCTTCCCCAAGACAAAGATGGCTCTGTGAAGGCTGTATCTGACAACTGTTGGTGCTCACTACCTGCTGATTTTATTCTCTACTGCTTCCCAAACAATAGTGGTGAAAATTCTAACTTGAGAATCTGATTTATTATATTCACCCAAGGATTCAAATCTATAGTCATAATCAGACTCCTGTTCCAAGGAGCAGAAACCCACTCGGTTCAAAGTTTATTTATTTTTTTAATATTTATTTATTTGGCTGTACCCAAACTTGGTTGTGACTCGTGGGATCTTCAGTCTTCATCGCAGCATGCTACGGAAACTCTTAGTTGCAGCATGTGGAATCTAGTTCCGACCAGGGAAAGACCCCGGCCCCCTGCACTGGGAGCTCAGAGCCTTAGCCACTGGACCACCAGAGGTCCAACACTTCAAAGTTTATTGTAAGGCTACAGTTTTGTTTGACACTAAGCTGTGTCCAACTCTTTGTGACCCCATGGACTGCAGCAGGACAGCCTTCCCTGTCCTTCACTATCTTCCAGAGTTTGCTCAAATTCATGTCTGTTAAGTGGGTGATGCTATCGAACCATCTCATCCTGTTGCCCCCTTCTCCTTTGCCTTCAATCTTACCCAGCATCAGGGTCTTTTCCAATAAATTGGCTCTTTGCATCAGGTGGCCAAAGTATTGGAGCTTCAGCATCGGTCATTCCAACGAATATTCAGGGCTTATTCCCTTTAGGATTGATTGGTTGGATCTCCTTGCAGTTCAAGGGACTCTCAAGAGTCTTCTCCAGCACCATAGTTAAAAAGCATCAATTCCTCAGTGCTCAGTCTTCTCTTTATGGTCCAAACCTCACATCTGTACGTGACTACTGGACAACCCATAGCTTTGACATTTGTCAGCAAAGTGATGTCTCTGCTTTTTAATATGCTGTCTAGGTATGTCATAGCTTTTCTTCCAAAAGCAAGTGTCTTTTAATTTCATGGCTGCAATCACCATCCACAGTGATTTTGGAGCCCAAGAAAATAAAATCTGTCACAGTTTCCACTTTTTCACCATCTATTTGCCTTGAAGTGTTGGACCAGATGCCATGATCTTAGTTTTCTGAATGTTGAGTTTTAAGCCAGCTTTTTTTCTTTCCTCTTTCAACCTCACAAGAGGCTCTTTAGTTTCTCTTCACATTCTGCCATTAGAGTGGTATTGCCTGCATGTATGAAGTTGTTGATATTTCTCCCTGCAGTCTTGATTCCAGCTTGTGATCCAACCAGCCCAGGATTTTGCATGATGTACCCACTCCAGTGTTCTTGCCTGGAGAATCCCAGGGATGGGGAAGCCTGGTGGGCTGCCATCTATGGAGTCACACAGAGTCGGACACAACTGAAGTGACTTAGCAGAAACAGCAGCAGCACACTGCATGTAAGTTAAATAAGCAGGGTGACAATAAACAGCCTTGACATACTCCTTTCCCAGTTAAATCAGTCTGTTGTTCCATGTCTGGTTCTAACTGTTGCTTCTTGACCTGCATACAGGTTTCTCAGCAGACAGGTAAGGAGGTCTGATAAGGCGAAGGTGCCACTGAGGAAAACAGGAAGAGTGGTGCCCGAGGGGAACTGGACATCTTCAGAGCATCGTGACAGCACTGTTCATAAAGGGTCTTGTAGACAGATAGCTTTCTTGGGCAGACACAGCTCTGAGCTCTGCCTGTGCTCTCTTAGTCTCCACAACAGTCTTATAAAAAAGCACTATCATGGTCCTGCTCCTTACAGGGGGAGACTGAGGCATAGAGCGGTGAAGAATGGCATCCCAGCTGCTCTGGCTCCAGGGCCATGTTCTTTCATGCAGTGCAGCTGCTCTCCCGGTTGTCTTCCTCCGTCGGAACTTCACGTGGTGGCGGCTCAGTGACTCTCTGGTTGGCATCACCTGCTCTTGCTGCTGCTGACTGACTCTGTGTCCTCTCCCTTAAGATTTTTATTCACTCTCCCCACATGGATACCTTTTTTTTAAAATTGGAGGGTATTTGTTTTACAATATTGCGTTGGTTTCTGCCGTCCAACACGGTGAATCATCCGTAAGTATACCAACACGTGTACTTTGTATGCAGCGTCACTGGCAGCAGTGGGAAGAGCATATTTGGCAGGTGACCAGGCAGCCTTGATGCCTTAGTGGGGTATATGGAAGCTATGGCATATCGGAGCTGATAGAAATGTAGAGATATCACCATTGTATGACAAAGCAGGAGAGAAAACAGTAAGCCAGAGGACGGAAAAGTAAACTCAAATACCCTCTTATGGTCACATGTTCAGAAGGCAGGAGCGCTATCCCCAGGAAGCTCCTAGAACCAGCTGGCGAGAAATTTGAAGAGAATGAAACTATTGCAGACAAAGAATGAAAGAACCAAATACATGTTGTATATGTTTTTATTTTTTCTTTTCTCCAGGCTGGTATGGATGGGGAACCATGGACTTTGTATTTGTGTGTGCTCAGTCCTGTCCTATTCTTTGCTACCCTTTGGAGTGTAGCCTGCCTGGCTCTTCTGTCCAGGGGACTTTTCAGGCAATACTGGAGTGGGCTGCCATTTCCTACTCCAGGGGATCTTCCCGGTCCAGGGATTGAACCCAGGTGTCCTGCTTTGCAGGTGAATTCTTTACCACTGAGCCATCCAGGAAGCCTATGTATTTGTAGCTCACACAAAATAGAGCCCTAGAGCCGTCCTCCTCCAAATGTTGATGCTCACTGTGTTGATTTAATTTGAGCTAATTTCCCTTTCCCTCTCACATCAAGGCCATGGTGTAAAGCAGCGCCATCTTCTCCAGAAAGCACTTCCCCCGTGACTGACTGTGCTGATTTACTGAGACCTTGCTGTGTGTAGGACTTCCCTGGTGGCTCAGACAGTAAAGCGTCGTCTGTCTACAATGCGGGAGACCCGGGTTCAATCCCTGGGTTGGGAAGATCCCCTGGAGAAGGAAATGGCAATCCACTCCAGTACTATTGCCTGGAAAATCCCATGGACAGAGGAGCCTGGTAGGCTACAGTCCATGGGGTCGCAAAGAGTTGGACACGACTGAGCGACTTCACTTTCTTACTGTGTGTAAGTGGGCACTAAGGATATAGCAATTGATCGAAGACACAAGGTCCTGGTGTGCTGAAACATATACTCCAGGTGGGAAGGGGCCTTGGAGAGCATCTATCTAATCTACTCCTTGCTCAAGACAGGAATCATCTCCATTCCAGGCCTGCCCACCACTCAGCCAGCCTCTGCTTCACACATCTCCTAGGATGACCCATTGTACCAGCAGTTAGCTCTAAAGCTTAGAAAGCGCTTGTCTAAGTGGTGTAAAAATCTGTTTTCCTGCTATGTCTGTTTATTGACCTCGGTTTCATTCTCTAGAGCTAGACAAAATAAATTTCCTTTCATCGGACAGTCTCTCAAATATTGGTCAATGTAAAAACCTTCACACTTGCTCACTCCTCATCTCTCTGCCATCCTTTCACTTTCCCAACGAGCTCAGGTCAGACCTCCTCCCCTTATCTTTCCCTCATCCTTGCCTTACCATCTCTCAGCCAGAATATGGCACATTGGCACTTCGTTTGTGTGTGGGTGTGCACGTGCGTGCTCAGTCACCTCTGACTCTCTGCGGCCCCATGGACTGTAGCCTGCCAGGCTCCTCTGTTCATGGATTTCTCCAGGCAAGAATTCTGATTATTTATTTATTTTCCCTCCTGGTTATGTTGCCCTCTGTGGTTCCAAGGCTCGCCAAAAACTCGGCAGTGAGAGTGTTTCCTGGTATTTGGAAACCTCTCTTTTTAAAGACTCCCTTCCTGGGACGGAGCTCCGTCCCTACCTCTTTTGTCTCTCTTTTTATCTTTTATATTTTTTCCTACCTCCTTTAGAAGACAATGGGCTGCTTTTCTGGGTGCCTGATGTCCTCAGCTGACATTCAGAAGTTGTTTGGTTCAAGTGTTCTTTTGATGAATTTGTGGGGGAGAAAATGGTCTCCCCGTCCTATTCCTCGGCCATCTTAGGACCGCCCCCACCCCGCCAGGCAAGAATTCTGGAGTGGGTGGCCAATTTCTTTCTCCAAGGGGTCTTCCCGACCCCTTGGAGTGGATGTGTCTCCTGCATCTCCTGTCTCCTGCATCTGGCAAGCAGATTCTTTACTGCTGAGCCACCTGGGAAACTGCACTTCTTTTACTTGGACTTTATTTCTTCTTCATGCTATTTCTCCCGTCTTCCCTCCTAACACAGTCTCAGCACCCAGCTCTAAGCCTATATTGTCTCAACCTCTGTATATGCTAGGTTATTGCCCTCCTGGACAAATTGCAATTGGACAGATTGTGGTAAGTGGTGGCGACAAGTCAACACTTCCTTTGGAGCTTTGTTTTGTTTTTGGTGGGGTCTATTATTTCTTTAAATTTAAAATTTTAAGTTTACTATGCAGAATTATTTAAGAACTGGGTCGACAATCAAAAACTGGGCCCAAGAACTAAACAGACATTTCTCCAAAGACGACAATACAGTTGGCTAAGAAACACATGAAAAGATGCTCAACATCACTCATTATCACAGAACTGCAAATCAAAACCACAATGAGGTACCATCTGAGGTACACTGGTCAGAATGGCTGCTATCAAAAAATCTACAAACAGCAAATGCTGGAGACGGTGCAGAGAAAAGGAAACCCTCTCACACTGTTGGTGGGAATGCAAACTAGTACAGCCACTATGGAGAACAGTGTGGAGATTCCTTAAAAAACTGGAAATAGAACTGCCATATGACCCAGCAATCCCACTGCTGGGCATACACACCGAGGAAACCAGAACTGAAAGAGAAACGTGTATCCCAATGTTCATCGCAGTACTGTTTACAATAGCTAGGACATGGAAGCAACCTAGATGTCCATTGGCAGATGAATGGATAAGAAAGCAGTGGTACGTATACACAATGGAATATTACTCAGCTATTAAAGAGAATACATTTGAATCAGTTCTAATGAGGTAGATGAAACTGGAGCCTATTATACAGAATGAAGTAAGTCAGAAAGAAAAACACCAATACAGTATATTATCACATATATATGGAGTTTAGAAAGGTGCTAACAATGACCCTATATGAGAGACAGCAAAAGAGACACAGATGTAAAGAAAAGACTTTTGGACTGTGTGGGAGAAGGCGAAGGTGGGATGATTTGAGAGAATAGCGTTCAAACATGTATATTCATTTCACTTCAGTTCAGTTCAGTCGCTCAGTCGTGTCTGACTCTTTGTGACCCCAGGAATCCCAGCATGCCAGGCCTCCCTGCCCATCACTAACTCCTGGAGTTCACTCAAACCCGTGTCCATCGAGACGGTGATGCCATCCAGCCATCTCATCCTCTGTCATCCCCTTCTCCTCCTGCCCCCAATCCCTCCCAGCATCAGAGTCTTTTCCAATAAGTCAAATTTTCACATGATATGGCCAAAGTACTGGAGTTTCAGCTTTAGCATCAGTGCTTCCAATGAACACCCAGGACTGATCTCCTTTAGGATGGACTGGTTGGACCTCCTTGCAGTCCAAGGGACTCTCAAGAGTCTTCTCCAGCACCACAGTTCAAAAACATCAATTCCTCGGCGCTCAGCTTTCTTCACAGTCCAACTCTCACATCCATACATGACCACTGGAAAAACCATAGCCTTGACTAGATGGACCTTTGTTGGCAAAGTAATGTCTCTGCTTTTTAATATGCTATCTAGGTTGGTCATAACTTTCCTTCCAAGGAGTAAGCATCTTTTAATTTCATGGCTACAGTCACCATCTGCAGTGATTTTGGAGCCCCAAAAAATAAAGTCTTCCACTGTTTCCCCATTTATTTGCCATGAAGTGATGGGACCAGATGCCATGATCTTAGTTTTCTGAATGTTGAGCTTTAAGCCAACTTTTTCCCTCTCCTCTTTCACTTTCATCAAGAGGCTCTTTAGTTCCTCTTCACTTTCTGCCATAAGGGTGGTGTCATCTGCATATCTGAGGTTATTGATATTTCTCCCAGCAATCTTGATTCCAGCTTGTGCTTCTTCCAGTCCAGCATTTCTCATGATGTACTCTGCATAGAAGTTAAATAAGCAGGGTGGCAATATACAGCCTCAACGTACTCCTTTTCCTATTTGGCACCAGTCTGTTGTTCCATGTCCAGTTCTAACTGTTGCTTCCTGACCTGCATACAGGTTTCTCAAGAGGCAGGTCAGGTGGTCTGGTATTCCCATCTCTTTCAGAATTTTCCACAGTTTATTGTGATCCACACAGTCAAAGGCTTTGGCATAGTCAATAGAGCAGAAATAGATGTTTTTCTGGAACTCTCTTGCTTTTTCCATGATCCAGCGGATGTTGGCCATTTGATCTCTGGTTCCTCTGCCTTTTCTAAAACCAGCTTGAACATCTGGAAGTTCACAGTTCACGTATTGCTGAAGCCTGACTTGGAGAATTTTGAGCATTACTTTACTAGCATGTGAGATGAGCGCAATTGTGCGGTAGTTTGAGCATTCTTTGGCATTGCCTTTCTTTGGGATTGGAATGAAAACTGACCTTTTCCAGTCCTGTGGCCATTTCTGAGTTTTCCAAATTTGCTGGCATATTGAGTGCAGCACTTTCAAAGCACCATCTTTTAGAATTTGAAATGCCTCAACTGGAATTCCATCACCTCCACTAGCTTTGTTTGTAGTGATGCTTTCTAAGGCCCACTTGACTTCACATTCTAGGATGTCTGGCTCTAGTTGAGTGATCACACCATCGTGGTTATCTCAGTCATGAAGCTCTTTTTTGTACAGTTCTCCTGTGTATTCTTGCCATCTCTTAATATCTTAATATATTCTGCTTCTGTTAGGTCCATACCATTTCTGTCCTTTATTGAGCCCATCTTTGCATGAAATATTCCCTTGGTATCTCTAATTTTCTTGAAGAGGTCTCTAGTCTTTCCCATTCTGTTCTTTTCCTCTATTTCTTTGCATCAATTGCTGAAGAAGGCTTTCTTATCTCTCCTTGCTATTCTTTGGAACTCTGCATTCACATGCTTATATCTTTCCTTTTCTCCTTTGCTTTTCACTTCTCTTCTTTTCACAGCTATTTGTAAGGCCTCCACAGACAGCCATTTTGCTTTTTTGCATTTCTTTTGCATGGGGATGGTCTTGATCCCTGTCTCCTGTACAGTGTCACAAACCTCCCTCCATAGTTCATCAGTCACTCTGTCTATTAGATCTAATCCCATGAATCTATTTCTCACTTCCACTGTATAATCATAAGGGATTTGATTTAGGTCATACCTGAATGGTCTGGTGGTTTTTCCTACTTTCTTCGATTTCAGTCTGAATTTGGTAATAAGGAGGTCATGGTCTGAGCCACAGTCAGCTCCTTGTCTTGTTTTTGCTGACTGTATAGAGCTTCTCCATCTCTGGCTGCAAAGAATATAATTAATATGATTTCAGTGTTCACCATCTGATGATGTCCATGTGTAGAGTCTTCTCTCGTGTTGTTGGAAGAGGGTGTTTGCTATGACCAGTGCATTCTCTTGACGAAACTCTATTAGCCTTTGCCCTGCTTCATTCTGTACTCCAAGGCCAAATTTGCCTGTTATTCCAGGTGTTTTATGACTCCCTACTTTTGCATTCTAGTCCCCTATAATGAAAAAGACATCTTTTGGGGTTGTTAGTTCTAAAAGGTCTTGTAGGTCTTCATAGAACCATTCAACTTCAGCTTCTTCAGCGTTACTGGTTGGGGCATAGGCTTGGATCACAGTGATATTGAATGGCTTGCCTTGGAAACAAACAGAGATCATTCTGTCATTTTTGAGACTGCATCCAAGTACTGCATTTTGGACTCTTTTGTTGACCATGATGGCTACTCCATTTCTTCTAAGGGATTCCTGCCTGCAGTAGTACATATAATGGTCATCTGAGTTAAAATCACCCATTCCAGTCCATTTTAGTTCACTGATTCCTAGAATGTTGACATTCACTCTTGCCATCTCTTGTTTGACCACTTCCAATTTGCCTTGATTCATCGACCTGACATTCCAGGTTCCTACACAATATTGCTCTTTACAGCATCGGACCTTGCTTCTATCACCAGCCACATCCACAGCTGGGTATTGTTTTTGCTTTGGCTCCATCCCTTCATTCTTTCTGGAGTTATTTCTCCACTGATCTCCAGTAGTATATAGGGCACCTACTGACCTGGGGAATTCCTTTCAGTATCCTATCATTTTGCCTTTTTATACTGTTCATGAGGTTCTCAAGGCAAGAATACTGAAGTGGCTTGCCATTTCCTTCTCCAGTGGACCACATTCTGTCAGACATCTCCACCATGACCCGCCTGTCCTGGGTGACCCCACACGGCATGGCTTAGTTTCACTGAGTTATACAAGGCTGTGGTCCATGTGATCAGATTGGCTAGTTTTCTGTGATTATGGTTTCAGTGTGTCTGACCTCTGATGCCCTCTCACCATACCTACCGTCTTACTTGGGTTTCTCTTACCTTGGACATGGGATATCTCTTCAAAGCTACTCCAGCAAAGCGCAGCTGCTGCTCTTTACCTTGGATGAGGGGTATCTCCTCATATTATCATATTTAAATAGATGACCAGTCCAAGTTCGATGCATGGAACAGGGCACTCAAAGCTGGTGCACTGGGACAATGCTGAGGGGTGGGAGGGGGTTTCAGGATTGGGGACACATGTACACTCATGGCTGATTCATGTCAATGTATGGCAAAAACCTCTACAATATTGTAAAGTAATTAGCCTCCAATTAAAATAAATTAATTAATTTTTTAAAATAAAGGAACAGAAGAGAAAAAAAAGAAACTGGGTTGAAGAGTTCATTTATGATAATGATTTTGATCACTAAAATAATTTTTTTTTTAATTTTTAGGTGTATCTTTATTTTTTTAAGTTAATTTTTATTAGAGTATAGTTGCTTCACAATGTTGTGTTAGTTTCTACTGTATAGCAAAATGAATCAGCCATGCATAAATCCCCTCCCTTAAAATAAACTTTAATAAAACATATGTACCAGAAAGCCTTTGTATACATAAAAAGGAAGGCAAGAAAGAGTACATGAGTGAATGGATGGATGTTTTCTTGTCTATAAGCCTTAGAATCACTGTTGTTCGTTTTTAGTTTATTCCTACTCATACCAAATAGAGAAATAAAGTGAGTGGTTTTTCAAATCAAAATAACGGTTTCAGTCATTACAATTGCTAGTTTATTTATATTAAATAAATATATCATCTCATCATGCTGTGCAGCATAATTAGCAAGTATTATATTGTTGAATCCATGACCCAGTTTCCTGAAGACATCTGTGTTCTAAAAGGATTTTTTGTTAAACTGAGATTCAAAGGCACTACTCGGGTAAAGTTGCCAGATAAAATACAGGACACTCAGCTAAATGTGAATTTCAGATAAACAGCAAATAATTTTTCAGTATCTCAGACATATTACATGAAGCAGACTTATAAGTTATCAATTGTTTTTCTGAAATTCAGATTTACTTTAGCATCTGATGTATTTTTTTCTTTTTCCTCTCTGCATGCGTTTTTTTTGTCAAATCTGACAATATCGTACCTAAGATGTAAACCTTAGAAGTTCATCCCAATTCCCACTCCTCCACCACTATTCTCCCTCTCCACCTTCCAGCCCATTTATGTTTCTCTTTCCTTGTTTCTTTTCAGATGAAAGACTCAGATTGCAGTCCTCCCTAGTGTAATGGCCTCATTTCAGCTCCAAATTGTTTTTTATTTTTTCCCCTTTGACAATATCCAACAGGTGTGTAACCATACTTGATTTCTGTTGTGGGATTTTAAAATGTGTATAGGATAAACTGCTGGGGAAATAGACTTAAACAACTTAACTGATGACTAAGAGTTTAACAGGTGCAAACTGGTGAAACCAGTCTCACTGTACAAATGATGCAAATTGGAGGGTCAGTCTGGGTGGAGGTTTGTGACAGTAACGCAACTCCCTGTCAACAGAAATGAATTTACTGGATGTTGTCACCTGTGACCTTAAGGCCTTCTATATTCACTGTTTCTTTTTTTTTTCACCCAAGAACTAGATTCCTTTTCTTTTTTTAATTCTTCTATGACTCCATTTCCCTTTCATAAGCTCTTGAGAACATCTGCAAAAGTCATCAGAGAGCACTCCATGGATTGATTTTTCTTAGGGTTCTGGGCCATCTCCCATCTCAAAAGGCTTTCTTTTTACTAGCCTGAGAAGTGCAAACACAACCCGTTCCCACCTCCTCTCAGCCTGCAGCATGGAGTCATTCACGCTCCTGAGCTGGCCATATGATTGATTTGTTTCAGTATTGTTTATGGATCTGTGTAGGCAAATGTGTAGAATCATAAAGACAGTGGGAAAAGATGAATTATTCTTGTTGAGAGTAAGCTACGTCAGTGTCCATGGCATGAGGCTTGTTAAGTAGTAATTGTCAATGTATCAGACAATACAAGCTGGTTCAGTGTAAAATTATGTGCTTTACCTCTCTGGAAAAGATGATAAACTATGCAGTAAGCTGTTACCTATGTTTAACAAAATACTACTCAGAATAGTCTATGAGACTGCAATAAATTTACTTAAACATGGATACTGACATATTAAAAATAGCTTAATAGAGCAAATTTTAAGATGACCATGAACTTCAAAGAACAGACCTGAGATCCCATGAACCTTGGATTCTCAAACTTCTATATACGTAAGAATGTTCCAGAGAGTTTTCTAAATACAGTCTATTGCCAGATATTCTGTTTCACTGGGCATGTAACATGAATTAGGAACCAGACAAATCTGCCGCTTTATCATGTGAAATTCTCACATGTCTGTTTCCCCATTTCCTATAAAATGGGGATGATGTCACCTATTCATGGAGTTGTTGTGAGGATTCAGAGTTACTATCTAAAGCACTGAGTAGACCACCCATATATGTTAGCAATTAAACAAACAAACAAAAAAAGCCAGTACTCCAGGTGATGCTGGCAGTCAGCACTCATTCTAAACACAGTAGCGTGGCCTCAGGCTAGCTATGGCCTCAGTGTGGGCTATGTGTAAATTAGTTAATCTCTCTGTGTATCAGTTTATTGCCAGTAAAATACATGTGAGAATTAACTCACTGATCCAGTCCTTGAGAAAGGAAGTAGCTATATTTCCCCCAACAGCCTGGTAGTGTTTACTCAGCACTGCGAGAACGTTTGGAACAGTAAGAAATACGTAGTAAACAAGGACCATGCCAAGACTGTAGGCACCAATAAATTGCTTTGGATCTTTACCTTCACTCTTGTGGAGAGCAGTCACAAAAAGTTCACAGACTTGGTTGTCATGACAAGTCCAGCACACAGGAAACTACAAGCCTACCACTCAATTCTGTAGATGTGTTTGTATATGTGGGAAAGCTCAGTGACCACAAACTGAATCTCCTTTCTGGCTCCTTCTCCATGACCTCTAAATGCTGGTGGGCCCCAGGGCTCTGGCTACTTCTCAGTCTATACTCTCTTCCTAGGTGATGTTGTCTAGTCCCCTGGCTTTTTATAAATCTAGCCTGACCTTTCATTGGGTTTCAGACTTGTATACATCCAAATGTCTGCCCAACATCTACGCTTGGATGCTTAAAGTTATCTCAAACTTAATACATCTAAAAATGAACTCTTGTTTTTAACTTCAGCATCTCCCCTGCCCACACAAATCTATTCCTTTCCTCCCCAGGCTTTCCCTACATTGTTAAGTTCTCAGACTTAACATTAAAAAGATACCCTTGATTCTTCTCTCCCTTAAAGCTCTACAGTTTTTCACCTCTACATCCTCATCTTCTGCTTCACTCTGCCTCACATTAACCTTTTTTGCTGTTCCAGAACATTCCTCATCTTTCTAGAACAATCCTCAACCTTTTTGGCACCAGGGACTGGTTTTGTGGAAGGCAATTTTTCTGCAGACTGGGGTGGGGGAATGGTTTCAGGATGATTCAAGCATATTACATTTATTCTGTACTTTATTCAATTATTATTACACTGTGATAGATAATGAAATAATTATACAACTCACCATAATGCAGAATCTGTGGGAGCCCTAAGCTTGTTTTCCTGCAACTAGATGGCCCCATCTGGGGATGATGGGAGATAGTGCCAGCCTCTCCCCAGTCAGTGATAGCATAACTGCCTCAGCTCCATATCAGATCACCAGGCATTGGGGTCTCAGAAGGAGCTCCCAACTTAGATCCCCCACATGCGCAGTTCACAGTAGGGTTCACACTTCTATGAGAATCTAATGGTGCTACTAATCTGACCAGAGGTGGAGCTCAGGTGGTAATGCAAGCAATGGGGCACGCCTAGCTTGCCCGCTGCTCACCTCCTGCTGTGCAGCCCAGTTCCTAAGAGGCCATGAACCAGTACTGGCCCATGGCCCAGGGGTTGGGTTCTCCTGTTCTAGAACATTTCTGTCTCCAGGACTTCACTTTCTATTCCCTCTACCAGGAGCACTCTTCTCTCTGGTTGGCTCATGACTGACTCTTTCTCATAATTCAAGTCTCTGCTTAAACATTGCCTCTTCAAAGAGGCCTTCCCTGACCACTGAATGAAAAACAGCCTCCACTCCTGCAGTCACCTTCTAGCCCTTGCTGTCATTTGGTCGCTAAGTCATGCCTGATATTTTCATGACCCCGTGGTCTGTAGCCTGCCAGGCTCCTCTGTCCATGGAATTCTCTCACCAAGAATATTGGAATGGGTTGCCATTATCCTGCCTTTTCATTTTTTTTTCTCATACTACTTGTCTCAATATAAAGTTATACTACTCATTTGTCTTACTTGCTTAATGTATGTCTTCCACACTAGAATAAGTGTAGAAGAAATGCTAAGTGGGTAAAGACCTTGTCTTACTGTATCCTGAGCTCTAGGATGGTGATAACTCATAGTGGTTCTTAGAAAGTCTTTATTGTAAGAATGAATGAATGATGAGTGGATATTGGTTATTAATAATAAAGGGGTTTGGGGAACCAGGAGAATAGTGAGTATTAGAACATTAAAAAAAAATAGATTCTGTTTGGGCTTTGAAGAACTAGAGGGAATTGGATAGGTGAAAAAAAAAGAAGAAAGGGCTTAGCAGGTGGGAAAGAGCACAAGCAAAACCCAGATATGACCACAGTATTTGTGGGGCAATGAAAATAAACCAGCCTGATAGAGACAGAGAGCAGATACAGAAAGCGACTGACACTGAATAAGTAGGAGGGGTCAGACCAGAGCTGAATGTGTCATGGAGAAGAGTCACTTGATGGGAACATGACCTCTTCCACGGGGGTGGCAAGCTGTCAGTAACAGGTGTGGCATCATGTAAAACTGAAACTGGGAGGAAAGGGGAGTTCTGCCACCAGCACAACATTCAACCAAAGCCTTAGGAAAAGATAAAGGGCTCGACAATCATATTTCTCCCATAGCTTGGGTAAAAATCCCAGGAAGAATTTTTTTTTTTTTTTTTTTTTGCTCTTTGCTCTTGAGACATTCAGAAACTTAGAGGTCATGGCAGAATCGGAGAGCTGGCCAAGCCAAGAGTACCTCACATTACTCAGTGGTCAGGGAGTCATTAATTGATGCTCTAGAAACCAGGAAGTATCGGATCTTGTGTGAAAGCATGGGAATGAGGGCCATTCTGAAAACACATTGGCGATATCGTTGGGGAAAATGACAGGTTTTTAATGACCAAAAAATGACCAACAGAATTTCAAGCAAAGCTTTCTGTAATGTTGCTGTAGCTAAAACCACTGTTTGTTATGATTCAAAGTAATACTGGCTAGCTTTGCTCTAAAGATGCATACTTCAGCCTTTTGAGAAATCATATTTCCTCCAGATGTTGTGTAACAGAGGTGGAGAACTGAATCACTGTGAGAAAAAGCTGGAAATGACCTAGATGAGTACAGGAAAACCCAAGGGACCCGGGCAGTTTTCTATTAAGATCAAGCAACTAATTAGATTGTAAAACGTGTTATAGTTCCCTGACTTCCACCTCCCCTCAAAGATATGAAAGGCACATTATGTAGCACCAAAGACCACTTTAAAGGATGCTTTAGGATTTGCTTTATTCACAAGCCTACCACTGGACCACTTATCGCACGTTAAGAAAAAAATCCCTCCCTTGTGCCTCTACTGTGTAGACACCACAGCATCTCAAGGGTGGTGCAAACACTGTGTTTGTGCCACTCACTTCCTAATTCAGCCTCAGTGTCCCTTTTGTCTTCTGATGCACTAGAAGAGTGAGTCACATCTAGTGGGCGTTACGTCACTGGATACTCATCTCTCTGCTGGTGCTTCCCCTATTTTAGCTAAGTGAATCCTCACATGTAAAGGCAGTAGGTAACATCACACCCATGTTACATATTAAAAGGATACACCTCAGAGAATATTTTACGTCCACGTTCTATTCATTTTGGATAAGGAATATATTGACTCTTGGAGCTCCCATTTCTGGACTCCAAACCTTTGGGTTAAGAATAACTCTGCAGGGAACTTCCCTGGTGGTCCAGCTGCTCCCAATGCAGGGGGTGTGGGTTTGATCCCTGGTGGGGAAACTAGATCCTACAAGCTGCAACTGAAATCCAGTATAGCCAAGTAAATAAATAAAAATAAATCTTTTTAAAAAGATATTTATCTTAAAAAAAAAAAAGAGCTCTGCCTTGTCTCAGAGAGGTGGAACTCTTTCAAACAAAATTGCTGAATAACTTAGAAATGGCTAGATTTCACTTATGTTAAGCAAAATCCAAGAAAATAAAAGTTTGAAACAGCAAAAGAATAGGGTCAAAGAAAAAAAAAAAGTCCCTTCTTCCTACAGATAAAGGCCACATCATCTTTATCACTATATCCCCAGTGCTTAAAGAGAAAATCAAGATGGATCTGTGGGGAACAAATAAATTCATATAATAGCTTTGGGTGTTTACAATACATAGTCCAGACTGGATGTTTCCTCAAAAGTCACTCTGCTTCCAAGCAGTTTCCCATCCAAAGTAAGCACCAAAAGGACCTGGCCTACCTCCCTAAGGCGTAAAAAAAGCATTACAGATGGACAGTTAGAAGAACAAACAATGTCTAAGATAAAATAAACTTGATCCACATTGCCCACTTGCCTTTCTTTCTTTCTTTCCTTCCTCCCTCCCATCCTTCCTTTCTTTCTTTTTATTTCCTCTCTTTTGTTAAAAAAAAAAAAAAGGCAGAGACATGTTGGGAGGAGAATTCCTGGATGTTTCCCACAAGCAGATGGTAATGTTCTCCTATTCTCATTTTATGGGCTCTAGACAGAGAAGGGGGCGGTGGAAAAGAGAATGATAGAATCGAAATTAGATGAAGCACATCTGGCCAACCAGTAATCCTCTGATTCTAATGACTGTTAAAAGCTACAGTATTTGCAAGAATTATTTACCATTATCACTATGCTACCCTTACAATCAAGGAGTAGGCCAGTAAGAAATGTCATCTGTGCTTGTTCTTTCAACACACGTTTGGTTAGTACTGAGCATGTCAGGCTTTGGGTTAGTTGCATGTTTTATAGAGAGGACCATCTTACAGAGATGGACAAAACAAAGTGCTTGGTGTCAGCTAGCTCGTAACCAAGACAACCCTGACAGCAGTGACCGTGCAGGTTGGTCAGTGCTGGGACAGCGGCATGCCCAGGATACTAGGGAAGTCTTGGAGTGTGGTCAGAACAGGTCCCAAGACCAGGTGACACTAGAGCTGTGTCCAGAAAGAGCAGTAGAATTTAGACACAAGCGAAGAAGCAAAGGAAGTGATGTGAAGCAGGAGTAAAAGTCACTGAAATATGACAGCTCCTGAGCTGTTTGGGAGTCATATTTAGTTGGTATCTCTAGAACGTGAGAGGGGGCTGAGGATCAGCAACTGAGCCTGAAGAAGCAGCAGGGGCAAATCAAGAAAGACGCTAGCTCTCATGATTGGACGTTAAACTGAAAGCCGTGGGGGGAACCATGGAAGGATTTCCAACCAGAAACAAAAATGCCATATTAGAACACAATAAACCACTTTATTCCCACTCCTTCCCTCTTTGACCACTATAAGTTTTTTTTTATTTGTCTTTCTATAATTGTATTTAGTTACTTTTGGCTGTGCTGGATCTCCGCTGCTGCTCTAAGGCTTTCTCTGGTCACAGAGGGTTGCGGCCACACTCTATTGCAGTGTGCACGCCTCTCACTCTGGTGGCTTCTCTTGTTGCAGAGCATGGGCTCTAGTTTTGTGAACTTAAGTAGTTGTGGCAAGAAGGCCCTAGAGCACGTGGGCTCAGTAGGTGTGGCACATGGGCGTAGTTGCCTCTCGGCATATGGGATCTTAATTCCTGGACCAGGGATCGAACCCATGTCCCCTGCATTGGCAGGTGGATTCCTAACCACCGGACCACCAGGGAAGTCCCACTGAGGAGAAAGACTTTTCAAAATGCAAATACTTCTTTCTATACAAGCCCCTCTTTTTAAAAAATTCTTGGCTTGAGTGGTAAAGTGTGCATGTCCTCCTGTTTGAATTTGGTGCCTTGATTCTCATTCTTAAAGGGAAGAGTGTTTTCTTGGGGAAAGCACAACATTTATGTGTTGCAGAGACCTCTACCCTCTTTTATTGCCTTCAGAATTTGTTGTATATTTATTTAGTAAGTGATCGGGTTCAGATGAACATATCTTCTTTATGAATTACCCAATCGGGTAAACAGTGAACTCTTCAGAAGCACTGGCAATCACCAGAGGCAGGGCTTTGTGGGGGAAGAGGTGGATGAGCAAAGGTTTCAGAGCTGTTTGAAGGACACAGACACCTTTAGCACCTGGAAGCACTGTGGCCTGGAATTCAACCATAGCCCTTACCACAGGCCAACGCCACAGAATCTTTTTATCTATTATGTTTTCTGCTTGTTCTCTACCTCTGTGTGCTAAAATGAAGAAACCCTCTGAAGCCAGGGAATCTTTGTTTTTGTTCATAGACTGCGGTGCCTACTCCATAAGCACTCATTCAATTACAATTAATTGAATGAACGAATGAACTTGTTCATGGATGTAATTAACATAATAATACCGTTGATTGCACACCTAAAATGGTCAAAGTAGTAAATTTAATGCTGGGTATATTTTGTCACTTAAAAAAAGTTTAACAAAGTCATCTGACATGAGTAGTCCTGGATCGTTCATATACAGTTGACCTGGAACAACACGGGTTTGAACTGTGCAGTCCCACTCATATGCAGATTTTGTTTCAATAGTAAATACTACAGTGCTACGTGATCTGCCATTGGTTGAATGAACTGTGGATATGGAGGATGTTATAGGTGGATTTGCAACTACAAGGAGGGTCAGCCACCCAACCCTCTTCCCCATCCCTCACATTGTCCAAGGCTCAACTGCATTTGAAATTACCACAGTATAACTGTTCTACTAAGAAATCAATCCAGACTAGTTCTTCATTCCAAGAAATTATGGAGGATCAGTCACTTTCAAAGCCCCTTGACCAGAGTTTTTTCTTTTTCATCCTACTAATCATGAAATTTCTTTTCTTTTTTTTAAATTGCTTATTTGATTGATTTTTGGCTGCGCTGGGTCTTCACCGCCGCTCGGGCTTTTCTCTAGTTGCAGTGAGTGGGAGCTCCTCTCTAGCTGCAGTGAGTGGGAGCTCCTCTCTAGTTGTGGTGCACGGGCATCACGGTGGCTTCTCTTGTTGCAGAGCACAAGCTTAGAGCGCTCGGGGCTCAGCAGTTGCAGCTCGCATGCTCTAGAGCGCAGGCTCAGTAGTTGCGGCCTTAGTTGTTCTGCATGTGAGATCTCCCCGGTCCAGGAATTGAACTTGTGTCTCCTGCTTTGGCAGGTGGATTCTTTACCACTGAGCTACTAGGGAAGCCCGACTCAGGTTTTTAGTTTTATTGGGAGTGGGGGGCTGTGTGTGAAGGATGAAGAATAGCAGCCCCTTTTTGGTTATAATCTTTTCTTGACATCCTTCCTCCTGACACACACCTCACTATCACTCCACCAGAGATTTGAAGAATGGAATCTTTGAACCCTAAAATTAATGATAGAATAGTTTTGCTTTCCCCATTTCACATGGGGAAAGGCGGGAATTCAAATTCAAATGTGAATTCGCATTTTCTGCCTGTATTCTTGGTCATCCACCTTCAGTTGAGTACTAGGGTGCCGTGGCAACAGGGAATTAGAAACTGCCTGGTTGGAAAGTATTGCACGTGCTTCTTCTGTTCTCAGATCCTTCTCCCCCAATAGTGAAGAGCCCATGCTTGCCAGTGATGAGGTCTAGAAAGCACAGAATCAAGAATTACAGTTCAGGGAAGTTCTGTGAGCTAGACTGGACAGAGAAGGTGCACCTACATTAATGGGCCACTCTGGGCAAACTTCTGCTTTAGTGTTCCCAAAATGCTTTGCGATCTGCAGATAAACGTGCAGGCTCTGCAAAGTGCAACATACAAATGGCTCCTGGTAAAATCCTTAAGGATCAAAGCTATTTCCTCGCTGCCCTTTGAACTGTCTAGTTTACTTTTTAAATTTGAATGCTTTCATACAAGCTGTGATGATGACATGAGTGTGAATACACCATGACCCTTTTGAAAAGATCCTGACTTAGAAAAGTCTTCACCCCAACTCTGGCTCTTCTCTGAGGCTTGGGAGGAAAAGAAAGAATGAAAGGATGCTCATTCATATAAGATTTTGAAAGTATATTGGGCACTCAGTTAAAAATACTCTATTAAATTTGACACTCAACTCAATAACTGAAGAAATAGTAATGAAAGAGATTTTGTAAAAGGTAGAAATGATAAGTGCCAAGTCCCATCATTTACAAATTTTCTGCCTTCCATGCAAATGTGGATTCAGATGAAGAAGCAATGAACAGATCTGGGACATCTTCTTTGTACTGTTTTAAGTGTTTTTACACATTTAATCTCATTTAACTTACAGCCATATCTACACATATCTATGTAGATTATGAAATTGTGATTCTTTTCTTGAGGCAAACGATTTGGCTTTCAACTAAGAAATTTTCTCTCTCACCTTCACTCCCATTTTTTCTTTTATGAATTATAGAAACAAGCTATTCTTACTTTATCTTAATATCATGCTTCTAAGACTCAGATACATGTTTCAGGATTGTTAACAAGTAGAAAAAGTATGTTTGTGTTATAAGGTTAATTATATCAAACACTGAGCCAATATTTTTAATAACTATTTTATTATAACTATACATTTTAGTTAAAATGTCACTACTGTATTTAGTTTAATTGTATGTTTTGATTCTGAATCGCAATAACAAATGCTGGGTTTGAGCTAAAACTGTCACGGAAGTGGGTAGGAAAGTTGCAAAGAATGTCAGGATAAGTACTATTCAGTGGGAATCAAGCTTTTAGAAGAATGGAATATTCGACTTGCCCCTCATTCCCAACAAGCTCAAGGCACATTTTCCAACTCTCATTTCGGTAAGAAGTGTCAATGAACACAGTGGCTATATGCAGATTATGTTAGTAGTGTATTATTAACAATTTTCATTCTAAGCAAAACAATTTAGCAAAATAAATGTAGATGAAGATAATTATTAAAGTAGTATACTAAATAATACATAGGTCACTGCTATATGACTTATTCAATAATATAACCCCACTCAAAAACTTATGTACACTCCCCTTTGTGTAGAGACTATTTATTATTGCAGTTCCCACTCCAGTGAACATAATAAATAACTGTGGAGTTATTAGAAATTATAACTGGAGGTATAGATAAATAGATAAGTTAGATAAGTTAAATAGATAAGTTTCAGGAGAAGATAGAGGATACTGTGTATATGAGCTATAAGAAATAGAAATTTATTAGAGTGAAAAATCTGGAGCATGAATATCTGAATTTCAAGAATCTGTTCTAACACTTAATAACTGTATGACCTTGAGGAAATTCATTTTCAATTGTAACACAAGGAGAAAAATATTACTTGCCTTCCAGCAGTGCTGTGATGTTTTGAGAATAAGTGATAAGGAAAAACATTTTTTAAAGCTAAAACAGCATAGATAAGTTATAATAATAAATATTTCTAGCAAGATTCAGACTTTTGTTTCCATTACAATTTTTATCTAAAAATAAGTTGCCAAATACTCATTTAAGAAATCAGAAAAGTAAATATAAGAAAAAGAATATCCATAGTCCTGCCATCCTTCTTCACCTTCAAGTCTTGCTCAAATATCACTTTTTCAGTGAAGCTTTTCAGGACATTGGGTTTAAAATTGTTGCACGACCGTCTCTACACACATGAACACTACGCACTCACTGACTAGCATTTCGGGTCATGTGACCCACTATTTATTTATTTGTGTACTGCCTATATCCCTCAGGAATTTGAGCTACATAAAGTTAAGGACTTTCTTCACTTTGTTCACTGTTGTATCCCATTGTCTCTAGTCCCTGTTCCCTGTCAGTATTCAATAAATATTTGTTTTAAAAAATCAACAAATCCAAACACAAGTACTATAAACACTTAGATGTGTTTCTGGCAGTGTTTTTAAATTTTAAATGCAGTGAGTGTTGTTATTTTTAACATACAGCATATAAGTAACATTTATTGAATGCCAGATACTGTGCTAAGGATTTTACCTACTATTTTTCCTTTTTTTTTTTTTACCTATTGTTTTTAAATTTACTATGTCAACAAGCCTGAGTGATATTATCTCTGATTTACAAGTGAGAGAACCAAAGGCTCAAAGCATTAGGCAATTTTGTTCATCATCAAGCTTCCAGTAAATTAAAACTGGATACAAACCAGTGTGTGACTTTCACAACATCATTGTGCTCTGGACTTGTACTCTTGCTGCGTTTTTATTTGTATCCATCTTTTTCTACTTCCTTTTATGTCCTAAGTATTTCCTCATGTTATCACGTTTCATTTCCTACTTCAATGGCCGAAGCTAACTGCGTATATGAGGCTCAGGAGACAGAAGTAAAATGTGGTGGCTGAAGGTCATGTCTATCCTTAAGTGTTCAGTTCTGAGCTTTACCTAAAAAATCATATTTAATCTAATCTCTGTTTTTTCCCAGGAACCCCTCCCTACTCCTGTCTACTTACTCACATTTGTATTAGCTGGGATTCCTGGACTCAACCTATCTGCTCAAGCATTTTGCTTTTTGGAGGGGGGATTTATGAGAGAACACTGGATTGACTCAAATTTGAAGCTGAACAGCTAAGCCTTGGAAAGCTGTCAGTTGGACCCTGGCCATCAGGGCTCCCACCCCATCTCCTGCCTCTTAGCGCCTTGCTCTCTGACCAGCTTCCTCCGTGGGAGTATAAGACATCGCTGCCTTGGATGGACAGCCTTGCAGCTCTTTGACCAAAGAAAAAAGGAATATCTTTCTCCACCTCAAGTTTAAAAGATATTGGTAACAAGCCACTGGTTGAACTGGTTGGGACCCTGTGCCTATCCAGGGATGGACCGATGTGCCCAGGGGAAGGGAGAACAGAAACTGACTCAGCTTGGGCTATGTGCCCTTTCTCTGAAACACTTCACAGTTAGTAGCCCTCACATGATTTTAAGGATCATTTCCCCCCAAAAATGTCTGTTCTGAACAAAATATTGAAAGTTCTACTATAGAACCAGATCAAACGCCACCATCTTCCCTAACCGCTTCAGGCTTCATTTACTCTTTGTGAAGAAAAATTCATGGAACACCTATCACGTGGTAGGCACCGCTAGGTTCATTTGATCAGTCAACAAGGTTTATTCTCAAGTACCATATATTAATGCATATATATGAAATCTGAAAAAAATGGTGTAAGATGATCTTATTTACAGAGCAGAAGTAGAGACACAAATCTAGAGAACAAATGTATGGATACCAAGGAGGAAAGGGTGGGAAAGGATGAACTGGAAGATTGGGATTAGCATATATACACCACTAATCCAACCAGTCCATTCTGAAGGAGATCAACCCTGGGATTTCTTTGGAAGGAATGACGCTAAAGCTGAAACTCCAGTACTTTGGCCACCTCATGCAAAGAGTTGACTCATTGGAAAAGACTTTGATGCTGGGAGGGATTGGGGGCAGGAGAAGAAGGGGACGACAGAAGATGAGGTGGTGGATGGCATCACTGACTCGATGGACGTGAATCTAAGTGAACTCTGGGAGTTGGTGATGGACAGGGAGGCCTGGCGTGCTGGGATTCATGGGGTCACAAAGAGTCGGACACAACTGAGCGGCTGAACTGAACTGAATACTATGTATAAAATAGATAACAAATGAGAACCTGCTGTATAGCACAGGAAAGTCTACTCAGTGCTCTGTGGTGACCTAAATGGGAAGGAAATCCAAAAAAGAGGGGATATCTGTATATATGTTTAGCTGATTCACTTTGCTGTACAGTAGAAATTAACACAACATTATGAAGCACTATACTCCAATAAAAACAAACAAATAAAAAAAAACAAACCCACAAAGTTGATTCAGAGCCTCCTATGCCAGGCATCTTGCTAAGTTGCTGGGGACTCAACAGTGAGGAAGAGAGGTAGGTCTCTACCCTCTAGAACTTACACCCTACAGGCCCAACAGTCAATAAACAAGTAGATAAATGACACAATCAAATAAACAGGGTGCCGTAAGAGTGTAATGAAGGTAGCTATGGGGAAGGGGTCTGCAGAGCTGATAACAGAACAACTACCCAGCTCACAGAGGCTGAGCCCATGAAGGTCTGCTAAATTGAAAGAGAAACTAGAAAAAGGAATGTCTAGGGTAAAAATAAAGGAAATTTTCTGAATGTTAAGAACTGCCAGTTAAAGGAGGTCATACTCCCTTAGGAGTTTTGGAAAAAACACATCATTTAGCAGTCATTAAGAAAAAATGTGTGACCGTAGGAACTGTAAAGTTCACAAGGCTTCAATACACATTTCAAAACAAGCCCAAGAAATAACAATCAAACATGTCATTGCTATACAACTCATTCGAAAACAAATCCACAACAAAAGGAGAAAAAAAAAAAAAAAAAGCTGTTTCAGAGTTCACTTACCTAAGCACCAAAGAATGAAAAGGCTCCTCTGAAAATCCACATGGCATGTTTATTTCTTTAAAATGACTCCACTGCTCCACCCCATACATTTGTTTATATGCGTAACAAATATGTAAAAAGAATTAAGATTTGTATTTTGAGATTACTCAATACAATATCAAGCCACATAGTGTCATGAACTTGCCCTCTATACACACACATAAACATGCTCTCATGCATAAAAGCAGCATCATATGGAAAAGGTATGAGTTTATAGTCAGAAAGAGCTATGTCCCAATTCTAAGTGGTTCTACCACTTATTAGCTGTGTGACTTTGAGCATCTTATTTAACCTTTCCAGACCTCACTTTTCATTTGTAAAATGGAGATAATAATAATAACTTCATGGGGGTATTCTGAAATTTTTATTAAATGAGATCTATGGTGCTAAGCAGTATGTGAATCAGAGTAGGCATTCAATAGATGGTATTTTTTTTTTTAAGATTCAGTTTCTGATTAGGCCTGGACAAGACACAATATCATTTTGACTACTCTTGTATTCTATGAAAAAATTAATTTAGTGTATTTTCTTTGTTTGCTAGTGATTCAGACCACATCAGAAATATTGGTTAGATGACAGCTACTATTTCATTAATATGTCAGGAATAATTGGAATAGATCCAGCTAGGGAATAAGTTAAGAACATTAGCAATGCTTTTTTTTTTTTTTTTTTTTTTGGTTCCTTCTGCTATACATTAGAATAGACAAGGGATTAGGTTAATTATTCATGTGTGAATGGGAGACCCAAAGAACATTCAGTCAAAGCAGCCTTTACAGGTCAGAGGAACCTTGGCCATCTGTATGAAAACTCTTGCCTCCCTGTGTGTTCTGCTCATTCTTGAATTCACAGTCTGGCCCAAGGTGCTCTCATTACTCACTCCATCTGCTATCATTGCTCTGGTTTTAAGGAAAGGGAGTTCATGGTTCTTTTGTTACATCAGCAAACAACACTTACTCTGGAATGTCTTAAGTTCTTATCATCGTTTCACAAATACCTCCAAATCTCCCTTAAATCACACTACCTCGGACATGGAAACCTTGTATCTTACAGTTAGCTAGTCCAGGTCCATTAAAGTAGAAATCCTGCTGGAAGCGATGAGTCAATCAATTCTTTAAGACACAGTCAAGTTACCTTATGGGTAACTCTAATCTTAAGAAAGGTTTCCATTCAACAGTTCACAGAGGTTATCTCTTAAGAGTAGAAATAGAGGAAGGTGAGTAGCAGAGAATGGAAGAGAAAGAAAGAGGGGAATTTTTACATTTCCTTCCCTTAAATTTGGTCAAAATCAGTTCTAGAATCACATGGAATAAATCTAATGCTGCCTCCAAATGACACTTTCAAACATTCAAAGGCAACTACTTGCTCTTTCTTTGTCTTCTCTTTTTCAAGCTAAGGACTCCTAGTTCTTTAAATGTTCCTCATGTGATGAAGTGTGTACCTTTGTTGGTTATTCCTGCAGCATTTATTTCCTCTTCCCTTTTTCCACCAGCCCTGATTTCCAAGTGGGACTCCCTGTGGTACTGGATAAGCTGATCCCCTCCCTGCTCCAAGGGTGGAGTTCACGGCCAGGGCTAACACTCCATTCTGCTGGCCACAGTGATAGCCACAGGGGTGGGCATCTGACTTAAGCCAGTCAAGTTAGAGTAAATCTCAAGACATTAATGCATTGGTTCTAAGGTGTGAGATGGGGGTAAGGGTTCTTGGGACCTTGGGAATATTGATATCTGTCTTAGACCATGAAAGGAAGGGCCTATACTCAAAATGGTGTAGGTACCAACACTCAAAAAGGAGACAGAGAGAAAAACCTGAGTTCTGGTTGCATCAGGTGAACCTATAGCAAAGCCTTGCCTTAGAATAATTTTACTTCACCATTTTGTGGTTTCAGTTGCATGTGTCAAATTCTTACTTTTGCTTAGCTCAGTTTGATTCTAGTGTTTTGTTCCTTGCAACTAAATATATCCTGACTGATACATGTGAGATGGTGTTGTTATGGTTGCCTTCTCTTGGACAAGCTCCAGATTGTCAATGACCCTCTTCCAAGAGTCCCAGAAGAAAAACCTATTATTCTAGATGAAGCCTGACTAGTACAGGCCAGAGGGGGCCTCTCATGAGACTGGAGTAGAATGTAGTATTGTTAATAACTCAATCTGAGACTGGCATTGGAATTTTGAGCATCCCAATTCCAATTACTCTCACCAGTAAACTACCTATTTTCCCAAATAATTTACCCAAGTGTAACCTAAACCCTAAACACCAGGCCCTTGTAAGAAAAAAGGGAAAAGTATATTTCAGAATATACTTTCTACCTGTTCCTTCCCTACAGAAAGGCCCAATCCCTGCTGGTTCTACTTTAGCTTTCAAAATAGAATCACCAACTCCCTCCTTCAATTTTGTCATATATAGGTTAAAAAAAATCTGCAGGTTTTCAAGTATAATCACTATACCTGAATACTTTGCTAAGCAAAGTGACTACAGTGCTCTGCAACCATGTGAAATGATTGCTCCCTAATTACAATGAGTTCCAAGGGGTTTCATCTAGGAACGAAGACAGTTGACTGGTCCCCAAGAGGCCTCTGGGTGGCTATTTCCCTGGTAACTACACAAAGGTCCAGGTTTGGACCTCAGCTGGGAAAGTTCACAAACTAGATTTTCCAAGTGTATCCCCAGAGGTGCAGACTCAATGATACGCTCACACAGTGCATTCATTTTTAACTGAGATGAGCTTTTGAGGCAGGAAACAGATGACCTTAATCTCATTCAGAATACCACACTCTCTTTCCTGAGGACACATACCTGAAAAGTTGGGTTAGTAATCAAGACACTTTCTGGGTGAGGATGGAATTAGGAAAAGTTGATTGTCTTGAGGACTTTTTCACTACTTAGGTCATGGTTTACCCTGATCAAATATACACTTACATGGTTACATGGGGGAAACGTATCTATCTAGGGGCCAGAAGGACTATGACGTGGATCCATATTGCCAAATTGTTCTTTGCAAAATAACAACAGTTAATGTTTATACATGGTGCTTACCCTGTGGTCCATCACTGTTCCAGACTTCTTACCGATTAACTAACTTAATCTTTATAATGAAACTTTGAGACTTTTGTTATCAGCTTCATTTTACAGATGGCAACCCTGAGTCACAATGGGGTGAATAATTTGCTAAAAGTTGCCTTATTAACTAGGTGGTAAAGCTAGATCCCCAGGTTGCCTGGCTCCAGAGTCCATGCTTTAAAGAGTTATGCTACACTATCCCCTCCCTGTTTTTTTGGCTCTGCTGGGTCTTCATTGTGATGTGAGGGGGCTTCTGTAGTTGCAGCACACAGGCTCAGTAGTTGTGGCCCGAGGGTTTAGTTACCCCGTGGCATGTGGGATATTAGTTCCCTGACCAGGGATTGAACCAGCATCCCCTGCATTGGGAGGCAAGTTCTTAACTACTGGACCACCAAAGAAGTCCCTACACTGCTTCTTGAACATTGTGTTCTTTTATGCTACACCCTACATGCTACGTGGGTTACTTCATAATCTTCTTGACACCATTCTCTATAAATCTGATTCCTTATAATACTGTGCCTCTGAAATATTTTTCTTAAAAAGTATATATGTATGTGTTAGTGCTAGTCCCTCAGTCGTGTCCAAGTATTTGCAACCCCTTGGACTGTAGCCCACCAGCTCTTCTGTCCATGAAATTCTCTAGGCAAGAACACTGGAGTGGGTTGCCATTCCCTTCTCCAGGGGATCTTCCCGACTCAGGGATCGAACCCAGGTCTCTTGTATTGCAGGCAGAATCTTTACCATCTGAGCCACTGGGGAAGCCCAATATATGTATATACATATATTGTATGTGTATATATGTACATATGAAGCCCAATATATGTATGTATATATATACACACAATATATGTGTATGTATATACATACATATACATATATATATACATACATATATACTATATATGCATATATAGACATGTATATAGAGAAATTTTAAAGAAAAATAGCATATACCATATATGTGGTGTATGTGTATAAAATCCTTACTGCTGCCTCCATATATACCAACAAATATGAGCAAAACCATGCTCGTATGGGCAGTTGGCCAGGAGGACAGGAACTTTGTTATATTGAACTAGACAGCATGATGATAGCTGTTAAAATAGCATTCTGCCTATACTTAATCCTTCTCCAAAAAAGGAAATATTTAGTTTCATGGAGGTATTTAATAGTTACAGCAAGAAACACTAGAAAGGAATGAGGAACATGCATTGGCCTCGTGCTAGAAAGTGATGCTACAGTCAGAGGCAGCCCCTCCTGAATAAGGCTTCAGGCAGCGCTCCCTCCGTCACTTCGCCATTGCCACAAAAGGCCCCGGTCAAGGCTGGATTTTACTAAGCTAGTCACACCCTTGTTTCAAAGGGATTATTTAAAAACAGCTACAATTTTAAGAAAGATTCCCTTGTTACTTTCTTTTTTTAAAATCTAGTATTTTTTTAAAATAGATTAAAAATTCATATGATTCCAAAACCCAAATGTACAAAAGTTTACATAGTTTAAAAAAAAAAAAAAAAGAATGTCTCTCTTATGCCTAAACCCCTGAAACTTGGTTCCCCTCTTGGGAGGCAATTATCGGTTCTTTATTTATCTTTCCAGAGGTATTCTATTATCATTTTCTTTTACTGTCACATTTTCCCCCATGGGGACGTTATTGGAAACTTTTTATCTTGTTTTTGCCACAGTTTCCTCTCTTTCTTTCCTGTCTCTTTTTACAGGCGAAAAGGTTGACTTTCCCTGGGGACCTTCTTCAAAATGTCAACTTCTTGATGGATATTGGTTTTATCTTGTTTCCAACTCCAGTTTCTGCTCTGGTTAGGAGTCAATTTGTGTGTGACAGCTGGTGGTCCCAGGCACCTTCTGATGAATGATGGATGGGACCAGGAGGAACAACCCTTTCCTAGTATTATTAATTGCGAGATTTTTGCAAGCTCAAAATTCTAAGAACTGACAGTTGCCTCCAACTGTTACCAGCTGTTAATTTGGCTGAAGTGGTGGGGATCCAATTCCCCTTCAGCAAATACTCTGGGACAACAGCTAGCTTACTATATATCTTCCTTTACACCCTCTGTGACACTCAATTCTGAATTATTTAAGCCTAAAAATAGTATCCTAAACCTATTCCAGAGTGCCCACATCTACCACTGACCATGTAACCCAGCAAGAGTAACTTACCTTGGTCCTGGGTTCCCCATTCATACAATAAGGGAACTGGGTGCATTGATCTGCCTGCTTCCAGCCCTAAAAATCTTCAGGCTTAAGAATAGGATGAGCTGGTAAATGGTTAATGTTGCAGCAGTCTTCCCTCTTTCCCTCAAAGCGCCTAACACTTGAAGGAGTGAAGAATCTGGTTGTGATCTTGAAGCAACACCCAGTGTGTACTTGAGCAATTTTAGAGCAAATCTGCTCTTTGCTGCCATGGCCTTGCAGGGTTTAAGAACTGCTTTGTTTCACAGCTACAAAAAAATTCTCTCTTAATCCCATATACTAGCAAGTAATTTTTCTTTGTCATTTTAAGTTATTATGAAAACATGGGATTTCCCTGGCAGTCCAGTGATCCAATGCAGAGGGCTTGGTTTCAATCTTTGGTTAGGGAACTAAGATCCCACATGCCACAGGGTGTGGCCAAAAATTTTAAAAATTAAATGAAATAAAAATTTTTAAAGTTATTATGAAAATAAGCATTAATTTTTTTAAGTATATAAAAGCAGTAGAAAAAAAGCAATCCACCCTTTTAATCTCACCTGTGCTTGTCCAGGTAATCTATAATTCTCACCCAATTTGAAAGTTTAGTTTGCGTCATCAGAGTGACAGTTTTGAGATATGCTTCATGAATTAAATTTTTCTATTTTTATTTATTTATTTGGCCACACCAGGTCATAGTTGCAGCATTCAAACTCTTACCTGCAGCATGTGGGATCCAGTTCCCTGACCAGGGATCGAAACCCCGCTCCCTACATTGGGAGCATTGAGTCTTAGCTACGGTGCCACTAGGGAAGTTCCATGCTTGGTGAATTAGATGCTTCTGTCTGAGAAGAGTGAGCCTGGTGACACGGTTTTATGAGTGGAGGTACATTGGGTGCCATATTTCCATGTTCTGAAGAGGAATTTCATCGGGCACTCTAGGGTGGTCAGTTTCTTAGGACCCAGCTACAAAATCAAGCAGCTTCCCTGGCAGCTTGGTGGTACAGAATCCACCTGCCAATGCAGGAGACTTGGGTTTGATCCCTGGGACGAGAAGATCCCCTGGAGAAGGAAATGACAACCCATTCCAGTATTCTTGTCTGGGAAAATCCCGTGGACAGAGGAGCCCGGTGGGCTACAGTCCATGGGGTTGCTACAAAGAGTCAGGCATGACTTACCAACTTAACAACATGAATCAAATTTTCAAGAGACCTATTTCTACCCAGACTGACAATACATCAGTGTGCACTGGAAAACGTACTTTCACTCAGGTCTGCTGTGTACACATCACCTCCACCGTAGAAGGTACCTGGGGAAAATTTTTTTCTGTCAGAAGATTTGATAAGCATGGAGTTAGTATAAGATAACGTATCCAGGCCTGGATAGATATGCTAAGATAGAAAATTCCTCCTCTACAAAAGAGATTCCTAGTATGCAAGTGTCTCATCTTCGACTCACTCATTGAGCAAACATTCCTCAAGTCCCCCAGCAGATATGCTGAAGCTATTACTAGTTAAGTTTCATGGTCCCTCACTTGGGAGGGTCATCCCTCTTATGACCATGGGAGGTGCCTTCATAATAAGTTCATACATTCCTATGTTTCTGTAAAATTTGCTAAAGTAGGCAATTTAAATGTAAACAGTTAAAACTTCCATCTCCTGGCCCTCCTACTTCTCAGTCACAATTCCTGTGGAGTAGGGTGGCTTTGGAGTGGTCGTGGGTATTTTGCGGGTCTGATAAAGGAGTTGAGTTGGGGATGCATTTTGATTGGGTGTAGTGGCTTGCAATCACTTCTGTAATTAGTCATTTACAAGTCTGGTCTTCCAGTGTCAGAATAGCTACAGGAATGCTTCTACTACTCACTGAGCCAGCCCGCCCAACAATAAGACTTGAAAGTGCTGGACCAGAAGTCACATTACAGTGTGAACATGTCCTATTGCATCAGAAGGACATGGAGTGTGGAAGGAAAAGATGATTTGAAACAGACAGAAGGTAATCTATGACCCTGAAGTTTTCCTGGCTGCCCCTCTCTTGGTTCAATGTGCCCTGTCCCTTTTCCTCTAACACACCTGACACATCCTCTTCAAGGGACTTGAGATTTTTACAAACCCCAGAAAGAGCCTTAGATGTCATGCTGCCTGGTAAATTTTGTCTAGAAAAAATCCCCAGGATAAGGAAACATGAAGGGGCCTGGGAATCTGCTCAAAGCAGGGAGAAATGAAAAATACTGAGAATACAAATTAATATGAATTGAATATAGTGGCAATGGAGGAGTGAGAGTATTAAGGGAATGGGAGTGAATGGGAAAGGTGTGTGTGGGAGTGCCGGGAAGGGAGGACTTGGCAGACACTGACCAATTCTTGCTCTCCATTTCCTTTTAGAGAAGTTGAACAGATTGTCCTCTTTCCAAGGGATTCTTTTTGCAAAGTTCACCACGACTGCTTAGTTCAGACTTTATTAGGTACCATGGCATTCCAGTTATGCCTCCCTGATATCATCCAGATTAAACGTGAGGGTTTTTGAATACTTGGCGAAATCTTTACTAAATATTGAGTAGATTGAAAAGAATAGTAAATTATGGATATATGTCAAGTACTCAATCTTCAAGTGTAAGAAAACAAATTAACCTGTGAACCTCTCCCTACCCAATCTCCTCCCCTTCCTCCTCAGCGCTAAGGACTATAATTTTGTAAATAGCATTTGTTTGTGTTCCTTTATAGTTTTATTACATGGATTCATTATTTATTGTTCAGTTGCCATGTTGTCTCTGACTCTTTCCAACCCTATGGACTGCAACAAGTTAGGCCTCCCTGTACTTTATTTCTCAGATTTTGCTCAAACTCAAGTCCATTGAGTCAGTGATGCCATCCAAACATCTCACCCTCTGTCACCCTCTTCTCTTCATGCCCTCGATCTTTCCCAGCATTAAGGTCTTTTTCAATGAGTCAGCTCTTCTCATCAGGCGGCCAAAGTTTTGGAGCTTCAGTATCAGTCCTTCCAATGAATATCCAGGATTGATTTCCTTTAGCATTGACTGGTTTGATCTTGCTGTCCAAGGGACTCTCAAGAGTCTTCTCCAGCACCACAGTTAGAAATCTTCATATCTTCAGCACTCAGCCTTTTTTATGGTCCAACTCTCACATCCATACATGACTACTGGAAAAACCATAGTTTTGCCTAATCAGACTTTCATTGGCAAAGTGATGTCTCTGCTTTTTAATACACTGTGTAGGTTTATCATAGTTTTCCTTCCAAGGAGCAACCATCTTTTAATTTCATGGCTGCAGTTACCATCTGCAGTGATTTTGGAGCACAAGAAAATAAAATCTGTCGCTGCTTCCACTTTTTCCCTTTCATTTAACATGAAGTGACGGGATTGGATGCCATGATCTTAGTTATTTGAATGTTGTTTTAAGCCAGTTTTTTCTCTCTCCTCTTTCACCCTCATCAGGAGGCTCATTAGTTCCTCTTCACTTTCTGCCATTAGAGTGATATCATCTTTATATCTGAGGTTGTTAATATTTCTCCTGGCAATCTTGATTCCAGCTTGTGATTCATCCAGCTTGCCATTTCACATGATGTGCTTTGCATATAAGTTAAATAAGCAGGGTAACAATGAACAGCCTTGACATACTCCTTTCCCAATTTGGAACTAGTCAGTTGTTCCATGTCTGGTTCTAACTGTTGCTTCCTGACCTGCATATAGGTTTCTCAGGAGGCAGGTAAGGCAGGTAAGATAGTATTCCCATCTCTTTAAGAATTTTCCACAGTTTTTTGTGATCTACACAATCAAAAGCTTTAGCACAGTCAATGAAGCAGATGTTTTCCTGGAATTCTCTTGCTTTTTCTATGATCCAACAGATGTTGGCAATTTGATCTCTGGTTCCTCTGCCTTTTTTAAATCCAGCATGTACATCTGGAATTTCTCAGTTCACATACTGTTGAAGCCTAGCTTGAAAGATTTTAAGCATTAGACTCTTTGGCATTGCCCTTATTTGGGACTGGAATACAAACTGACCTTTTCCAGTCCTGTGGCCACTGCTGAATTTTTCAAATATGCTGGCATATTGAGTGCAGCACTTTAAGAGCATCATCTTTTGTTAACTAATTAATCATTAACTTTTTCATAGATTCTTGGCCATATTTACCAGTTAGTTTGTTTCTTCCCAACATTTATACCTTATTTTCCTTCTTATTCTGGTCAGGATCTCCTGGATGATGTTAAGTAGAGCACCCCGATCTTGTTCCTATCCTAAAGAGAATGCTTTCAGCATGTCACCATTGGATATGATGACTGGTGTAGGGTTTTTGTTAGTGTTCTATATCAGGCATTCATTACTGTGTAACAGACAATCCCAGTGTCTTAAAATGACAAGCGTTTTATTATTTTTCATGATTCTATAGGTTGACTCTAGGGCAGGTGACACTAGTAGAAAAGAACCCACCTGCCAGTGCAGGAGACATAAGAGACGCAGATTCGATCCCTGGGTTGGGAAGATCCTCGGGAGGAGGACATGGCAACCCACTCCTTATTCCTGCCTGGAGAATCCCATGGACAGAGGAGCCTGGTAGGCTACAGTCCATAGGGTGGCACAGAGTCAGACACGACTGAAGTGATTTAAAACACACATGGGGCTCCATGGGATGGCTTCTCTTTCTGTTCTAGGTAGTATCAGCAGGTCCGGCTGCAACCTGGATGAGATCCAAGATGGCCTCACTACAGCTGAGACAGCTGGAAACCGCAGGCCTTTCTCACCTCCTTGTCTTTCCAGGGCTTCTCTCTCTGGCTGGCCTTTTCCAGCAGGAGAGCATGACTTTCTTGATAGCTTAACTTGTCAAAGTATAACACTTATTGACACTTTCAATAATACAAGAACCTTTGAATATTCTATTTCTAATCACTCCTGGACTTATATGCTATTACAGAAGTGTTTTTAGTCTATATGGATTAAAAAATTTTTTTTTAATTATAGGAGAGTTACTTTACAATGGTATGCTGGTTTCTGCTATACACCAGTTCTGGTGAGGTGATGAACCTAGAGCCTGTCTATATTGTAGTTTAGATTTATGTTTACTCACAAATTTAACCCCTTTTTCGCTCTTATATTTCTTCCTGCATCTCAGACTTTCCACTGGGGATTATGCTACTTCTTCTTGAAGTATATTCTGTAGAATTTCCTTCAATAAATTGGCTGAATCTCAATTCTTGAAAGAAAGTTTTTGCTAGTTATGCAACTTTAGATTGTTTTTCTTTTCTCTCTCTCAACCCATTGAAGATATTATTTTACCACTTTTGACTTCTATTTCTATTGTTAAAATTAATTTCCATCCCTTTGAAGACAATATATTATTACTCATCTTCTTTTAAGATCTTCTATTTCACTTTTCTGTATTTCAATCACAATCTATGCCTAAGTATGATTTTAAAAAATTATTTATCCTGCTTAGGAGTCTTAAAAACTCATATCAAGGTATAATCAAGATTGAAATTGGAGATATAGTTGGGGATCTGATTGTGAAAGATTTTGGAAGTGATACTAAGGAGTTGAGTTTATTCTTCAAACCTGATAGCTATGCACAGTATTTAAAAATTTTGGAAAATATGTGTTCCCTGGCATATATTTAATATATATAATGTTCATCATAAGTTCATATTAGTTCATTTCTTGCTAATAAGAGAATATAATAAATATTTTGTAAACTAAAATAAGGTGAGGATTGACTAAAATTGGAATATGTTTTATGCAATGCTTGAATATATCAATTTGATATCTATTTGGATATGATTATATATTATTTAGGACTTCCCTGGTGGCTCAGATGGTAAAGCGTCTGCCTGCAATACGGGAGACCCAGGTTCAATCCCTGGGTTGGGAAGATCTTCTAGAGAAGGAAATGGCAACCCACTCCAGTATTCCTGCCTGGAGAATCCCAGGGACAGAGGAGCCTGGTAGGCTACAGTCTATGGGTCACAAAGAGTCGGACATGACTGAGCGATTTCACTTTACTCCATATACTATTTATGTGCTTAATGAATAAAGTGTGCTAATTTAAAAATAAATCACATATAATTTTTACCCATCAGTTTTATTAAATGTGTCTTAAAATTTTTGTACTTTAAAATATCATGGTTTCATTTAAAAGAATAAGAATTACTTACCTATGCTGCTTCAATTGTTCTGAATTTAAGCCTTCCTAATATGAGATCAACACTGTTCCTAACTTGAAGCTTCACCCTTGACAGAAATATGTGTAGGACACAAAAAGGCAGGAATGCTTTCATTAATCATTAAGGAGGGTTCCCTGAAACCCATTGTCATGGTAGTATAATCAGTCACACAAGAGGTCTAAACAAATTTTCAATAAACAAATTCTCAATGTCGCAATGACTTTAGAGGATCTCTCTCTCTCTCTCCCTCTCTCTTTCTCTCTCTCTCTCTCTCTCACACACACACACACACACACACACACACACACAAATGCAAACAGACCTGGATGTCCTACATTTACTTTTGGAAAAGGATTCAGGAAGGCAGGTTTTGCCCACAAATAGATATCTGCTTCAAGGGGAGAGGAAGTCCAGACCTTTTTTTCTTGGGCCAAGAAAGATGGGCAGAAGACAAACCAGTCATAATTCTTCTATTCTTTATTTGGAAGTAGGTTCAAATGACCTAATGGGCAGATCTTTCTCTCTTCTTACTTGTAACAGTAAACAGGTAACTGGTACAAGTTTGAAGTGAGACTTTTCATAACATATAACATCTTCAATTACTGCAATACTATGAAATTTGTCTTTTTGAAATTTTACTTGAGAATGGTAAATTAGAGTTATTTTAGTTATTCCTACCTTTTTCTCTGAAAAGAGAGAAATATAAGAAATGTGTAACTTTAGACCAATAGAGAAGAATTTGAACAAGGATATGGTGGCTCAGATGGTAAAGCGTCTGCCTACAGTGTGGGAGACCCAGGTTCAATCCCTGGGTCGGGAAGATCTCCTGGAGAAGGAAATGGCAACCCACTCCAGTATTCTTGCCTGGAAAAACCCATGGACAGAGGAGCCTGATAGGCTATAGTCCATGGGGTTGCAAAGAGTTGGACACGACTGAGCGACTTCACTTTCACTTTCATCTTAGAACAAGGTCTAATACATACTTTATGGTTAAGTGTTAATTGTCCTCAGTACAGATTGTATGCTTGATAATGTACTAACCATTAAGCAGTTAGAGGAGGTATTAAACAGGGATTAAGGGCACAAGTACACAGTTAAACTGCCTGGGTTCAAATCCCCTAATTACCTCTGTGAACTTCAGTAATTTTCAAAACTTCTCCAGGCCTCAGTTTCCTCAACAATAATATCAGGTTAAAATGTTATCTATCTCGGATGATTGTTTTGAGAATTAAATGAATGCCCCCATTTCCTCAGCTGTAAAATGATCTTTTGCTCACGGGACAGTTATAGGGATACAATGAGTTGTATGTGTGTAGTGTTTAGCACAGGGACCTGGCTTATGGTACGACTTCAATAATGTGTTCCATTTAGCAAGTAGGAAATAAATCTGCCTTAACAATACAAAATTAAATGCTTATTTTACTTTCACACACCATATTACAGCTGGGAATTTGAGGATTTAACACACAAATTGAATATGCTGAAAGAGAAACAGACAAGGCATTAACTTTAAAGAGGAAAGTCCCTAGACATCTTTGTATTCCATTGTACAAATTACATATTAAATATAATGGGAAAAGCTAGCAAAGATACACAAAGTTAAATGATTCTCTAATTTTTAAGTAACGCATATCTCAATTTTAGTTCTTAGTTCAACTAAGAAATGTAATGCCATTATAGAAATGTAAGGGCAAAACAAGTTCTCCATTTTATCTTATATTAGTTCTCTGGTTTAGCTCTAACTTGTTGAGAGTAAGCATGTTATGGCAAGACACTAAATCTCCTATAAAATCTAATGTTTTTTTTCTGTGTGTGTAATCACGATTTTTTAAGTTATGTAGTCTAGATTCTAAATGACACTAAACCAGGTTAATGTAGCATTAAAACATCCAGATCAAAAAATAAAGGAAGCTGTCAGTTATCTATATTTCTCATAAAACACCAAAAGAACTGAACATTTAGAAACATTTCTATGATTGACTAAATATTTCACTTTTTATTTAGACTTTTTTCTTCTTTTGCCCATGCCACAAGGCCTATGGATCTTAGTTCCCTGACCAGAGATTGGACCAAGGCCCTTGGCAATGAAAGCACAGAATCTTGACCACTGGACCACCAGGGAGTTCCCTATTTAGACATTTATCATAATCAAGAAGGCATATATTATATAAACAAAGCATTCGAAAGCTAGTTCTGTTTTTTTAATTTATCCAATGTAAGCTGTTTTTTCTCTTTAATTTCCCTAATTTTCATGCTAGAGATAACTTGAACATTAGAGTGAACAGCTATAGTTTTCAACTGCTCAGAGCCACTCATTATTTGGAGAACTGTCCCTTTGTACTTTATTAGAGCTTGGGGTAGGGGGAGTTGTCATCTGCCACCCATTCTCCCCTATCATGCTGACAAGTAAATAAATTAGCCCTGGATACAGGTATATGTAAGGCTGAGTTCCTTTTCTGTTCACCTGAAACTATCACAACATTGTTAATCAGCTATACCCCAATATAAAAAGAATAAGAAATGACAGAGGTTACATAACACCTAGGTTTAGGATCAATCTGTTAACAGGCATAAATATAAGTTATAAACACTAATAACCCACTGGAATCTGACAAGAAGTAGGCCAATTTTTTGAAATTATTGAAATTATTTGAAATTAAATTAGCCCTGACTAATCAAAATGGTCCAACTTTCCAGGTAAAGTGATTGGTTCAGGGGTAGACACACAACCCAAGAGGAACCAGTCAGAGTCCTTCCCTGGGACTTTTCAGCCAGAGCTGGAGGGGAAACCTGCTGTCATTTCTAGACCTGTGGGCTGAAAGGGTGTGCATTGGAGTGCTATCTTCTCATCTGCAGAAGTAGATGAATTCAACAAACCAATAAAGAAGATCTGGGAGATGGAAGGATGGGGCTTGATTATACAACTTGGCCCCTAGATTTAACTCTTGTCTGATATCATGTCCTCACACCCCCACATATGTGGGTGTGTTTTAAAGATAATTTGAGTTTATAGCACTTACAACTGGAGGAGTCCTGACATTTTTCTAATTTATCCATAGATGCAATCATTCACCATGAGAGTGAATATATTACAATGAAATACATTAAAAATGTGGTCTAGGTGTCCCTTGAACCCGGCTAGTATAACATGTGGTTGAGGGCATAGTCTCTGAAGTCACCTTACCTGCCTGCAAAACTAAGCATCGCCTTGGGCTGAGAAGGGCTACCCTCCCAGAGGGCACACGGGCTCTCCAGTTGCCATAGGGATGGCCTCACACACCTGGAACCGGCGCTGATTGCCATTTATCATTGCAAGACGCTCTTATCTTTCTTTAAAGTGTGTTACTAGAAATGTCAACCATCCTTTGTTTTGTCATCTGTACAATTCTGTGAAGAGAAAGGTGGAATGGGAGAACCAAGAAAAACAGGAGCCAGTGCTTTTGTCCATGGATGGGTGGAAGGTTCCTACAGGTTGTGTCTGTGAAGCCACTATTTCATGCATTTTCATTATCTATTTGGGCCCTGCAAAGCATTTGCTTTCACCACCCTGGTTCAGTGGCCAGCTATGGTAGAAAATCCTCTCTAACACTCCTAGAATTTTTTCGCATGTATGTTATGCTGCCTGGTTGTGTTAGGTTGCCTGGATTCAGAACCCATCTCCATCACTGACTATAGCACAGTGACTTTGAGCAAGCCACCTAAATTCTCTGTGCCTGTTTCCTTTTTTGTGGAATGTAGATAGTATAGCACCTCCCTCCTGGGATTTTTGAGGATCTGAAACAGTGACGCATGCTTAGAATAGTGCCAGGTACAGCACTACTTAAGCGTCAACGCTTATTGTGCTTAGGTGTTCATACATCATTTAAATCGGATTTTCTTCTCACTAATCTGTCTGAGGACCGCTTCACAGAGGGAGTGGAAGTCTGTTGAGATGACCCAGGTCGGGGCTTGGGGACTAGAGGAGCTGGAGTCAGGGGATGGAGTGGGATGGGTCAAAATGGAGAAGATAAAAAAGCTCAGGGCATTGCAGAGTGATGAGAACATGAATGGGATGACAGGTGGAGTCTATGGATCCAGAGTAAGGGACACTTAGAAGATGGAAGAGAGAAAAAGGAAAGGAAGTAAGAGGGTGCCTAAATATTGGGTTGGCCAAAAAGTTCATTTGACTTTTGGTGTAAGATGTTAAGGGAAAACTTGAATGAACTTCTTGGCCATCCCAATAAATTGCACACATTTCAAAGCTTTGTCTAGTGTTGACTTGCATCCAGAAAAGGGGGGAAGAAATTTATTTTTCCTCTCTTTCACTCTTAGACAAATATCATAATTTAACTGCATTATAAATGAAATAGACTGCTGTGGACAAACCTGAGATCTCAACTATCGTTTATACTTTTTCAACAGGAAATCTTTTCTGAGTTCCGAATACCAGGCTTCAGCAATCTTCTGGAGCAGGATCCATAGTAAGTTGGGGCTGCCTGTTTGCTGGAAGAGGAGTGAAGAAGGGAGTTTACAACTGGGCAGGTTAGATAGAGAGCCAATGTCTCACAAGAGAAGAAACTGGAGCTTGCAGTGGTTGAGTTGTCTGGACTAGTGACACAGCTAGTTCTAGAGCCCAATCCCCAGGTCTCCGAATTCCCAGCAGAGATTGGATGACCACCTACCAATTTTCATAAAGGTATCCAAATACTAGGCTGGAGGAGGTAGAAGGGGGGAGGAAAATCAGAAGATCCTCAAGTATTCCAAACTCAAGATTTAATTATGCTACACTGCCCAATTTTTTATTTATTTATTTATATTAATTGGAGGCTAATTACTTCACAATATTGTGGTGGGTTTTGCCACACATTCACATGAATCAGCCATGGGTGTACATGTGCTCCCCATCCTGAACCCTCCTCCCACCTTCCTCTTCATCCTATCCCTCTGGGTCATCCCAGTGCACCAGCCCTGAGCACCCTGTCTCATGCATTGAACCTGGATTGGCAATCTATTTCACATATGATGATATACATGTTTCAATGCTATTCTCTCAAATCATCCCACCCTCGCCTTCTCCCACAGAGTCCAAAAATCTGTTCTTTACATCCGTGTCTCTTTTGCTGTCTCACATACAGGGTCATTGTTACCATCTTTCTAAATTATATATATATGTGTTAATATACTATATTGGTTGGAGAAGGCAATGGCAACCCACTCCAGTACTCTTGCCTGGAAAATCCCATGGATAGAGGAGCCTGGTGGGCTGCAGTTCATAGGGTCACGAACAGTCAGACATGACTGAGCGACTTCACTTTCCCTTTTCACTTTCATGCATTGGAGAAGGAAATGGCAACCCACTCCAGTGTTCTTGCCTGGAGAATCCCAGGGACGGTGGAGCCTGGTGGGCTGCCATCTATGGGGTCGCACAGAGTCGGAAACGACTGAAGCGACTTAGCAGCAGCATACTGTATTGGTGTTTTTCTTTCTGGTTTACTTTGCTCTGTATAATAGGCTCCAGTTTCATCTACCTCATTAGAACTGATTCAAATTTTTCTTTTTAATGGCTGAGTAATGCTCCATTGTGTATATGTACCACAGCTTTCTTTTCCATTCGTCTGCTGATGGACATCTAGGTTGCTTCCATGTCCTGGCTATTGTAAACAGTGCTGCAGTGAACATTGGGGTACACGTGTCTCTTTCAATTTGGTTTCCTCGATGTGTGTGCCCAGCAGTGGGATTGCTGGGTCATATGGCAGTTCTATTTCCAGTTTTTCAAGGAATCTCCACACTGTTCTCCATAGTGGCTGTACTAGTTTGCATTCCTACCAACAGTATACTGCCCAATTTTAGACTAGACATAGTAAGTATCAATCACTTGCTTTATCCTTTTGATACTGCAACAATCTGGATCACAATCATTCTTTGCTGATGATGATCAACTTGAAGTACAATCTGCCATGAACTTCCAGGAATGTTTAGCACCTATGAGGCCCAACGGTAAACAACTTTGCCTAAGGACTGCACGCGTGCATGCATGCTAAGTCGCTTCAGTCACGTCCTACTCTTTGCGACCCTGTAGACTGTAGCCTGCCAGGCTGCTCTGTGCATGGGATTCTCCAGGCAAGAATACTGGAGTGGGTTGTACCATGCCCTCCACCAAGGGATCATCTCAGCTGAGAGACTGAACCCACATCTCCTGTGTCGCCTGCATTACAGGCAGATTCTTTACTGCTAAGCCACCAGAGAAGCCCCTGACTTAGAACAGTGATAGGAAAAATTTTATGTATTCTTTACTTGCAAGAAATGTCCCAAGATCAGTGATGGCATTATTCTCTCTACCTGACTGCTGTGGAATTAACCAAGAGAGGTGAAATGACCAGCCAACTCACCGCAAATTTTGTGTGGCAAGAAACTAGAGCAATGATCAAAGAGCACTATCCTTGGACTTCCTTGGTGGTCCAGCAGCTAAGACTCGTGCTCCTAGTGCAGGGTTCAATCCCTGGTCGGGGAATGAGATCCCATATGCTGCAACTAAGAGTTTACTCGATTCAAATAAAAGACCCTGCATGATGCAATGAAGACAGATGATCCTGTGTGCCACAACTAAGACCTGGGGCAGCCAAAAAAACCCAAGAAACTCTCTCCTTTCACTGCTTAATGGGGTATAAGCATCAGTAAGACATAGAATCTGATCAATTTTAGCACCAGCACAATGAAAAAGTAATAGCACCAAAAGGCAACAGTGAGAGTGCAAATCTTTACGGTTACCTCTCTGATGGTTTACTCATGCAGGAAGAGTTAGGTGAATTGCTAAGAGAATAATGACAATCACTCACAGAGCTTTACTAGGCACCAGATGCTATGCTAGTCCCCTAATCTACATCGTCCCTGAACCATACATGGAGATTTTATTATCCCTGTTTTTCTGATAGAGCTGAAGCTGAGAGAATGTCAGTGACTTGTCTGAGGTCCCCTAGCTGGTAAGGAGAAGATGGGTTTGATGTTGCTGCCCTCTGTGAGGCAGCAGCAGCTAGGGACTTTGGGTTTGGCATTCTGAGAGATACGCTAGGGGTAGAAATGAACAAACTGTAAAGAAATTGTGGTGCTGTGGATAACTTGATTGCGCTATAAGAATTCCAAGAACAACACAGTTGAATTATAGTAGTAAGGGGGATGTTTTAGTAATATGAACAGTTCAACAAAGGGAGGAGAAAAATCTTCTACGTGACTATATCACAAACCACTGTTGATCAAAAATCACGCCTTTAAGAAATATTTTAGATTAAATCAGTTGTTTAGGAAGCCATTATAATGTTTTATGTCTGCTGCTGCTGCTGCTGCTAAGTCGCTTCAGTGGTGTCTGACTCTGTGCGACCCCGTAGACGGTAGCCTACCAGGCTTCCCTGTCCCTGGGATTCTCCAGGCAAGAACACTGGAGTGGGTTGCCATTTCCTTCTCCAATGCATGAAAGTGAAAGGGAAGTTGCTCAGTTGTGTCTGACTCTTCGCGACCCTATGGACTGCAGCCTACCAGGCTCCCCCGCCCATGGAATTTTCCAGGCAAGAGTGCTGGAGTGGGGTGCCATTGCCTTCTCCGATGTTTTATGTCTAGGAGGCAATAAAGTAGATTGGTTAAGACCAGGCACCTGCAGCAATACTGCCTTGAATCAAATCCTGCTGCTGCCACTTCCCAGCCATGTGACCTTGAACTAGCTACTTATGTTTAGTACCTACCCCATAGGGCTGCCATGAGAATGATTAAATACACATGAAATGCTTAGAAAACACCTGGTCCATGAAAAGCATATGGTCAATGTTAGTCAATACTGTGTGCAGAGTAGTTATAAATGGTGTGATGGGATTGAAGGCATGGTCCCCACTTTCAAGGAACTTAGCAACGAGCTGGGATGAAAAATCCATCTGCTAATAATGTGTCTCAAGAAGTGGTACAACATTAAAACATCTGTTGTCAAGGTATATGCTGTTATATCACTGAAAAAATTTCCAGTAAATATTAATAATAATGATTAAGGAAATAAAAGAGAAAGTGAGCTATGACTTAGATTTTGAAGAAGCTGATGGCTCACCACTAGAAAAATTTTTATTCCAGGATTCTGGAAAAGTGACTTGTCCATCTTCATTATTGTTCATCTTTATCTGTTATGTATTTAATGATAACCCTCTCTGTGCAAGATGCTGAGATAGTGGTAACAAAGGACTACAAATCTGAAGGAACTCTTATCCTCAGGGAGCTTAAGATCTATTATAAGAAGTTACATATTAACAAAATTCAAGGTAGAAAGTGCATTAAAGGCATCATCAGTTGTAACCACAATAGTTTCTAGAAGTTCTATTATGTACTTTTTTTTTTTTAAGTGTTAATCTGGTGCACACAGGAGCCCAGATGCCACGTGCAATAATGAACATGAGAGAGATCTTGTTCTTTTAGGAGGGGCCTCCTGGGTTATAGTAGGAATGGGGAGCAGTCCTCCCTAGGAATCCTCTGCAGGATGAGAAATTTAATCAGGATACAGAGGCTTGAGGAGACCTCACTAAATGGGCAAGAGCATCAGGATGAGGATTTATTAAATTAGCTAGCAAGATCATCCATATGGTCCTAATTCTTCTCTCTCCAGCTGTGCCTCCCCTCAATCTCACCATGCTGCAAAGGTAGATTCATTTTGAGAATAAATACTAGATAAGAGATTGTGAGTCAGATAGACTGGTACTTTCCACTCTAAGAATATTTCTGTTTTAACTAGATAAAACAGTTTTGTATCTGGACAATTACCTTTTAGATTCCTCTTTTTTATGTTTTTTCCTACTCTTATATCTGAACAAGGATTTTTAGCATGTTACAGTTTTCAAGTTGATAGCTCATTTTCCATTGGCTACACTCTTAGTTTCTTCCTGATGACATTCAGTGGGAAATCTTCATTTCTCATAAATCCGGCTGGAGGATGGCTTATGTTGGAAGGCTTCCTGTAGAAAACAGAAACCACTAGGGCTTCCCTGGCAGCTCAGATGGTAAAGAATCTGCCTGCAATGCAGGAGACCTGGGTTTGATCCCTGGGTGGGAAAGATCCCCTGGAGAAGGGAAGGGCAAACCCACTCCAGTATTCTTGTCTGGAGAATTCCATGGACAGAGAAGCCTGGCGGCTTACAATCCTTGGGGTCTCAAACAATCAGACATGACTGAGCGACTAACACGCATACACAGTAGTTGAATTAACACTTTTTTACCTGGAAATTTCATCTTCTTCCTGACTTTTTGTCTCTATCTCTTGTCCTAGATCTCGAATACTAATTTTAGATTTGACTTCTGTTTGCTGATTATATAACAAATTCTATTTGGTTAATTGAATAGGATTTATAGTTCATATGAAACCTAGCTCATTTGTAGCTAAGCACCACTTTGGCTATGCCTAGTAGGTTATATCGGAGAAGGCAATGGCACCCCACTCCAATACTCTTGCCTGGAAAATCCCATGGGCGGAGGAGCCTGGTAGACTGCAGTCCATGGGGTCGCAAACAGTCAGACACAACTGAGCGACTTCACTTTCACTTTTCACTTTCATGCTTTGGAGAAGGAAATGGCAACCCACTCCAGCGTTCTTGCCTGGAGAATCCCAGGGACGGGGGAGCCTGGTGTGCCGCTGTCTATGGGGTCGCACAGAGTCGGACACAACTGAAGCGATTTAGCAGCATCAGCAGTAGCAGCAGTGGGTTATATGAAACCTGAGGAAAATCACACAGTGCCCTGCCTAATGGAAAGAGATGTGTACAGGTAACATCAAATTGAAATAAACGTGAAAGGAAATGAAAGTTAGGAAAAAGCTGTGTTTGTAAGAAGGATAGGGTGTGGAGTTTTGGCCTTCCACAAGGGGGATGGAGGTTGAAAGATGACTGATTTTTCAGTCACCTCCCAACAATGTGGACAGAAAATTTTTATACTGTGAGTGTAGAGCCTAAAATGGATTTATCACATGAATCCCTCTAGAAAGAATAGGTATGTTGACTAAATGCTGCTCAAGTAAGTTTGCGTGAATTCCCTTTCTAGGCAAGTTGGGCCCTGAACTTCTAGGCAAGTTCAGGAGCCTGCCGTGGACATGGGCAGGCAAGGCTAGCCCAAGGTTTGAGGAGGCAGCGAATTGGAAGGCATCTAGAACAAGGTCAACACAGCATTGACCTGATATTTCTGGGCAGTAATTTGGAAACAAGGAAAAGAAAATGCAGATACTGTGATTGTACCAGTCTTACAACTTAAAGCTAGCACCAAACATTGGTGATTTAGAAAAGTGCTTAGAAATTAACATTATAACACATAACAAAGAATATTACTTATAAAACCCGACAGAAACACTTTTCAAGGTTTTTTTTTTTTTTTACTTTTGTAATATTATTTAATCTTTGGAATAATGACATGAGGAATGACATGGGTACAGTTTTCTCAGTACCCCATCTCTCCAATTCCTAAACTTTTCAGACTTCTGCTGTGCAAATCAACTGGCTTCTTTTTCCCCTTTAAAAAGGCAGCTCATTGCATTTTACTCCACTTACTTAAATCTATTTATCCTTTATTTTTTCATCTTCCAAAAATTTTTATTCATTATCCTTTCTTCTTCCATTCTTTCTATACTTTATTGTAATTTTATGTGAATTTTGGGAGGTAGCAGATATAAACATGAATATTCAATTCACCAAGTTTAGAAGGTAGTCAATAAATTTGTTTTAAATTTATCAGAAGCCTTGCCTTTCTTGTGGTTATATTTCAAAATTAATAATATTGATAAGGAAGAAAAGTACTGAGATATAAGTACATCTAGACAAGTATCAGTATTTATGTTTAGGTATAACTTGGCCCCAAAGCCCATTAATTTTAAAGTGGCTTTATTTCAGTTTCAGCATGTGTGCTGGTATTATTTATATTATAGTACATATTAGTAAATTGAAAGCAATTTTTTGAAAAATGACTAACACTGTTTTTAATGACATCATGATTTCTAAGTGTAGTCACAATTTGAAAGTCAAGCTATAACTAGTTTTACCCCCATTTATATCTTCTAAAGTTAAATACTCTTAAATAATAACCGCTATGTTATAGATACAGTGAAGACAAATATAATTGCCATTATTCAACAGTGAGTTTCAAATCTGTGTATACTAAGTCATAGTGAAGAAAGTCTCTCTGGCTAAGTGAAGTCTCTATTAAATACAGTAAGAGTTATATAAAATGTACTGGTTGGTCTAACAGAGGGACAATTAAATGCTTATGTTACTAATTTTCAGAGGAGTTAGAATATTTATTTTCGGAATGTGAAACCACAGATAGAATTACATCTCTCCAGGGAAAGGGACTCATTGGTTATGCAGTAAGCTTTTCCCATCTGTAATGTGATAAGCAACTCTATTACTACATTCAGTTCAGTTTGGTTCAGTCACACAAGCAGTCATGTTGAAATTTTTGCAACTTCATGGACTGCAGCATGCCTCCCTGCCCATCACCAACTCCCGGAGTTTACTCAAACTCATGCCCATCGAGTCAGTGATGCCATCAAACCATCTCATCCTCTGTTGTCCCCTTCTCCTCCTGCCTTCAATCTTTCACAGTATCAGGGTCTTTTCTAGTGAGTCAGTTCTTCGCATCAGGTAGCCAAAGTATTGGAGTTTCAGTTTCAGCATCAGTCCTTCCAATGAATATTCAGGGCTGATTTCCTTCAGGGTAGATTGGTTGGATCTCCTTGCAGTCCAAGGGACTCTCAAGAGTCTTCTCCAACACCACACTTGAAAAGCATCAATTCTTCAGTGCTCAGCTTTCTTTATAGTCCAACTCTCACATCCATACATGACCACTGGAAAAACCATAGCTTCGACTAGACAGACCTTTGTTGGCAAAGTAATGATTCTGCTTTTTAATATGCTGTCTAGGTTGATCATAGCTTTTTTCCAAGGAGCAAGCGTCTTTTAATTCCATGGCTGCAGTCCCCATCTGCAGTGATTTTGGAGCCCCCAGAAATAAAGTCTGTCACTGTTTCTATTGTTTCCCCATCTATTTGCCATCAAGTAATTGGACTGGTTGCCATGATCTTAGTTTTCTGAATGTTGAGTTTTAATCCAACTTTTCACCCTCCTCTTACACTTTCATCAAGAGGCTCTTTAGTTCTCTTCTCTTTCTGCCTTGAGGGTGGTGTCATCTGCATATCTGAGGTTATTGAGATTTCTCCCAGCAATCTGGATTCCAGCTTGTGCTTCCTCCAGCCCAGCGTTTCTCATGATGTACTCTGAATAGAAGTTAAATAAGCAGGGTGACAATATACAGCCTTGACGTACTCCTTTACCTATTTGGAACCAGTTCCATGTCCAGTTCTAACTGTTGCTTCTTGATCTGCATACAGATTTCTCAGGAGGCAGGTCAGGTGGTCTGGTATTCCCATCTTTCAGATTTTCCAGTTTATTGTGATCCACACAGTCAAAAAAGCTTTGGCATAGTCAATAAAGCAGAAGTAGATGTTTTCCGGAACTCTCTTGCTTTTTTTGATGATCCAATGGATGTTGGCAATTTGATTTCTGGTTCCTCTGCCTTTTCTAAATCCAGCCTGAACATCTGGAAGTTCACGGTTCACGTATTGCTGAAGCCTGACTTGGAGAATTTTGAGCATTACTTTACTAGCATGTGAGATGAGCACAATTGTGCGGTAGTTTAAATATTCTTTGGCATTGCCTTTCTTTGGGATTGGAATGAAAACTGACCTTTTCCAGTCCTATGGCCACTGCTGAGTTTTCCAAATTTGCTGGCATATTGAGTGCAGCACTTTCATAGCATCATCTTTCAGGATTTGAAATAGCTCAACTGGAATTCCATTACCTCCACTAGTTTTGTTCACAGTGATGCTTCCTAAGGCTCACTTGACTTCACATTCCAGGATGTCTGGCTCTAGGTGAGTGATCACACCATTGTGGTTATCTCAGTCATGAAGATCTTTTCTGTACAGTTCTTCCATGTATTCTTGCCGCCTCTTCTTAATATCTTCCGCTTCTGTTAGGTCCATACCATTTCTGTCCTTTATTGAGCCCATCTTTGCATGAAATGATCCCTTGGTATCTCTAGTTTTCTTGAGGAGATTTCCAGTCTTTCCCATTTTGTTGTTTTCCTCTATTTCTTTGAATTGATCACTGAGGAAGACTTTCTTATCTCTCCTTGCTATTCTTTGGAACTTTGCATTCAAATGGGTTTATCTATCCTTCTCTCCTTTGCCTTTCATGTCTCTTCTTTTCTTGGCTATTTGTAAGGCCTCCTCAGACAATCATTTTGCCTTTTTGCACTTCTTTTTCTTGGGGATGGTCTTGATCACTGCCTCCTCTACAATGTCATGAACTTTCATCCATAGTTCTTCAGGCACTCTATCAGATCTAATCCCTTGAATTTATTTGTCACTTCCACTGTATAGTCATAAGGGATTTGATTTAGGTCATACCTGAATGGTCTAGTGGTTTTCTCTACTTTCTTCAATTTAAGTCTGAAATTGGCAATAAGGAGTTCATGATCTGAGCCATAGTCAGTTCCTGACTGTAAGCTAGCAATAACTTTCAATAACCAGAGTAAGCAAAAACACTAAATGACAGACTCCAGTTTCACTGTTAAATTTTATATGCATATCTCTCAATATACAAATGCAGAGAGAGATATAGAAGGATATTCTTTAAAATATCTTTTATAATATCACTTCATAAAGGTGATATGGTAGAAAATTATCTCCTGTAATATATTTTAAAATTTTCTACCATATCACCTTTATGAAGTGATATTATAAATCTAATGCTATTTTTTTCCCACTATTCTAAAAGTATTTTGATTTTTGAAAGCAATTTTACTCTGGAACCCATGAATAAGCATCTATAACCAAGCTGAATTCTAGGAAATAGTAAACATATATTGGGTATCTCATGCCGAATTGTTCATAGTTAGTATAAAATATATTAAATAAGTATTTTCCTAGCTTCATTTATGTATATGACATTGTGCTGTTTATTGATAAGAATATACAAGAAACTATTTAAAAATCTTAACAGATGATGCTGTTAAAGTGCTGCACTCAATATGTCAGCAAATTTGGAAAACTCGGCAGTAGCCACAGGATTGGAAAAGGTCAGTTTTCATTCCAACTCCAAAGAAGGGCAATGCCACAGAATGTTCAAACTACTGTACAGTGTGTTCATTTCACATGTTAGTAAGGTTATGCTTAAAATCCTTCAAGGTAGGTTTTAACAGTACGTGAACCAAGAACTTTCAGATTTTCAAGCTGGATTTAGAAAAGGCAGAAGAACCAGAGATCAAACTGTCAACATCCGTTGCATCCTAGAGAAAGCAAGGGAATTCCAGAAAAAACATCTACTTCTGCTTCATTGACTACGTAAAAGCCTTTGAGTGTGTAGATTACATCTGTGGAAAATTCTTAAGGAGATGGGAATACCAGACCACCTTACCTGCTTCCTGAGAAACCTGTATGTGGGTCAAGAAGCAACAGTTAGAACCAGACATGGAACAACTGACTTGTTCCAAATTGGGAAAGGAGTACATTAAGGCTATATATTGTCACCCTGCTTATTTAACTTCTTTGCCAAGTATATCATGCAAAATGCCAGGCTGGATGAATCTACAAGCTGGAATCAAAAGTTCCAGGAGAAATATCAACAACCTTAGATAAGCAGATGACACTACTCTTACAGCAGAAAGTGAAGAGGAACTAATAAGCCTCTTGATGAGGGTGCAAAAAGAGTGAAAAAGCTGGCTTAAAACTCAACATTCAAAAAACTAAGATCATGGCATCCAGTTTCATCATTTCATAGAAAATAGAAGGGGAAAAAGGGGAAGAAATGACAGATTTTATTTTCTTGAGCTCCAAAGTCACTGCAGATAGTGACTGCAGCCATGAAATTAAAAGATATTTGCTCCTTGGAAGGAGAGCAATGACAAACCTACACAGCATATTAAAAAGCAGAGACATCACTTTGATGACAAACATCCATCTAGTGAAAGCTATGGTTTTTCCAGTAGTCACGTACAAATGTGAGAGATGGACCATAAAGAAGGCTGAGTGCCAAAGAATTGATACTTCTGAATTATGGTGCTGGAGAAGATTCTTGAGAGTGTCTTGGACTGCAAGGAGGTCAAATCAGTCAATTGTAAAAGAAATCAACCCTGAAAATTCATGGGAAGGCTTGATGCTGAAGCTGAAGTTCCAAACTTTGGCCACCTGATGCTAAGAACTGATTCATTAGAAAAGACCCTGAGGCTGGGAAAGATTGAAGGCAAAGGGAGAAGGGGGTGGGCAGAGAATGAGATGGTTAGATAGCATCACCAACTCAATGGACAGGAATCTAAACAAACTCCGGGACGTAATGAAGGACAGGGAGGCCTGGCATGCTGCTGTCCATGTGGTCTCAGAGTCAGACACGACTTAGTGACTGAACAACAAGTGTGTGGAGTGGTGATAGGCAGAGAGTGGACTGAGGTTATGGAAGTCCCTGGATGCCTCCTTGTTGAACCATAAAGAACTGGGAATTTTTCAACTGGCAACTGAGTAAGGATGGAGAAGACTTGTGACATAATCAAAACAGTGATGGAGGAAAAGTGAGTAAAAGAATAAAAAAAGGGTGTAGTTAAATCTAAGAGACTAGTTAGGACTACCTTTCTACATACATTGTTTGGGCTTATAGTTGCAAAACAGTCTGCAAATAAATTATAAGGATCAAGAATAAGTGGATAAATACTAAAGGAGGGAAAAGAGTGAACATTCATTCTAAAGCCTGGAAAAGAGAAGGGATAGAAACAGTAACTGATTAAAGAAAAGTTTTCAGGTTAAAAAGCAAGCTCTTTAATTGTTGTGCTATGGTGTGCTTAGTCACTCAGTAGTGTCCGACTCATTGTGAAGATTCTCCAGGCAAAAATACTGGAGTGGGTTGCCATGCCCTGCTCCAGGGCATCTTCCCAACCCAGGGATTGAACCTAGGTCTCCTGCATTGCAGGCAGATTCATTACAGTCTGAGCTACCAAAGAAGCCCAAGAATACTGGAGTGGGTAACCTATCCCTCCTCTAGGGATCCTGACCCAGGAATCGAACCAGGGTCTCCTGCATTGCAGGTGGATCCTTTATCAGCTGAGCTACCAGGGAAACCCTTGATTGCTGTGGTTGCTTTTATAAAAGCTATCATGCTTCTGGTAAAACAAAAACAAAACAAGAACAACAACCAAAAAAAAAAAAAAAACCCCACAATGACAAAAGCAAATAATAGAAATATATAAAGTAGAAAAATGAAGTCCCCTTCTCCACCCCTAATTCCATTCCCCTGGAGTAACAATTGTGACAGCTTTTCTCTGCTGATTTCTATGTACTCACCAACTTAAAAGGAAATGGGAGACTCATGTACATGATTCCCTCCCACTTGTTTGGGCTCTTTCCCATATTGGTCTATATACAGCTATGTTTTCATGTATGCAAAGAAACAGTATAATTGTATTTACCTACCCTTGTATTTCAGAGTTCCAAAAATAGCAAGGAGAGATAAGAAAACCTTCCTCAGTGATCAATGCAAAGAAATAGAGGAAAAGAACAGAATGGGAAAGACTAGAGATCTCTTCAAGAAAATTAGAGATACCAAGGAAACATTTCATGCAAAGATGGGCTCAATAAAGGACAGAAATGGTATGGACCTAACAGAAGCAGAAGATGTTAAGAAGAGGTGGCAAGAATACACAGAAGAACTGTACAGAAAAGATCTTCATGACTGAGATAACTCACCTAGAGCCAGACATCCTGGAATGTGAAGTCAAGTGGGCCTTAGAAAGCATCACTATGAACAAAACTAGTGGAGGTGATGGAATTCCAATTGAGCTATTTCAAACCCTGAAAGATGATGCTGTGAGGTGCTGCACTCAATATGCCAGCAAATTTGGAAAACTCAGCAATGGCCATAGGACTGGAAAAGGTCAGTTTTCATTCCAATCCCAAAGAAAGGCAATCCCAAAGAATATTTAAACTACTGCACAATTGCATTCATCTCACACACTAGTAAAGTAATGCTCAAAATTCTCCAAGCCAGGCTTCAGCAATATATGAACGGTGAACTTCCAGATGTTCAAGCTGGTTTTAGAAAAGGCAGAGGAACCAGAAATCAAATTGCCAACATCCACTGGATCATGGAAAAAGCAAGAGAGTTCCAGAAAAACATCTATTTCTGCTCTATTGACTATGCCAAAGCCTTTGACTGTGTGGATCACAATAAACTGTGGAAAATTCTGAAAGAGATGGGAATACCAGACCACCTGACCTGCCTCTTGAGAAACCTGTATGCAGGTCAGGAAGCAACAGTTAGAACTGGACATGGAACGACTGGTTCCAAACAGGAAAAGGAGTGCGTCAAGGCTGTATATGGTCACCCTGCTTATTTAACTTCTATGCAGAGTACATCATGAGAAACACTGGGCTGGAAGAAGCACAAGCTGGAATCCAGATTGCTGGGAGAAATCTCAGTAACCTCAGATATGCAGATGACACCACCCTTATGGCAGAAAGTGAAGAGGAACTAAAAAGCCTCTTGATGAGAGTGAAAGAAGAGAGGGAAAAAATTGGTTTAAAGCTCAACATTCAGAAAACAAACATCATGGCATCTGGTCCCATCACTTCATGGGAAATAGATGGGGAAACAGTGGAAATAGTGTTAGGCTTTATTTTTCTGGGCTCCAAAATCACTGCAGATGGTGATTGATTGTAGGCATGAAATTAAAAAGACGCTTACTCCTTGGAAGGAAAGTTATGACCAACCTAGACAGCATAATAAAAAGCAGAGACATTACTTTGCCAACAAAGGTCCGTTTAGTCAAGGCTATGGTTTTCCAGTGATCATGTATGGATGTGAGAGTTGGACTGTGAAGAAAGCTGAGCACCGAAGAATTGATGCTCTTGAACTGTGATGTTGGAGAAGACTCTTGAGAGTCCCTTGGACTGCAAGGAGATCCAACCAGTCCATCCTAAAGGAGATCAGTCTTGTCTGTTCATTGGAAGGACTGATGCTGAGGCTGAAACTCCAGTACTTTGGCCACCTCATCTGAAGAGTTGACTCAATGGAAAAGACCCTGATACTGGGAGGGATTGGGGGGAGGAGGAGAAAGGGACGACAGAGGATGAGATGGCTGGATGGCATCACCGACTCGATGGACATGAGTTTGGGTGAAGTCCGGGAGTTGGTGATGGACAGGGAGGCCTGGCGTGCTGCAATTCATGGAGTCGCAAAGAGTCGGACATGACTGAGTGACTGAACTGAACTGAACTGAACTGAACCCGTTTATTGATAGATATTAAGTATTCCAATTATCGCTATTACAAACAATACTAAAAGAGCAGTCCTATGTATTTCTTTGAATGTCATTGCAGTATTTTTTTTTTTTAAGACAAGTAATTGTCTACATGTAAAATTGCTGGGTCAAAAAGTATGTACATTAAGATTTTCCTTAATTTTGGCAAACTGTCCACTAGAGAAATATGCTCATTTAAACTCCTGCCATCAGTTTATGAGACAGTCTGTTGCTTACATTCTGGCTAAACTTGAACATTGTGAATCTTATTAATGGGACAGTCTATTAGACAAAAAGGATCTGCCTGGTGGCTCAGATGGTAAAGCGTCTGCCTGCCGTGCAGGAGACCCGGGTTCAATCCCTGGGTTGGGAAGATCCACTGGAGAAGGAAATGGCAACCCACTCCAGTAATCTTGCCTGGAAAATTCCATGGACTGAGGAGCCTGGTAGGCTACAGAATATGTCTTGCTTTAATATCTCTTTCTCCAATTATCATGAAGGGTAGGTGGATTTTCATAGGTTTTATTTTTATTTTTTCTCCTGTGGTTATTTTAGTTTTGTAGGGATTAAACTGATGATGAGTGTCCTCATCTAGATGTCTAATTGCTGTCCACTTGCAATTAGACGTGTGGACAGAGGTCTGGGAGACTTTCACCAGTGGAACAATGATAGTTTAAACAGTAAGGCCATAATAATTCCCTGTATAATCATAAAAAGAAGGGAATACAAGAACCGTAGGAAATACAAGAACCATAGTAAACACAAGAACAGCGTTAGGAAGGAGGAAAGAGAAAGTGATAGAAACTGAGCAGTAAGCTCAGATAGAAAGCTCAGCAGTTGTAGAGACTGAAGTAGAATCAAGACGGTGCTCTGACATGTTAACTGGTTCAAGAGTTTAGGATAAGTCTTGAATCTCTGAGCCGCAGTCTCCTCATTTATGAAATAAAAAGGTTGGATAAGATGACTCAAATTATAAAATTCATCGTTTCTGTAATTTTAACCCAAGAGATGAGACAATTTCATGGAAGTAGTCAATTTTAGAAAGCATGGGGGATTTGGCAGTAAGGTGGCCATTTAAAATAATTAGCATGTTATGGTCTAGGATGGATTGCTTACTTCTGTCACTGCTGATTTTTTTTTCATAATGCTTTTTAAAAAATCCATTTATTTAAAAAAAGCTTTTTATTTGGGAATAATTTCAGATTTATAGAAGTTACAAGGAACAGCCAAGCAACGTTTATCCAGAGTCACTTATCCTTAACATTCCACTTTTTTATTACTTTTCTCTTCTCTCTCCCTCTCTCTCTCTTTATATATATATAAATATATTTCTTCCCTCCAATCATGCATAGATCTTAGCCTATTACTCCTAAATATTGCAGTATTTAGGGACATTATCACAGTATAGCTATGAATTTCAGTGATTTTATTGATATAATGATACAATACTTTAATCAATCTAACATGTTTTCCAAAATTTTATAAAATTTTCCCCCTCCATTTAAAGATACAATCTAGTATCTCATATTGCCTTTAGCTGTCATGGCTCTTTAGCTAGAATATTTTCACAACTTTTGCCTTTCATGGCATTGACAGCTTTAAAGAATACAACTCCCATCCCCTTAAAAAAAAAAAAAAAGACAACATAACATTCCTCATTTGGGATTTATCTGATATTTCCTCATTAGATTCCTCATTATATTTCCTCATTTCCTCATTAGATGCTGTGTCCTCTGGGAACTGCATCTTGAAGCAAAGAATGTCCACCTGCCCCTCATTCGTGACGTTAATTTTGATTACCTGGTAAAGGTTTTGTTCAGTTTCTCCAGTATATAATTACTGTGTTTCATTCCTTGCAACTAACAGGATATCTCTAGGAAGAACTCTAAGATGACCCAAATATCCTGTTCCTCATCAAAATTTCTCTCCTATAGTTAGTGCCTATTGATGATTCTTGTCTTACCCAAACGTTGCCACTGTGGTTGCAAAATGACTGTCCAACTCCAGTACTCCCTCCACGTCTACCTGTTCAAGTATAAGCAAGAGCACGTCCTTGTCTCCATTGATTTAATCTGTTTATTACTAGTATGGATTTATGAATTCCTGTTGTTTCTTAATTCTAAACTTTTTTTTTTTTTTTTTAATTTTTGGCTTGCTGGTTCTCCGTTGCTGTGCGCAGGCTTTTGCCTAGTTACGGCGTTGGGGAGCTGCTGCTCTTTGGTTGTGGGTACGCTGGCTTCTCACTGTGGTGGAGCACAGGCTCTTATCGCAGAGCACGGCTCCAGGTGCTCTCGGGCTTCAGTAGTTGCGGCTGGTGGACTCTGAGTGTGAGCTCAGTCACTGTGGGACATGGGGCTTAGTTGCTCCGCAACACGTGGTATCTTCCCCGACCAGGGATCCCACACTACGTGCCCCACATTGGCAGGCAGATTCTCAACTACTGGACCACCAGGGAAGTCCGCTAGCCTTAATCTGAATGCAGGGTATATGAATATGAGGAATCTACTGTGATGAACATTATTGACAAAGATGCTCACCTTCCATTAGGTAGGAAGAATATTTTTATAAAGAAAGTAGAGTGCAATAATAATTTACTTATCTGATAAACTCAATTTCCAAAATAGAGAGGAAAATATGAAAGTAGGCAGATGGCTTTTGCCCCAGATATCAGAGTTGTTTTAGCATTATCTGAGTTTATTTACTCCCACCTTTTAAAAAATATTGGTCATTTGGCTAGCATGATAAGACAATTCAAATGGAGTTGTGAAGGTGCACACAGGCAATGCTGTAGCAGCAGTGCATCAAGAAGGGACAGCAGGAAGACTGATCATGAGGACTGTCCAGCTCATTTAGACTCAAAGGAGTGCAGGAACATAGTAGGCCATGATTATTTATTGTAGAGTGAAGGGTACTAAGTACTTCTAAGCTTCTGGGGACATCCTGGTATTATAGCTTTTGTACTGATATAAGACACCTCTGGGTCATTAGGAACAGGTTAAGCTACACCATATTTTATTAGTTTCAGGCAGAGAAGCAAGTGGTATTTCAGAAAAAAACATCAACACAAGTGGGTTAATGAAACTGTTACTAGTACTTGAAGATGAAAACCTCAGTTACCTAGAATATCTAATTATGTTCAATCCCTCGCTGCCCTCTTTCCTTATCCTGTCATATAAATAAGGCATTACTGAAATTGTCCTTAAAAGTTAATTTGTATTAGTTCATACAAACATTTATTTACATACTAGTTTGTCTCTCCAAGAGTTGTTACAGGGAGACATTAATCTTCACAGAGTAAATACATCCCTGCTGATCCATACCCTGCAGAGTTGCCCTTGTGAGAGATAGCTTAGTCATAAAATAAGTCCTTACTGGACAGCAAGGAGATCAAACCAGTCAATCCTAAAGGAAATCAATCCTGAATATTCATTGGAAGGACTAATGCTGAAGCTGAAGTTCCAATACTCTGGCCACCTGATGTGAAGAACTGACTCATTGGAAAAGACTCTGATACTGGGAACGACTGAGGGGAGGAAGAGAAGGGGATGACAGAGGATGAGATGGTTGGATGGCATCACTGACTCAGTGGATGAGTTTGAGCAAGCTCCAGGAGTTGGTGATGGACAGGGAAGGCTGGTGTGCTACAGTCTATGGGGTTGCAAATAGCTGGATATGACTGAGCAGCTGAACTGAACTGATGACTTTTGAAATTTGTTGCTCATATTTGAATGGACGGGTGATTATCTCTGTTCTTTGTATCTTATTATCTGTGGCATGTCTCTCTTGATTTGGGAATTGTGGCAGGCTTTTCCAGTAACTTGGTGACAAGTTTTCTGGAGAATGCCTGTCTATTCCTTCAAACCCCTGGGCATTTGAATTTGGAATATGCTACTTTGCCTGTACTTTCAGTCAGAACACTGCAAACATAGCAGATCTTTTCAAAATGTCCAGCCAATAAATATATTTGAAAAAAAAGATTAAAGCTTAGGAAAATTACAGAGATACATGTTATTATTGAAATTCTGTTGGTTATAAGAGAATTAAGTGTTACTGAAATAATAAGCTTTCTTATGCCACCAGTTCGATTTTGTTTTGACAGCTGTAATGACAAGAGTTATTTGTTGATTCTTTTTTACAGTGGTGGTCTCGTCTTTGAAACTGCTTGTTCCATATCTAAATGAGTTCCTTGGCTTACCCCTTGGAAATAAGATTGATGGACAGTAATAAAACTGTTACATAATGGTGGTTGTTCTGAAACTACTTTTAAGCATATTGAATTCTTATTGATTTCTATTTTATATAATAGCATTTCTATTTTATACATTAGTACTTTTTGTTATACTAAGACTTTGTATATTTCTTGTCTTTTGGCAAAAGCAAATGGAAAACATAAACTCAGAGAACTTAACCGTGATTAAAGATGCTCTGATAAAGAAAATTTGCTGTTCTTCTTTGGATGTAAAAAGTCACTGTTTCATTTGCATATCAATGAATAGGAAAGGACACTGACTTCCTAAAATAATTTCCAAGCTATGGAAAAAAAAAGAAAAAGACATTGAGAGTGAACTTTTTTCTGTATTTTTATACACAAATTCTTAACAAAATTTGGAAATTTGGACTTAACACAACTCTAAAAGTTAATAAAATTACTATTGTACAGGTTATCAACATGAGAAACAGATTTTGGGTAATTATGCCAAACTCAGAAATTCAGTATGTTAGAATTTAGTATCTCCATGGCCTAACTTCATGAGTCACAGGACTTCTCAAGTCCATATGAAAACTTCACTGCTCTTACAGTAAATTTTTAAAAATTATTGGTAGATATAGGAAGACAGGCTCATTTGTTTTTATGAAACCCTCCTAGTTTTATTCCTAACTGTGGAAAGCAATCAAAACCTTTGTAGGTGTGAAGGGAAGAAATGTGCTCTGAGTCCTCTTTCCTGAAAGCCCGTTTCTTTTTCTCAATCAACCCCACTGGGTGAACAGTACAGAGTAAAGGCTTTTACAATAAGCCTTTTTCATTGCACAAGCCGGATAGTGTGGTGCAGGCAGTTTCGAGGTTGGGTGATTCCAAGGCTGGAGAAATCTGTTTCAGCTAATTCATGCAGAGTCAATACTGTCCATGGAAAATGGAAAGCTTTGAGAAATTACAGCAGATTCTAGCTCAGATCATTTCTGCAGGAGCTGGGTCATGTCCACACTGAAACCACCAGCGGGTAGGAAATGAGGATCCCCACTGGGTTCATATCACTCATCATTCCCTCCAGGAAACAGGAGAAAGAGTGACGGTCTGCCTGAGTAAAAGATACACAGTATGTGGCCTGATTGCTGGTAGAAGTGGGACAGTTTCTGCGACACTGGCAGTGTTACGTCTCAGGCCAAGGGAAGGTCCTGCAAAGGTGAGAAAATATATAGTAGCTCCTGAAAGCTTCCCACATACCTGGTACTTGAAGTTATCTCCCCATGTGGATACTGGATGTATGAATTCAACTTCTGGCTTTTGGTTCCATTGCAAAGGCTACTATCAGAATTTTCTCTTTTATGAGTCATACTATGTTGAGTAAGGAGAAACCCTAATTGAAATTTAAAGTTATTATCATTACACAAAATAAAACTCCCTGTTGTTCCTCAGTTTTCCTATTTTTCAAAAGCAGTGATAATGGGATTTATATATACAGATCTATATTGTTGAATTATTACTGTGGGCACATAACCTTTTCCTTACTCTCTTACTAACAATTTAAGAAATTACAGATTTACCCAACTAGAAGGATTTTTCCTCGAAGTGCTAGTTCTGTTTGCCTGTTATTTCTTTGGAACTTGAAGCAATTAACATCTGTGGAAAAACTTCCTGTATACATCACACATTCTCCCCTTTTCACCATTAGTCTGCTCTACTCTTTTCTGGGTCTATTCTCATTTGACTGTCTGGTTTCTCTGCTTCTCCTAGTGATTTAATCTTTTTTTTTTTTTTTTGACCTTCTTTGAAAGTAAATGAAATAAAAATGAAAAGAACATGAACTTTACCTATCCTTTTTTTGTTTGCTCTTAACAACTTTGGGTGTGGAGAAGGGAGGGGGAGGCGCTTTAAAAAGAAGTAACTCTATTTAAGAGACAAGGGTTGAAGGGCATTCTAGCTTCCCTAACTAGAGTGAAGGGCAGTCAATGGAGGAAATAATTAGCATCCTACAATATACACGATTCATCTGTTCTGTTTAGGGGTTATAAGAGAGGAAAGAAAGTAAATGGGAAGGATTTTGTCGCTTTCCTGTTTTTAGGGCAACGCTGGTTCACAGTATTCCTTTCACATTCTACCATACATTGCCTGGAGAGAGAGAGGCAGATTATCCAATAAGCCATCCATTTCTAAATGGTCTAATGATAGCATATACAAAGGTGGATCACCTTCCATTTATAGTCAGGCTGCATCAAATGGTGCTAATTCTAAATAGGCCACCCCATATAGTGCACCCTCCGAAACAACACCCTTCCGCTGTTTAACGAAATCCATTCCTTTTTTTATTCACAGGAAATATTTAATATTCCAGAATCTTGTTCTTGTATTCAACGTGAAAATACTGCTCACCTGGAACTCATCAATCTTAGACCCAAGGGATGCCAAAGTCCCTGTCATCTGCTCATTAAGCCAAGGGCATCACACAAAGGCCTACTTCTATCACCTCCTGAATCTTAATGCGAGAGAGTATTGATCTCTACAATTTATGATCCTACGGCAGTGGGGTGGCTCTTCACACGTGGAACCTCATCACTTGTGCACAGTGACTTCGAAAAACACCTCTGGCGCGGGCAGGATATAGGATCCGGGAGCCGAGAGTTTCCTCGGTTTCTTCGTTCTCTGGCCTTAAAGGTAAGGTGCCCGGCGCTGAAAGCCACCGCAGCGAATTTCACCGTGGAGGGCCGGGCGCCGGGAGCCGGTGGCCGGGCTGCCGCGGAGGCCCCACCTGTGCGTCGCTCCAATCCTTCCCCGCCCCCTCGTTTGGCCGGTAGCGGCCCCTCCTCCTGGCGGGCTCGAGGCGGAGGGACTGCGGCTGTGGGCGCGCGCCGCGGCCGCGGGCCCCCGGGGACAGTTGGGCTCGGCCTGCCAGAGGAGCCGCTGGCGGGAGCGCGCGCCGGGAAGACCCCCGCCGGCCGCGACGCTCGGGGCCCGCGCGAGCGCGCTCGGTTGGTGCACGAGCGCGGCTCCGCCCCGCCTGCTCGGCGCGCGCCCCCGACCGGCCCGCTCTCCTCCCCCATCCCCGGCGCGGACGGGGTGGATCCAGCTCACTCCCCTCCCCTGAGCGGCCGCGGCGGCGGCCGGCGCTGAATGAGAGACGCCGACTGCTCGGGTCGCTGAGCGCTAGCCTAGGCGGCGGTGGCGGCGGCGGCAAAACGGCGGAACGGGAGGCCCGCGCCGTCCTTCCAACCTCCGAGGCGTCTGCCGGGGCTGCACAGGTCGGTGCCTTCGCCGCGGGCCTGGTGCGGAGCCTCGGAGGGCGGTGCGGGGGAGGGAAGGTGGGTGCGCTGCGACCCCCGAGCGGCGCGGAGCCGCAGCGGCGGCGGCGGCATCGCGGGGAATGGCGGCGCCTGGGGCGCTGCGGCGTGCGTCGTTCGCCCGGCCGCGGGCCCCGGGACTGCTCGCCCTCGGCGAGGAGAGGGGGTTGCGGGGCTCGGGCTGAGGGAGGAGGGGGCTCGGAACCCAGGGCCGCGCCTCCCTCGGCAGCTCGCTCTCGGCGTCAGGAGGCGGCCATGGGGTCCCCGCTCCGGCTCTCTGTCCTGAGGCCGGGGGTCAGCCCGTCTCGCCTCTCCTCGCTTCTCCCCTGGGTGGCGGAAGCCCCCGGCCTCCGCCCGCGCTGCCTTGGCGCCCAGCGGCACCTCAGCCTCCCTTCAGGTGAGCGGAGCCGGGGCTCGGGGAGTCGGAACCCGCCGAGGCGGGCCACACCCCCTCCCCAGCCCTCGCAGCGGCGCCCGCGAAGCCCGGCCGCCCAGCTGGCCGCCTTGCGGACCCGCACTCTCGCGGTCAGGGTGACCTGTTGCTGAGCGGCCCGCAGCCCGAATCGCCCGCCGACTCGGACCGGGAGGGACCGGTCCTGCGCTGGCCCCGCGCGGCGGGACGCGGGGCTGGGGGCCGCTGCCGGAGATCGGGTGTGCGGTCCTGCTAGGAGCGGACGTACTGAAAATAAATAAATAAAAGAGGTTCCCCCACGGGTCTGATCAAACACTTGCAGAGCGGGGATATCTGTCTGCAAATATCCGGGATTCCATTGCAGTATCGGATTAGGTAGGCTCATAAACACCATGCTTTGGAGGTGATTTGAGAGAAACCCGAGCCAGGAGTGAGGAGCTGTTATCTGTATCTGGAAAATAACCTTAAACCTGTGCTGAGCTAAATTATCCCCCCACATGCCCCCGTCAAAGCTCTTTTCCTGTAGCTATGTGTTGTGCAGACGCAGTCCAGTTTCACTGTACGTGGGCGTGTTTGGGAAGAAGCTGCGAGCTGATAGGAGGTACCTTAGTACAAATGTTAATTTGTTTTACCCAAGAGGGGTGAGGGAGGAGGAAGAAAGGGCACTGATGTTAGCTGTGGAGGAAGGGGCCATTGAAACACTAAATTTCTGTTGAAGAAAGCTCTAAAAAGAAATACACAGTACCTGGCCTTTAAGATGGTTAAGAAGGAAATACAGTCAGCAGTTAATTGAGCTTTATCTTTCACATGCCCAGGATTTTAAAATTTCAACGCTGTAGTTGCTATAGAGAGCTTTGTTTTCGTACCGGTGTTTGTGAATTGATCTTGGTGTTTTTCTGTCTTCACCATCAAGCCAGCTCTGTCTCTTTTGAAGATGACCATCAGAATTTTGGGAAACTTTTGTTTCTGAGCAGCATAGTATTACAGTCATAGATCATAGCTTACTAGCCCTAAAAGCCTATTCCATCCAGATAATTATGGTTATACAGTGCTGTAGAATCATAAATAATGTGTGTTACTGTTACTGCTGCATATCTTCCTGGAGACTTTAGAATTATGAAGGATCTTATCCAGACGGTCTTATTTTAATAAAAGCCTCTTACTCAAGGTTTGTAGGCATAAAGTTTATCGTCTAGCTTCGATTTGGAAAAGTACTTGTTTTATTAGCTAAAAGACCAAATGCAAGGACATTATTTTGAAATGGTAAGATCTACCTTTTTTTTTTTTTTCCATTTTATTCCACCTATCATTCAATTAAGAAATTTGACTTTAAAACACTGAGAATGGAACTCTGAAAATATTGTTCATTTTGCCTAGATCTTTCCAGATGGCAATATGCTTTTTCTGATACATTCTTTGATTATCAGCAAAAACTGACCAAAATATCCTGAGAGAAAATATAGCTGCTTTAAAACTGACCTTGTGGATCCTTTATGTACTTTTATCATATATGTGAGTAATGTATTTGTGTGTGTGTTTATGTACCTAGTACATGTCTCTAAGTTTAGTACATGTCATTACAGCTGAGACAGCAGTTTTTTGTAGTGAATGATGGATATATGTATAAGTGAAATTGTTCTGTTGCAGTTTAAGACACTTTTGTCCAGAGGCCCAGTTTGTACACTCATTCATTCATTCTGCACATATTTATTCATTTTCTACTTGGTGCCAGTTAGTTGCCTAGATGTTGGTGATAAAACAGAGAAAAGGATAGGTCTGTGCCCTGATGGAGCTTAAAGGGTAAGTAGGCAGATTGTCAGATAACACTATTTAGCATTAGTTTACAACTTTAAGAAGTAAAAACTCCTCTGAAGAGTTTTTTTTGGTTAAGGATATTTGTTGTTTTTCCTTCTAAGGATAGTGGGAATTATTACTGAGTGAACAAAAGCATCAAGACAAGTTATTTTAAAAATACACTGATGTTTATGCACTTTGGGTATCTGGTTCCCCAAAATAAACATTCTACCTTAAGTCACATGATGCACAGTTTACATGTGGTTAGACAGCTTTATACTTTTGGTTTATATAGTTAAATGAGATGTTTGCTAAAAATATTTTTCTTGGCACTTGTTTTTAAGGGAGTCTTAATTCTTTTTTCCCCTAAATTTTTTAAATCGTTCCCTAAATTTTTTCTTCCTCTGGCTGTGTATGTGTGAGTGGACCAAGGTCCTATTGTTCTTCCTTAAAATCTAATAACCATTATCGCTAAATCAGAGAATTCTGACTGAAATTTTTCTTTTTAAAATATGACAAACACTGGTATAGTTTGTCGCAAATTATTGTTGTTGTTTAGTCTCTGAGTCATGTCTGACTCTTTTGCGGCCCTATGGACTATAGCCCACCAGGCTCTTCTGTCCATGAGATTTCCCAGGGAAGAATACTGGAGTGAGTTCCCATTTCCTTCTCCAGGAGATCTGTGTGACCCCATAGACGGCAGCCCACCAGGCTCCCCCGTCCCTGGGATTCTCCAGGCAAGAACACTGGAGTGGATTGCCATTTCTTTCTCCAGGGGATCATCCCGACCCAGGGACCTTTGCAGATCAGAACACTTTTTAATATACTGTTGATTCTTAAATATGTTGGTACTTCTTATTTACAGGAGTGCCAACAATTAACATTGACCTTGTGCGTGTGCTTAGTCACTTTGGTCATGTCTGACACTTGGTGACCCTCATGGACCCTTAGCCTGCCAGACTCCCCTGTTCATGAAATTTTCTCAGCAAGAATACTGGAGTAGGTTGCCATGCCCTCCTCCATGGGATCTTCCCCACCCAGGGATGGAGTCCAGTCTCCTGCATTGGCAGGCGTATTCTCTACCATGGAGCCACCAGGGAAGCCCAGAACATTGACCTTAATGTAGGTATTATCATCTCCATTTTGAGCTGAGGAAATGGAAGTGTGAGTACACCAACAAGCAAGCAGTGAACCTAAACCCAAGTCTTAGCTCTTACTACAATGTGATGCTCCACCTGGGGCGTGTGTTCAGCATACAGTATAGCTGCTAGCCTGCTTTTCCAGAGATTTCTAAACAACTTTTAAACTCTGAACCCAACTGTTAGTTGAGATTTAATTAGACCTGTTTAGAATCTAAAAGTTCTGCTTTTTATTGCTGTACAAAAAAAGACAGTTTGGATCTACTTTTAATGATATAAATGTTTTGAGAATAAGATGTTTTAAAATTGATCCTCTTTTCTGAATGTGAAGTTTTTATTGTATAACAACTGTATGTAGAATAAAGCAAATTGCTTCCCTTTGGGTGCTACATTTTTTTAGTTACTCAGTTTTCAATAAAAAGATAATTCAGATAGTCTGAAACTCTGGCTTAACCTGAGTGAGGTTTCTTGGAGAATAAAATTACCCTCTAAATTGTTTTTTTTTTTTTTTAATATGTCTTACTCCCGTTGGTTTACAGATTTTCTTCAGTGAGAAAATAAAGATTGGATATGATATATTTTGGTAGCTTGAAATTAATCTGGAGTCTTTCTTGATTAACATCTTGAACTTTTGGTTTAGGAAACCTTTTAACCATGTCATAGGAATAAAAACACTGAAATTTGAAATATGTGATGTCTGCATATTCTATGCAAAGAAGAAAGTTTGAGTATATATTTAGCGAGTACCTTTAGTCAGTAATGGCTGGTTAGGGATGTAGGAAGCAGTGTTCATAGGACTCAGCTTGAAGGTGCCTGGCAGCTTATGTGTGCCACCACAGGGAACTTTGGTACAGGCTTTTGAATGACACATGGCTTTGGTGTATGAGAGGCTTGAAAATGAAGCCCTCACCTTGAGCTTAATTGATACCCTTCTGTTATTTTGTATATATGACTTTTTCTCCAAACAGATCTTTCCTTTAGAGCTCAATTTCCTTCTTGCTCATTCTTGGAGAACCCTTTTCTGAAAACCTTGCCTAAATAGCAGCCCCATCACACTCTACCCTCATCTTTATTTCTCTTCGCAACAGTAATTTATCTGACATTATAGCATATGTTAATTTGCTTATTATCTGCTTCCCTCTGAATATAAGGAGGGACCTTCCTTGAGGTCCTTCACCAGGTCAAAGACTTGGCTCACTGATATCTTCCTAGCACCTAGAAAAGTGCCTGGCACAGTCAATGCCCAGATAAACTTTGTGGAGTGGTTGAATTATTGATACTAAATGATACAAAAAACACTAGTTATGTTTCTTGAAAGCAACAACACACTAACTTTTGACTTTAAATAATACACCTGTACAGTTAAAAAGAAAGTTGTACTGTAAGACTTAAAAATGAAAACCCCACCCCCTGAATAATTTTCCCTCCCAGGTCCTGCTTTTAGAGCAATTATTTTTGATACGTTTAGCTGTTTTTTTTTTCTTTCTGATATTTATTTCCATATTTTAAGGTATTAACTTGTTTTTCAATTTTAGATATCTGTTGGCTTCCTCCTCTGGAAGGTGAGTCTATGCTTTAGGGTTCTTAGGCCCGCTGAGCTTCCTCTCCCTTTATCTCCTTAGTATAGTCACCTAATACGTTATATCTCCTAATGTAACATATAGTTATATAACCTATTGTTTATTGTTTACATTATTATGACTTTGTGTATCTGTTTACCATTGAACTATGCAGTGTTCTATGATTGTATTTCATGAATTTAAAATTTGGGGGGGGGGCTTCTCTGGTGGTCCAGAAGCTAAGACTCTGTGCTCCAGTGCAGGGGGCCCAGGTTGCATTGCTGGTCAGGGAACTAGATCCCACATGCCACAGCTGAGTTTGCATGCCGCAACTAAGACCTGTTGCAGCCAAATAAATAAATATTAAATATTTTTCTTTTTTTTTTTTTTTGCTTAGTGTCCTATTTGTCTCTATCCACCCCCTGCCCCCACCAGGAACTGTCTCAGTATGTACAAACACAACAGATTGATCACTCGATTTTTTTTTTTTTTTAAATTGGAAATATCTCAGAGTTCCCTGTCCTTATGCCCACATCAGCACTGGGGCTCTTCACTCTGCTGGGCATCAGCTTGTGATTTCCCTTTGTGACCCTGGGAGTTCTCTTTACCTTTTCCGTGTGTTAGAGCCCATGTTCTCTGGATCCCTGTCCTCCTCTTTCTCTGATGTACCCCTTTGTTTTGGTGAAATACATCCCTCAGTAACTTTCAAGAAAGAGTGTTTGAGGAGGTGAAATTTCTGAGACATTTGCATTGCTGAAAATATCTTTCTTCTATGCTGACAGCTGGTTGATAATTTGGCCCTTCTCAGTGTGGGATTCTAAACTGAAGTAATTGTCCTTCAAAATTTAAGGGGTGGTACTGTAATTACCTAGCTTCAGGTGGCTGTTGAAAAGTCTCATGCCCTTTCGTCGTCTTCATCCTTTCTGTGTGACTGGTGTCCATTAAGATCCTTTCTCGGTCATCAGTCTGTCTCTCATGTCTTCTGTGTCTTGTCTGGGTCTTACTGCATTTCTTCTGCACCGGACTCAGTGGGCCCTTCAACCAGCAGTGTCTGTATTAGATGAGAAGAGAGGTGATCATCCAGTGCAAGGCTGAGCCAGTTTTTCTTTTGAAGGGCTGAATAGTATTGTAGGCTTTGTGGGCAGTACTATCTGTTACTGCTACTCAGCTTTGCCTTTGCACCATGAAGCTGCCGTAGACAGCACAGACACGTGGTTTGCTGACCCCAATCTGAGCACAGGTGGAAGGATTAGCCGTTGCTTTACTAGGAGTGGAGAGAGAAGAGCAGAATTTGTGGACAGACACGATGGTGGTGGCTTGAGGAAGTTCTCATCTGAGGTTTTTTGTTAGTGTATGATAAGCAAGACCATTAGCTGAGAGTGAGAAAGAATGGCTGTGTGTATTGGAGGTTTGACAAGGGGGAAGGAACATGACACAGCCATCCATCAAAGAGTGGAAAAGTGAAGAGAATAGAGGAGAGGAATATGTTGTGTTGGCTGCTGCTGCTGCTAAGTCGCTTCAGTCGTGTCCGACTCTGTGTGACCCCATAGACGGCAGCCCACCAGGCTCCTCCATCCATGAGATCTTCCAGGCAAGAACACTGGAGTGGGTTGCCATTTCCTTCTCCAGTGCATGAAAGTGAAAAGTGAAAGTGAAGTCGCTCAGTCGTATCCGACTCTTAGCGACCCCATGGACTACAGCCCACCAGGCTCCTCCATCCATGGGATTTTCCAGGCAAGAGTATTGGGGTGGGGTGCCACTGCCTTCTCCGATTGTGTTGGCTAGTCAGCATTAAAGGCTCACTTACCTGAGAGAAATGATTCTAAATTTCAGGTTCCTGGCTTTAATAGAAGTATCTCTAAAATCTCACCAAATATGATATCTTACTAAAGGTCTCCCCCCGCCCCCACCCTGGTCAGGTGGGGTTTTTTAAATTAATCATCAGAACTAGGCACATATAAGTACTGTATACTTATATATGTATATGTTTTTATACATACAAACACGGCCTATATAACGTCTCATTTGTAGAGAAATGCCAAAAGAAAGTACTATAACTTTTCCCAAATGCACATTTGATTTAGAGATCATTTGCTTATTCATTTTTTAAAAGCCATGGAGCATTTTTTTGTGTTCCAGGGATAGTTCTTGGTGCTGGAGATACAGCTGTAAACAAAAATACAAAAACATTTGCCTCTATTACATTTATATTTTAACTAACATATAATTAAATACACACATCGACATTCACAAAGAAAGGAACATTATGCAGAGATGAGAAAATATGTTATTAAATGTATCTTTTTTCCAGCTTTCTTGAGGTATAATTGACAAAATTGTCAGACATTTAAAGTATACCAAATGATGATTTAATACATGTTTACATTGTGAAAATGCTCAGCATAATTAGCTGTAAGACAGTGGTCCCCAACCTTTTTGGCACCAGAGACTAATTTCGTGGAAGACAGTTTCCATGGATAGGAGTTGGGGGCAGTGGTTCAGGCAGTAACATGAGCAGTGGGAAACAGCAGATGAAGCATCACGCACTAGCCCACTGCGTGGCCCTGTTCTTAACAGGCCGTGGACAGATAACAGTCCATGACCTGGGGATTGGTATTAGGGAAGTGAAGTCAAGCCATGATGAGATACCCCTTCACACTACTAGAAGGGCTAAAATTTAAAAAGTTTGGTGATGTAGCAAGTATAGGTATGGATGTTGAGAAACTGGATCCCTCAGACACTAACAGGAATATAAAATTATGTAGCTTCTTTGGAAGATAGTATGGCAGCTCTTAAGGAGATTAAATGTTGAGTTACCATTATAACCTAGCAGTTCTTTCATAGGTATATACCCAAGGAAGATGAAAGCATGTCTCCATAAAAAATTGTTCCCAAATGATTATGGCAACATTATTCATTGTAAGGAAAAAAATAGAAATAACACAAATGTCTATCACCTAACAAGTGAATAAACAAAATGTGATATATCCATCCAGTGGGATTATTATTTAGCCCTTAAAAGGAATAAGGTATGATACATGTTATATCATCAGTAAATTTTGAAAATATTATGCATGGTGAAAGAAGCAGTCACAAAAGGCCAGATATTATATGATTACATTTGTATGAAACATGCAGAACAGGAATCTATAGAGATAGAATGCTGATTAGTGGTTGCTTGAGGTTGCAGGTAGGAGATGGGAAGGCCTAAAGAGTATAGGGTTTCTTTTTAAGATTTTAAAAATGTTCTACAGTTGACTGCATTGATAGTTCTACATGCCATTAAACTGTATACTGGTGCATGGGGATGACCCACAGAGATGTTATGGGGAGGGAGGTGGGAGGGGGTTTCATGTTTGGGAACACATGTAAGAATTAAAGATTTTAAAATTAAATAAAAAAATTAATTAAAATAAAAATAAAAATAAAAAATAAAAAAAGAAAAAATAATAATAAACTGTATACGTTTTCTTTTTGGCCTCTCTGTGTGGCTTGTCGTATTTTAGCTCCCTGATCAGGGATTAAACGTGAGACCTTGTCAGTGAAAACTCAGGAGTCCTAACCACTGGACCATAAGGGAAATTCCTGAATTGTATACTTTAAATGGATGAATTGTATGGTATGTGACTTATATTTCAAAGCTGTTTAAAAAAGCAAGACATGGCAAAAATAATCAGTGATATGAGGCAATGGCACTATATTTAATCGAGAAAAGCAAGTTACAGAGCAAAGTATAAAATATCCCATTTTAATAAAACAGTAAAAATCCAGTGTTTATTGTAGAGTATAAGTGATCTTGTAAGATTAAAAAATGCTGCACACCAGATGTAAACATTTGTTTACCTAGTTGGTCTTAGGTAAAAAAGAGGGAGAGAAAGAAGGGAGAAAATAACTTGAAGGAAAAGGCCTTGATATAGAAGAAACAGCATTTATAACATAATAAACATAAATCTTGAAAAGAAAATGGTAGTTGTCTATGTGGTGAGATACCAGGGTTTTTTTCTTTTTCTTATTAGATTTTTCTGGATTGTTTGATTTCTTTTATCAATATAAATATCTAAAACTAAATAAGAAGCAATACAAATAAAACATTTATGAAATCTGAAAAAATGCAGCAGTTTGTTTTCCATAATAGCACCCAACTGGAAACAAGCCAGATGCCCATCAGCAGAAAAATGTAGCAATAATTTGTGGTATGCTCTGTACTGGAATACTATATGTCGGTGAAAAAGAAGGAGCCACTGCTATACTTAGCAAATATGGGTGAATATCACAAACTGTTGATAGAAATCAGACACAAGAGAGTATGTACTGTGTGATCCTCTTTTCTTGAAGCTCAGGAAAAGGTCAAACTCATCTCTGTTGTTGGAAATCAAAGTAGTGGTTAAGGGTTGGGACTAGTGGAGCAAGACTTCTGGAGTGCTGGAAATGCTCTATATCTTTATTTGACTGGTGGTTACATGCACATCTCTACATAGTAAAAATTCATAAGTACATTTTAGCATTTATGTGTATCTCAATAAAAAAAAAGTAAAACACATCAAGCCAGAAAAAAATGAAAAAAATAAGCTTTAAAAAATCTGGTGCTCGTGTAAAAAGTCTTTGTATACTTTCAGGGATACTTATTTCATTTCCAAAGACAGTTTCTCTCTGCTTTCAGTTTTTTATTAATTTTTAATTGAAGTATAATTGCTTTATATAATTGTGTTGGTTTCTGCCAAACATCAGCACGAATCAGCCATATCTGCCTTCGTTTTTTAATGGTTGCATCATAATGCATAATGGTTGCACATTCTGTGGGCGTATCATAATTTCTTTAAGCAGTCTCTTGATGGGACACTTAGGTTGTTTCTAACTTTAATATACTGTAAAGAGCGATAGAGTTAGCATCTTCCCTTATACATCTTCCTGTACTTTTCTGGTTGTTTCCTTTTGATGAATTCCTAAAAGGAGGATGGTTTGCTTGTTTGGAGGTTAAGTACAGTTGCATTCTTGCTTGTGCCACATAATTGTTTCTCTATGCTCTTACTGACTTGGTGATTAACTTTACAAACATAGATTTTGATCTATTATGTAATAAATTCTTATTTTAATTTGCATTTTAAAATATTTTTGGTGAAATTTATATTTTCATGTTTTTGGACATTTAGGCTATAATTTCCTTCTCATATCTTATATACTTACTGCTTATATTCTTATCTCTTAAAAGTCTTTTAACCAGACAAATCAAATAAACAAAAAAATACATAAAGATTAATACACTTAACACCTCAGATAGAAAAAGACAAATACCAAATGATATCACTTACATGTGAAATCTAAAATATGATATAAATGAACTTATCTATGAAACAGAAACAGACTCACAGAGAGAACAAACTGGTGGTTGCCAAGGTGGGGAGGGTTAGGGGAGGGATGGATTGGGAGTTTGGGATTAGCAGATGCAAGCTGTTATATAGAATGGATAAACAACAAGTTCCTGTTGTATACCACAGGGGACTATTTTTAATATCCTGTGATAAACCATAATGGAAATGAAAAAAAAAATACAGTTAACTTGAGAAATGAAACATTACCCGTGCAGTTGAAGCATCCTATTGCTTAACACTAATAACATGTTAGAGCTCTTCATGTATGAAGAATATTGATTTTGTTGCTTGTTGTAGACCTTTTCCCTATCTTAGTTTCTGTCACATAACTTAGAGTATTTCCGTGGTGGCTCAGATGGTAAAGAATCTGCCTGCAATGCAGGAGACCTCGGTTCAGTCCGTGGGTTGGAAAGATCCCTTGGAGAAGGAAATGGCAACCACTCCAGTATCTTCCCTGAAGAATCCCATGGGCAGAGGAGCCTGGTGGGCTACAGTCCATGAGACTCAAAGAGTTGGACATGACTGAGTAACTATCTCTTTTTAGAGTCTTATTAAATCTATGTTGGCTTCAGTTGTGAGATACACTGTTTAATATACAATTAAGGATAAAAATATACTGTCAGTTGAACCATGACACTCTTAGTTTAAGAGGCATCCTGATTTCAGAGATGTTAAAAGATGAGAAAATATTCATCCTAGAATTGATGAAATATATGTATATGTTTGGCTGTATGCGTGTGTTGTATGTTTTCTTTAGTCAGATTTATCAGTCTTTTCTACTGTTTCTGTTTTTCTGTTGTAAGTCCTAGACTTTCCTATGCCAACATTAAAAACTATTAACCTAGTTTTACTTCTAGTATTTTTATGCCTTAGACGTTTTTCATCTTTAATTCATCCTGTTTATTTTAATGTAAGATCTAGTTTTTGTCCTTTTACCTAAATAGTTAGCCAGTTGTCATAAAGTTAAAGGCCACTGGCAGTTTTTTGAATAAGTAATGAATGATACAGTCAGATGTGCTTATTTGAAAAATATTAATATGGCTATGGATCTTGGTTGGATCTAGTCTAAAAATTCCCAGTTCCATTTTCTATTAAATACATATCTTAATTCATTTGCAATAAGAGGAATATGAACATTACAACTGTGATTTCATATTGCCTTAAATAATGCATCTGAGTATTCTTGGAATCAGTCAAATAATTAAAACAATTTTTTGCCACATAGGCCATGGTTTTAATCCTGTGCTTAAAGGTTGTGTGAATCGGGGCAAGTTACTTAATTTTTCTTAATATTCAGCCTCCCTGTTTGTAAAGTAGGCATAGAAGTGTCTTCACATAGGAACACTGTAAGGATTAAATGAGACGGTATAAAAGCAAAGTACTAGGCTGAATTAATTCTTAACTCTTCCTTCTTTCAGGACCGTGAAGATCAAGTGTACTAATAATCACAGCCTAGCTTCTCTTGTATCTGGGGTTACTCTAGATCTCTAGGGTTACTAGAGTAGAGTTCGTTAGACCTCTTCAAATTCTGATTAAGGTGTCTCAGGGTTTGACTAGAACTTTTCTGGCCTCCTGGAAGTAGCTTACATGACAGATCTATGTGTTTTCTGTTGTTGCTTTTAAGCTGCCCTTCTGTGAATGTGCTGAAATCTTCATAGCTTTTAGGGTTTTGTAGGTAGGGGATTCGTATGTATTTTAGGTTTGACTGATACAGCTTTTATTCTGTCAATTGTCATTAGGATAACCTCTGCTGCTTTTCTTTCACAGTTTAGATTTGTGAATATATTTTTTTTTATAGGTTTCTGTGGTTCAGATCCCATCTCTTAGGGCTGAGGGTACAGGGGTAAGTCTATTAAAAGGGAAATGTTTTGTAGATACCCTTGGGTAAGAAACTATGCTTTGGACTTGCTTCTTTTTGTCAACAGTGTTTTTGAAAGGTTTCTGTGAGCCCAGTACTTGTGAATGTTATCCTGGAGGAGTAAGTTCTAGATCTTGCACTGGTTGTTTACATCTTCTTGGTGAAGAGAAGAGAGAGAGATGAAATCTTCTATATGAAACCACAGTAAATAACACGAGATTGTATGTAGTTATGTGTCAGATTGAAGAGCAGTGTGCAGGAGAAGAGGAGGGAGTTATGTCTCAGTGAGCGCAGGAGTGGTCCTTAGGAAAGGTGGTAAGAACATAAGCTTTGGGGAACAGCATTACTGAAGTTACAGCAACAGGAATCAGTTTGGGCATGCTTTGGCCTGAAGGGTTTTTGGAGGTTTTAGAAATAATTTGGTAAAATGAGACCAAATTATTCATTCCTTAGAAGTAAAGCAGGTTAAAATTTAAGGGATAACATATACTGATACTGACTTTTGGCTTCTCACTCTATTTCCTTTCTTTTTAAGGTTGTAAGTTGATCAATTGTAAATGAAGATTGGAGCGAAAATCCGAACTGTTTAGAACCAGTGTTCTTTTTTTTTCCCCCAAAGGGAGGGGGTTTCTAGTTAAGCTATATATGTACTAGGTAATCCTCCCAACAAGAAGATTTAAAACAACATTGATAGGAAAGTAGCATTGATAAGTTTGTTTGCCTTTTCCTTTCTGTCCCTATTACTTGGCCTTAGCTAATTATGTAGCAGGTTTTCATTTCAAAGTCTTTCCCCTGCCATTGAAAAAGCCAAGGGGTATAGGGTCAAACTCATCTGAAGAAGGATATTTTGAGCTATAATTCTGAAGGTTTGAGCTTGGGGGAGCCAGCGGTACTGTCGAGGCCTCTGTGCTGCCGTGTGTGAGCAGCGGTGAATTGGCTGTAGTAATGGTGTCAGCACTTCTAGACCCCTCTTCTGCTTCAGTTCAGTGTGGTGCAGTGGACATAGCTACGAAGGGAGAGGGTTATCGACGTTTACTACTTCTATCTGAGCAGAATTGAAAATGATAGACGATAATGGGCTTTCCTTGTCTCAGTCGTAATACCATTGCTGTCGTGTGGCCACCCTCGACTTAACAACAGCTGGGCCTATGTCCCATGTCTTACTTGTGTGACACTGTAAATTATATGATCTCCTTAATAACAACCAAAAGTTGTATTTATGACTGCTTAATTACTATAACTAAATAGATTAAAAATACTGACAAGACTTTTGAGCCCCAGATGAAGGGTGACTTAGCTGACTCAGTGTCCCAGACATGTGTTTGATAATTCTGGTGTGCCTGCAGTTCCACAGTACATTGCAGAGGAATAGACCTCAATAGCTATGTTTTTAACCACGTAAAAGCTATATTCCACCTGATTGATCCAGGAGTGGGCATTTGACCTACGGGCTGCTAATCTGTAAACCAGCCAACCACCTAGCGTTGTCTGGTGGGGAAAATTACAGCCATGTACAGGGAACGTGGAGTTAATTTGCCATTGAGCCATGAGAGCCTGAGCTGGGAAGATAACGTTAGTGTGGAGTCCTGTAAAACTAAAGTCTGAGAGACTGGAAAGGTGAGTATAAGCAGAAGCTGAGAGTCACAGCAATGGTAAAGGGGCTGAGGAAGCCAGTTGGTAACCAGAAGAGAATGAGGCATCTGTGATGAGAGAAGCACAAAATTGTAAGCAGGAAGCCATGTGTGAGAGAGAGATGGGCACAGAGCTGAGCCTGGAGCTTCTGCTCTCTGGCTCTGTAGACACTCCTCTCCTGCTGCTCCAGGACTTCTGTGGCTCCTGCCCTTCTGGAGACCCCATCCGGTTTTTTCCCCAGGAAAGCGTGCAGGCTTTGGTGTCAGACTTTTGGCAGTAGAATTCTAGCTCTATCTTTTAATAGTTGTGTGACCTTGGAAAGGTTGTTTTAACTCCTCTTGTCTCATTCCTTATCTGTAAAAAGTGAGTATCATAAATAATATTGATACCTTTCCTTATGGGGCTGATGTCAGGATTAAATGAGATGACACAAAAGCTTGTATAACAATAGTAAGATCATAACCGGTGTTCAGTGAGTAGTGTCATACATAACATGCTCTTTAGGGTAATTTGAATGAATTTCTTGCAACTAAAAGAGCCTAAGGAAATAATTTGCTTGGAGATTCACTTAGAGAAGTGCACCCTAGTGTGTGGGTTGAGTAACCAGGGTTATTTTAGGTAGTGTACAGGGCACTGAAAAATAGTCTTATTCACCTTGTGAGTAATGGGACTTGCTATATTTACTGGCATACCTTCTTTTATTGTATTTTGCCTCATTATACTTCACAGATACTTTGTTTTTCACAGTTTGAAGGTTTGTGGCAACCCTCCATTGAGCAAGTCTGTCGGTGCCTTTTTTCCAACAGCATTTGCTCACTTCTTGTCTCTGGGTTACATTTTGGTAATAATTCTCAAAATATTTAAGCTTTTTCATTATTATATTTGTTATGGTGATCTGTGATCAGTGAACTTTGATGTTACATTGTAATGGTTTTGGGACACCCTGAACCTTCCCCATATACCATAGCGAGCTAATGTGTGCATTCTGGCTACTCCACCAACTGGCCGTTGATGTCCCCACCCCCACTGATCTCTGTCCATCTGTTGAGGCCTCCCTATTCCAAAAAAATGGGGTATTGAAATTAGGCCGAGTAATAACCCTACAGTGGCCTCTTAAGTGTCCAAGGGAAAGGAAGAGTGGCATGTCTTTCACTTTAAATCAAAAGCTAGAAATGATTAAGTTTAGGGTGGAAGGCATGTTGAAAGCCAAGAAAAGAAAGCGGAACCAGCCTTATTGTTCATAATGGAGAAAGTTTTAGTGATCTGAACAGAAGATCAAACCAGTTACAATATTCTGTGAGGGGACAGCCCCAACTCTCTTCAGTTGTATGAACACTGGGAGGGGTGAAGAAGCTGCAGAAGAAAAGTTTGAAGCTATCAGAAGTTGGTTCACAAGGTTTAAGGAAAGAAGCCGTCTCTGTAACATTAAAGTGCAAGGTGAAGCAGGAAGTACTGATGAAGAAGCTGCAGCAACCTAGCCAAAAGTTTTAGCTAAGATGATTAATGAAGGTGGCCACACTAAACAACAGGTTGTCAATGTAGACAAAACGGCCTTCTGTTGGAAAAAGATGCCATCTAGGACTTTGATAGGTAGAGAAGAGAAGCCAAAGCCTGGCTTTAGAGGATGGGTTGACTCTCTTGTTAGGGGCTAATGTATCTGGTATCTTTAGGTTGAAGCCAGTGCTCATTTACCTTTCCCCAAATCCTGTGGCCCTTAAGAATTATGCTACATCTTCTTTCCCTGTGCTCTACAAATGGCATAATAAAATCTTGATGGTAGCACATTTGTTTACATGTTTGTTGTGTTTTTTTTTTTCCAAGACAACTTTTATTGAAGCATAGTTGATTTACAGTGTTGGGTTTCAGGTGTACAGCAAAGTGAATCAGTTTTTTTTTTTTTTTTTCAGACTCTTTTCCATTATAGGTTATTGCAAGATAGCAAGTATACTTCCCTGTGCCATACAGCAGGTCCTTGTTGTTTATCTAATTTATATACAGTAGTATGTATCTGTTAATCCCAAACTCCTAATTTATCCCTCCACTTCCCGTTCCCCTTTGGTAACCATAAGTTTGTTTTCTATGTCTATGAGTCTGTTCTGTTTTATGAATAATTTCATTTGTATCACTTTTTTAGACTATACATATAAATAATGTGATATTTGTCTTTGACCTACTTCACTTCGTGTAATAATCTCTAGGTCCACCCATGTTGCTGGAAATGGCATTATTTCCTTTTTTTTTTATGGCTAAGTAATATACTGCTATATAAATCTCACATCATCTTTATCCATTTATCTGTTAATAGACATTAGGTTGCTTCCATGTCTTTGCTATTATTATAAACAGTGCTGCTGTGACCATTGAGGTGGGTGCCTCTTTTCAAATTAGTTTCTGTCTCTTCCGGATATATGCCCAGGAGTGGTTGCTGGATCATATGGTAACTATTCTTTAAGCAATCTCCATACTGTTCTCCATAGTGGCTATACCAATTTACATTCCCACCAGCAGTGTTTATGACATGTTTTACTGAATATTTTAAGTCTACTGTTGAGACCTACTGCTCAGAAAAAAGATTCCTTTCAAAATATTACTGTTCATTGACAGTGCACTTGGTTCCAAAGAGATGGAGATTTTCAAGATTAGAGTTGTTTTCATGCTTGCTAATACATCTATTCTGCAGCCCATGGATCAAAGAGTAATTTTGACTTTCAAGTCATTATTATTTAAGATATATTTTATAAGGCTATCAGTGAAAGAGTTAGTCATTCAGTCATGTCTGCCTCTTTGCGACCCCATGGATAATAGCCCACCAGGGTCCTCTGTCCGTGGGATTCTCCAGGCAAGAATACTGGAGTGGGTTGCCATTCCCTTCTCCAGGGGATCTTCCTAACCCAGGGATCAAACCCAGGTCTCCTGCATTGCAGACATAGTCTTAACCATTTGAGCCACCAGGGAAGCCCATAGCTGCCACAGATGTAAGGCTGTGGCTGCCACAGATAGTGATTATTTTGATGAATCCAGGCAAAGTAAATTGAAAACCTTCTGGAAAGGATTCACCATACTTGCTGCCAGTAGGAACATTCATGATTCCTTGGAAGAGGTCAAAATATCAACATAAATAGGAGTTTGGAAGAAGTTGTTTCCGGATGACTTTGAAGGGTTCAAGATATAAGTGGAGGAAGTAACTAGCGATGGTGGAAATAGAACTAGAAGTGGAGCCTGAAGGTGTGATTGAATTGCTCCAATCTTATGATTGCTGCTGCTGCTAAGTCACTTCAGTCGTGTCCGACCCTTTGCGACCCCAGAGACAGCAGCCCACCAGGCTCCGCTGTCCCTGGGATTCTCCCGGCAAGAACACTGGAGTGGGCTGCCATTGCCTTCTCCAATGCATGAAAGTGAAAAGTGAAAGTGAAGTCGCTCAGTCGTGTCCAACTCTTCACGACCCTGTGGACTGTATCCTATCAGGTTCCTCCGTCCATGGGATTTTCCAGATAAGAGTATGGAGTGGGTTGCCATTTCCTTCTCCAATCTCATGATTAAACTTGGATGAATGAAGAGTTGCCTTTTATGAGCGAGCAAGAAAGTGTTTCCTTGATATAGAATCTTCTGGTGAAGAAACAGTGATGATTGTTGAAATTTTAACAGAGTTTAGAATATTACAAAAACTTAATGATAAAGCAGTGGCAGTGTTTGAGAGGATTGACTCCAATTTTTGAAAGAAGTTCTGTAAGTAAAATGCTACCAGTCAGCATTGCATGCTACAAGAAAATCATTCACGAAAGGAAGGGTCAGTCACTGTGTCAGGCTTCATCTTTGTCTCATTTTAAGAAATTGCCATAGCCACCCCAACCTTCGGTAGCCACCAACACGATCAGTCAGCAGCCATTGACATTGACGCAAGACCCTCCACCAGCAAAATGATTGACTTGCTAAAGGCTCAGATGGGGGTTAGCGATTTTTAGAAATAAAAGATGTTTAAATTAAGGTATATACTGTTTTTAGATATAATGCTATTGTACACTTAATTGACTGTAGTATAAACATTGCTTATATGCACTGGAAAACCAAAAAATTGGTATGACTTGGTTTATAGCAATATTTAGTTTATTGTGGTATTCTGGAACTAAACCCAGAATATCTCAGGGATATCTTTTATTTTTTAACCATTTACTAGTTGCTTGAGTATTTTACCTGTATTAACTCCTTGGATCATTACAATAAACTGGTAAAGAGGGTACAGTTGTTACCTTCATTTTAAAGAGGTAGAAACTTAGCAACAGGAAGGCTAACTGTCTTGCTTTATATTATACAGTATGTAAGTGGCAAAACTAGGAATTGAACCTAGGTGGTATGGTTATAGTTTTAGGTTTTCTTTAAAAGCATCTATGTCTTTTTCAGTTTTTATTTACCGTTTTAAATGAAGCCAAGGAAAAGGTTTCAGTTTGTTGCTACAATTTCTTTTACATTATTCTAGTGCTTCTCTCCTGTTTTAATACAGAGTTAGCATCCAGTTATAGAGTATTAGGTGGGCAAGATAATGATACTAGGTAGTATACTATTGTATGAGTCTTATACTGTATGTGAAGTAGTACTGTCGCTTGAAGTTAGACCATGGTAAGTTGAAAGTTATATACTGTAAATCCTGAAGCAATTCTATTTTTTAAAAGGTTGAAGGTAATAAGCCATCAAAAGAGATAAAGTGAAGTCAGAGTTATACTTATTTAATTCAAAAGAAGGCATTAAAAAAAGGAGAAAAAGAACCTTGGACAAATAGAAACAAACTGTAAGATAATAGACCTAAATTTAACCAGATTGGGAATCATATTAAATATAAATGGTCTAAACAGAGATTCTCAGATTGGGTTAAAAAGCAAGACTCAACGATATCCTTGCCTATAAAAAATATGCTTTACATATAAAGATGCAAACGGTAAAGGATGGAAAAAGATAAACTATACTCACAACAGTCAAAAAGAAAGATGGAGTGACTGTATTAATATTAGACAAAGTAGACTTCTTCAGAGCAAAGGATATTTCCAAGAATAAAGGATGTCATTTAAAAATGATAAAGAGGTCAGTTAATCAAGAGGACATAACGGATCTAAACATTTGTGCCTCTAAGAACAGAACTTCAAAAATGGAGAGAACTTCAAGGAGAAACAGTCAAATCTGCAATTTTAGCTGTATGTTTCAATACCCTTTCTTGAGAATTGAAAAATTGACCTAATTAACATTTACAGAATATTTCACCTAACAACAGCAGAGTATTATTCTCAGGTCTCTTTAAATGTACATAAAACATTTTCCATTAAGAACCATATTTTGGGTCATAAAATAAGTCTCTATAATTTAAAAGGATTGAGATCTTATGTACTCTGATCACAGTGGAATTAAATTAGAAACGGAAAGCTTTGGAAAATTTACTAATAGTTGAAAACTAAATAATGCAATTCAAAGAGATTAAAAGTTTTGTACTGAATGAAAATGAAGACAGAACATATCAGAATTTGTGGGATTCCGTTAAAGCAGTACTTAGGGGGAATTTGTATCACTGAAAGCCTGTATTAGAAAAATGTCTCAAATTAATGACCTCCACTTCTACCTTAAGAAATTAAAAAACAAATTAAACCAAAGTAATTAGAAGAGAGGAAATGGTATAGACCAATGTGGAAATTAATGTATAGAAAACAGACAAATAGTAGATAAAATCACTACAATCCAAAACTGCTTCTTTGGGAACATCAGTAAAATGGATAAAGCTTTAACCAGACTTTCACAGTTATCATCATTACAGATTCTACAGATAATGAAAGGACAACAGGAAAGTATTATAGGCAGCATTATGTCTGTAAATTTTGTAACAGGAAAAAGATTGTTCAAAGACATATACTCAGGAGTAGACAACCTGAATGGCTGTGTATCTATTAGAAAAATTGAATTTGTCATTTAAATATTCCCCCCAAAACACCATTTAGGCCCAGATGGTGAATTCTACTAACCATTTAAGAAATAAATTATATCAGTTCCATACAAACACTTGAAAAAATTGCAGAGGAGGAAGTGCTTCCTAATTTTCTTTGTGAGGCCAGCATAACCCTTATACTTAAACAAGATATAGACTTTATGAGAAAAGAAGTCTGCACAAAAATATTCCACATGCAAAAGTTTTAAATTATAGGAAACTGAATGCTATATTTTATTAAAAAATATATATAATGACCAAGTAGAGTAATAATTAAGGAATGCAAGGTTAGTGTAACATTTAAAAAGCAGTAAATGTAATTCACTCTATGAACCAACTAAAAAAGAAAAACCATGTAATCATCTCTATAAATGCAAAAATAAAAACATTTAATAGTCTTAGGTCCATTCCAGATAATACCTGTGCACAACAAGATTAGAAAGGAACTTCTTCAACCCAACATAGAGCATATCCCCCCCAAAACTAGAGATAATGTATTTTTAATGATGGAAAAACCAAATGATTTCTCCCTGAGACCAGAAGCAAAGTTGTCTACACTCACCACCTCTGTCCACACTGTACTATAAATTCTAGACACTACAGTCAAGCAAGCAAAAAAGATAAAAGGCACCTAGAATGGAAAGGAAAAAGGAAAAGGATCTCTTTTTTCTTTTTTAAACACAACTGTTAGAAAATCTGATGGAACCTATGAAACTGCTGGAACTGCTAAGTTTTGTAAGGTTATGGGATACAGGATCAATGTAGAAATATCAATTGCACTTCTTTATACTAGCAACAATTTGAAATATAATACAACTCATAACCATTGACAATAGCAACATGTATGCAATACTGAAAACTACGCAGCATTGCTGAGCAAAATTAGAGAACATTCAGATAAGTGAGGAGACATTCTTTGTGCATGGGGTCAGAGACTCATTGTTGCTAAGGTGAAAGCTCTCCCCAGTTGAGTTATTGATTCCCTGCAAGCCCAGTCAGAATCTTAGCAGGCTTTTTCTGTAGAAATTGACAAGGTGATTCTGAAATTCATGTCGAAATGGCCAGGACCCAGAATATCTAAAACAACTTTGAAAAAGAACAAGATTGGAGAGCTAATACTGCCTGATATCACAATTCATTGCAGAACTAAAGTAATCAAAACAGTGTAGTATTGGTATCAAGACTGAGAAATAGATTGGTGGAATAGAAGAGTCCAGAAAAAAGTCCAGTAAATATATGGACAACTGAATTTTAATGCAAGTACAAAGGTAATTCATTGAAGAAAAGATAGTCTGTTAAAAAAAAATGATGCTGGCTCAATTGGATATATATCTATATATAAGCAAATGAACTTCATCTGTACCTTGCACTATATACAAAAATCAAATCAAAATGAATCATAGACCTCAATGTAAAACCTGAAATTATAAAACATGGAGACAAAAACCGGGCAAAATCTTTGTGACCTTGATTTAGGTAAATATTTCTTAGATACAACACCAAAAGCACAGCCCATAAAACAACACATTGATGAGTTGAACTCCATCAAATTAAAGTGTGTGCCCTTTGAAAAATACTAAGAGATGCTTAGTAAACACCTGTGGAATTGAGTTGGTTCTTCGGTCCTCCTGGTATCCTGACCTGGAACTGGGGATCATGGGCTTCTGTCTCTCCAGATCACAACTGTTTCAGTGGCCCTCTGTGGCCCTTATTTTTCTCACCTGTAACGTGTATGGTTTGGACCACATGATTTCCAGGGTTCCTTCCAGCTTGGACACCTAACATGTCTGTGAAACAATTGACTTGCAAAGCAATATCAACCATTAAATGTGTTTTTTTAAATAAAAATTAAAAAAAAATTTAATTCATTTGGTGAAGTGGTTCTCAAATGAGGCAGTTTTGTCCCCCAGGGGACATTTGGTAGTATCTGGAGATATTTGATTGCCAAAACTAGTTAATGGCATCTGGTGGATAGATACTACCAAACAGCCTGTGATACATAGCCAAAGTCCTCCTCACACAGAATTATCTAGTCCCAAATATCAGTAGTGCCAAGGTTAAGAAATCCTAGTATAGAGTATCTAAAATCTATTTAGCTGCTTATTATTTGAAACCTGTGTTATTATACATTCCTGTGTTGAACTCGACAGACATGAGTTTGAGTAGACTCCAGGAGTTGGTGATGGACAGGGAGGCCTGCCGTGCTGCAATTCATGGGGTTGCAGAGAGAGTCGGACACGACTGAGCGACTGAACTGAACTGATGTTGAACATATTCTTGGTAAAACAAGTTGCTTAATAAAATCCTTTGGAGAACATTGTGTCTTAGATTTTGGGGAATGTGTGTAGATGATGTATTTGTGAGACTCTTATTTTTGAAATAATTTTTATATAACTGTGGGGAGTTGATCAATTTGGATATGTTGAAGTTTGTGTTCTCATACCATTTAGAAAAAAATATACATTTTTTGAAATTCCCTGGTGGTCCAGCGGTTAAGAATCCACCTTGCACTGCAGGGGACATGGGTTTGATCCTTGGTCAGGGAGTTAACATCCCACCCACATGCCGCAGAAAAACGAAGCTCACTCGCTGCAACTACTGAACCCACGCACCACAACTGGAGGATCCATGTGCCAAACAAAGATCCTGCATGACACAACTAAGACCTGACACAGCCAATAAATAAAAACTTAAAAATGGTTTTAAAAAACCACCACCACCATACATATAATTGCCCAGCCTAGTCTAGTAGAGGCCACCAGTAGAGCTTAATTTTAATGGATGAACTAAAATTTCATTTTTGAAATAATCTGAAATTTATGTTTAAGATTTGCTAATTACAAATGGCTATTTTGCTGCCTTTTTGCCAGTATTCCACAGATAGGCCGAGACCCAGGTTCTCAGATTGGAGAATTTCATCAGTTTACATGGTGATGCTTAGATGTTAGTGTTTTTTTGTTATCTTGTTACTTTAAAAAAAAAAGAGAGAACCTAGGGGAGAGAGAAAATAAGTTTTAGTGGAAGAATGAAATGAACAGGGATTTGAATTGGGTCGAGAACATTGGCCCTTAATATGTTGCCTTATGAGAAGTGGTATGTTTTCAAATAGAAGGATACTAGGAATTTTGTATATTCAGTTTGATAAGTAGTTTGCTGCTAATACAAATATATCTACAGCTGCACCCAGAAGATTGATGTTACACAGTTGAATTTGGTCCACACATAGCTGCCTTCTACATGTTAATCCCACCTGTTGTACTGAAGGAGTACTTTCTGAGATAGAATCTATCCCTGTTTTTGTTCTAGGCCAGGAGTTGGCTGACTTTCCATCAAGGCCGCAGATAGTAAATACTTTAGGCTTTTTTTTTTTTTTTTTTGTAGGCCATGCAGTCTGTGTTGCATCTATTCAGGTCTGCCTTTGTAGCATAAAAGGAACCATACACAGTACAGAAATAAAGAAGTGTGGCCATGTCCCAATAAAATGTAATTTACAAAAATAAGCCTGGATCCAGCTTGTAAATTATAGTTTGCCAACCCCTGTTGTAAGCCATCAGCATTTTCTCTTTGGAACATTTGGCATTTCTGGTTAGTTTCCCAGTGGTGGCTGGTTGCAGATGGAAGAAAGAGGTACCTTGTCACTTGCAGCTGCTCTGCTGTATTGAATGGCTTTTCTTGATGATGGTGTGGGGTAAGTGGATGACAGGAGCTTTAACTGAGAAAGAGAGTTAGCTCTTTAATTCTTTAGTTAGAGTTAAAAAAAAAAAAAAGGCTTGGTTCCCTTCTCCATTACAACCCATGTGCAGGTGGGCGACAAATTCTAGCAAGTTTACCTTTGAAAAGTCTCTGGAATTAGGTTGTGTGTGTGTGTCTAATAGAAGTACTTATAACCTCTTGGCTGGAGCAGGGTAATACCTTCTTATCACTCTCTGCTTTTAAGGTTCTTTTCTCTAATCCATCAACTTCCGCAGATGTTGCCAGCTACCTTTCTAAAATGAAAGTGTTATGGCACACATCTCTGCCTATAAAAAATTACACAGTCATTCCCAGTCATTCAGAATAGTGGTTCTTAACCACTTTTTATTTCTGAGTTCCTTTGAAAATCATTTGATAGCTACAGATCCAGGAAAATGATTTTGTGTGTGTGTGTGTTTATCATACAATTTTCATACTTTGGGGAGCAGGGCATTTCATGGCCCTAGGGTTTAATTCGTGATCTCTCAGTTAAGAAATCTTGATTTAGAGAGTAAGGTGCATGTTTCTTCCCAGGCTGTTGTTAATATTTTGTGATCTTCCTCCAGTCTGTCTTCATAGATTATTGTTCATTTCTGTACACACACGCACACATACATGCATGCACACTTTTTCTGCAACACATTAACCAGCATTGTCCTGACATGCCAATTTCTTCCATTCTTCTGTCTTTGCAAGTATTATTTACTCTTGTCAAGAATGTCCTTACCATTACCCTCCATCTGCCCAACATTTGCTTGTTAAGGCTCATCTCAAATATCAGGTTCTCTGTGAAAGCCATCCTCACCTTTCCTCCTTGACAGACATAAGTAAATATGGAGGAATTGTAGTGACTGAGACTTGCAGAGAATCCTTCCCTTTGGAAGGGAAAGGTATGGATAAGGATGGAAGAAGGAAAATTCTAGGAGAGAGTTCCTTACTCATAAGAGATATTCCTCCTCTTAACCTCCATGAGCCTCAGTTTCCTAAGTTGAATGTAATAATATTTATCTCAGGGGGCTATTAAAATAAATGAAGAATGTCTCAATCCCTACAGCACCTCAGTCTTTATGCAGGCAATTCCCTTCCTCTGGTCACTGGGTGGCCCCAGGATGCAGGAGCAAACATCTTCGGAGATCCAATACTCTTGGTTCTTAATAAAATGTCTGAATGGAAAACTAGGCTGTAAATCTAGTAATACAAGATTTCTTGAAATCCTTCTGCCAAAATTGTGGTAAGGTGTGTGTTGTAAGCTACAAGTTGCTATGCTAATATTTATATTGTTACAGGCATTGCTGCTTTTAAAAGGCCAGTGGGTCTTTGCTATTAAAGTACGTGATGCTTTTTTTTTTGGCTAGTCAGTTGCTGCTAGAATAGAGCTCCATCTTTCGCAAATTAACACTTATGGTTTTCACTGTTCGGTGAATGACTGGGAGGGTGTATGACCTGATAATTTGTAATTTTGCTGGGCATGTATTGGTCCTAGTCTGCCACTGGTAGGCACATTTGTTATTCTCTGGGTTTTTTTGTGTAAAAACTTTTGATGTGAGAACTGTTTATGTTGCAGGAGGCAACTAGTTCTGGTGATCAAAGAGAAGTAGAAGACAGTACATCTAGAAAGAGGAATGTGGGGTAAATTGTAAGATTCTGTGGTGGCTTAATAAATTCATGATGTAAAAGAGTCTGCTTTGCAACTTGCAAATAACTAGAGATTCAGTTCAGTTCAGTTCAGTCGCTCAGTCGTGTCCAACTCTTTGCAACCCCATGAATCACAGCATGCCAGGACTCTGTCCATCACCAATTCCCGGAGTTCACTCAAACTCATGTCCATCAAGTCAGTGATGCCATCCAGCCATCTCATCCTCTGTTGTCCCCTTCTCCTCCTGCCCCCAATCCTTCCCAGCATCAGGGTCTTTTCCAGTGAGTCAACTCTTTGGATGAGGTGGCCAAAGTACTGGAGTTTCAGCCTTAGCATCAGTCCTTCCAATGAACACCCAGGACTGATCTCCTTTAGGATGGACTGGTTGGATCTCCTTGCAGTCCAAGGGACTCTCAAGAGTCTTCTTCAACACCACAATTCAAAAGCATCAATTCTTCGGCACTCAGCTTTCTTCACAGTCCAACTCTCACATCCATACATGATCACTGGAAAAACCATAGCCTTGACTAGATGGACCTTTGTTGGGAAAGTAATATCTCTGCTTTTGAATATATTATCTAGGTTGATCATAAGCATCTAAGGGATAAGCATCTTTTAATTTCATGGCTGCAGTCACCATCTGCAGTGATTTTGGAGCCCCCAAGAATCAAGTCTGACACTGTTTCTACTATTTCCCCATCTATTTCCCATGAAGTGATGGGACCAGATGCCATGATCTTCGTTTTCTGAATGTTGAGCTTTAAGCCAACTTTTTCCCTCTCCTCTTTCACTTTCATCAAGAGGCTTTTAGTTCCTCTTCACTTTCTGCCATAAGGGTGGTGTCATCTGCATATCTGAGGTTATTGAGATTTCTCCCGGCAATCTTGATTCTAGCTTGTGCTGCTTCCAGCCCAGCATTTTGCATGATGTACTCTGCATAGAAGTTAAATAAGCAGGGTGACAATATACAGCCTTGATGTACTCGTTTTCCTGTTTGGAACCAGTCTGTTGTTCCATGTCCAGTTCTAAGTGTTGCTTCCTGACCGGCATATAGGTGTCTCAGGAGGCAGGTCAGGTGGTCTGGTATTCCCATCTCTTTCAGAATTTTCCACATTATTTCAGGGTTTTTAAGAATCATTAAAAGTCTGTTGGAGTAAAAAAAATTAGTTATACTTTAATGTGCTATATGCTATAGTAACATTCTCAAATTTGAGGATATTTCAAGATGTCTTGGGACAGATAACTCTTAAACATTGAGGATCTGTTGTACTTGAAGTAATTACACAGGCACCCATTTGTTGAGGTTTATGAATTCAACAGGAATGTCTTTCAGTCACTGTGTATGTGTATGTGTGTATATCTTCTTAATGAGACTTGTAAGATCCTGTAATGTAATAGTCCCATTTATAAGGACTGTCTTTTTATTGCCTCCAGTCCAAGCTTTTGTTTTTACTGTGGCAAACGTTGCCCTTTATACCAGCTTCTCCAGACTCACTTCCTGATGCTTCCCATGACTCTTTTTTACATTTTACCCTCTAATTATGTTGTACTCCACTATTGACGGTTCCCTGAATGCCAGTGACAAAGGATTTCACTGTCCCTAGCCTTTGTACATGGTGTTTTCCTTTGTCATCATGTTTACCTAATGAACTTCTATTAGAAGTGAAAAGAGAGAAACCAGATATTTTACCCTCTACCACTCCCACATTTCCACAGTACTTAAACATCCAGTTAAGGATTAGTAGGAAGAGGGTAATTTGGCATTGTAGAAAGCATCAAGGATTAGCAAATAGAAGGCTTGTGTTTAAGAGCTACCTGTCCCTTTAATGATGTGAGCTTGGCCAGATCACATGACCTGCCTCCCATTAGATTGTTGTCTAGCTGTAAAATCAGGAGATTGGAATAAAGCAAAGGGTTAGCAAACTCACCCACTCCTTCTTTCCTTTACTTCCATTTTTCTTCCCTCCCCTTTTTATTCTTGCACATTTGAAGGATACGGTGGTTTCATGTTGCTTTATAGTAAATTACTACAGCAGTGATTCTCCTTGGAAGGATAAGGGTTGAGAGGGGCAAATATTAAAATATAGGAAGACCTGGAGCTTTGCAATGTACTCCAAGTGGAGATCTCCAAAGTACCTTTCCACCTCTTAAATAATGTTCATCTGTGTTATTCTTGGTAGTAAGTAGCATGAGGCAGAAATATTTGAGGGTTTATGTAGCTTAGTTCCAGAACACTGTTCACGAGATTAGTTCTGGCTCTGAGGTTGAAAGTGACACTAAATAAATGGCCACTAACTCCATCTATTGGTGGAAAGAGTTATACTTTTTTTTAGAAATGTACCTTATTCTTTGAAATTTTGCAAGCTGAAGATTTTGGGGACTTCCCCACTGGTTCAGTGGTAAAGAATCTGCCTGCAATACAGAGACACAGGAAATGCAGGTTCAATTCCTGGGTTGGGAACATCCCTTGGAGGAGGAGATGGCAACCCACTCCAGTATTCATGCCCGGAAATGGACCGAGGAACCTGTTGGGCTGCTATCCATGGGGTCACAAAGAGTTGGACGGGACTGATCATACACACACTATGAAATGAAGATTTTAAGGCCAGGAAGGTTTTGTATAACTCAGAAGAACTTGTAGGATTCCCTCCACTTTTTACTTTGAAAGACTTTCAAACCAAAAAGAAAATTATGACAGTAGTAAAGAAAACTCCTGTTTACCCTCTGTACAAATTCACCAATTTTCAACATTTTTCCCTGTTTAATTTGTAATTGATTTATTTCTCCCTCATACACACATATATGCTGTTTTTCTGAAATATTTGGGATTAGTTTTCATACTTCGTACCCTTTTATCTCTTAATACTTCAATTATATTTCTTAACAGCAAATTTATTTTTTTTATATAACCACAATATAGTTATTGAATACAGGAAACTGATACAGTACTTTGATTTGCAGTCTGTATTCTGGTTTCTGAACTGCCCCCAATAACGTCTTTATAGCACTTATTGTAGTCCAGTACAGCGGGTGTAGTTATCATGTGTCTTGGCGTTTTCTTTCATTTGTAATGGTTCCTCAGGTTTTCTTAGTGTCTCATAACAGTGGCATTTTTAAAAGACTGCATCTGTAGACCATACTTCAGTTTAGGTTTGTCTATTTCTTTGAGATTAGGTTCAGGATATGGGTGAATTTAACTCAGATGACCATTATATCTACTACTGTGGGCAGGAATCCCTTGGAAGAAATGGAGTAGCCATCATAGTCAACAAAAGAGTCCAAAATGCAGTACTTGGATGCAGTCTTAAAAATGACAGAATGATCTCTGTTCGTTTCCAAGGTAAACCATTCAATATCACGGTAATTCCAAGTCTATGCCCTGACCAGTAATGCTGAAGAAGCTGAAGTTGAACGGTTCTATGAAGACCTACAAGACCTGTTAGAACTAACACCCAGAAAAGATGTCCTTTTCATTATAGGGGACTGGAATGCAAAAGTAGGAAGTCAAGAAACACCTGGAGTAACAGGCAAATTTGGTCTCGGAGTACAGAATGAAGCAGGGCAAAGGCTAATAGAGCTTTGCCAAGAGAACGCACTGGTCATAGCAAACACTCTCTTCCAACACCACAAGAGAAGACTCTACACACGGACATCACCAGATGGTCAATACTGAAATCAGATTAATTATATTCTTTGCAACCAGAGATGGAGAAGCTCTATACAGTGATCAAAAACAAGACAGGGAGCTGACTGTGGCTCAGATCATGAACTCCTTATTGCCAGATTCAGACTTAAATTGAAGAAGATAGGGAAAACCACTAGACCATTCAGGTATGACCTAAATCAAATCCCTTATGATTACACAGTGAAAGTGAGAGATAGATTCAAGGGATTAGATCTAATAGACAGAGTGCCTGATGAACTATGGACGGAGGTTCGTGACATTGTACAGGAGACAGAGATCAAGACCATCCTCCAAAACAAGAAATGCAGAAAAGCAAAATGGCTGTCTGAGGAGGCCTTACAAATAGCTGTGAAAATAAGAGAAGCGAAAAGCAAAGGAGAAAAGGAAAGATATACCCATTTGAATGCAGAGTTCCAAAGAATAGCAAGGAGAGATAAGAAAACTTTCCTCAGTGATCAGTGCAAATAAACAGAGGAAAACAATAGAATGGGAAAGACTAGAGATCTCTTCAAGAAAATTAGAGATACCAAGGGAACATTTCATGCAAAGATGGGCTCGATAAAGGACAGAAATGGTATGGACCTAACAGAAGCAGAAGATATTAAGAAGAGGTGTCAAGAATACACAGAAGAACTGTACAAAAAAGATCTTCACTACCCAGATAATCACGATGGTGTGATCACTCACCTAGAGCCAGACATCCTGGAATGTGAAGTCAAGTGGGTCTTAGGAAGCATCACCAAGAACAAAGCTAGTGGAGGTGATGGAATTCCAGTTGAGCTATTTCAAATCCTGAAAGATGATGCTGTGAAAGTGCTGCACTCAATATGCCAGCAAATTTGGAAAACTCATCAGTGGCCATAGGACTGGAAAAGGTCAGTTTTCATTCCAATCCCAAAGAAAGGCAATGCCAAAGAATGCTCAAACTACTGCACAGTTGCACTCATCTCACATGCTAGTAAAGTAATGCTCAAAATTCTCCAAGCCAGGCTTCAGCAATACATGAACCATGAACTTCCAGATGTTCAAGCTGGTTTTAGAAAAGGCAGAGGAACCAGAGATCAAATTGCCAACATCTGCTGGATCATGGAAAAAGCAAGAGAGTTCCAGAAAAACATCTGCTTCTGCTTTATTGACTATGCCAAAGCCTTTGACTGTGTGGATCACAATAAACTGGAAAATTCTGAGAGATGGGACTACCAGACCACCTGACCTGCCTCTTGAGAAATCTGTATGCAGGTCAGGAAGCAACAGTTAGAACTGGACATGGAACAACAGACTGGTTCCAAACAGGAAAAGGAGTACATCAAGGCTGTATATTGTCACTCTGCTTATTTAACTTCTATGCAGAGTACATCATGAGAAACACTGGGCTGGATGAAGTACAAGTTGGAATCAAGATTGCCAGGAGAAATATCAATAACCTCAGATGTGCAGATGACACCACCCTTATGGCAGAAAGTGAAGAGGAACTAAAAGCCTCTTGATGAAAGTGAAAGAGGAGAGGGAAAAAGTTGGCTTAAAGCTCAACATTCAGAAAACTAAGATCATGGCATCTGGTCCGGTCACTTCATGGCAAATAGATGGGGAAACAATGAGAAACTTTATTTTGGGGGGCTCCAAAATCACTGCAGATAGTGACTGCAGGCATGAAATTAAAAGGCACTTACACCTTGGAAGAAAAGTTTGACCAACCTAGACAGCATATTAAAAAGCAGAGACATTACTTTGCCAACAAAGGTCCATCTAGTCAGAACTATGGTTTTTCCTGTGGTCATATATGGATGTGTGAGTTGGACTATAAAGATAGCTGAGCTCTGAAGAATTGGTGCTTTTGAACTGTGGTGTTGGAGAAGACTTTTGAGAGTCCCTTGGACTGCAAGGAAATCCAATGAGTCAATCCTAAAGGAAATCAGTCCTGAATATTCATTGGAAGGACTGATGTTGAAGCTGAAACTCCAATAATTTGGCCACATGATATGAAGAACTGACTCACTGGAAAAGACCCTGATGGTGGGAAAGATTGAAGGCGGGAGAAGGGGATGATAGAGGTTGAGATGGTTGGATGGCAACACTGACTTAATGGACATACATTTGAGTAAACTCCAGGAGTTGATGATGGGCAGGGAGGCTTGGCATGCTGCAGTCCATGGGGTTGCAAAGAGTCAGATATGACTGAGCGACTGAACTGAACTGTGCAATCGCAGCTCAAGTACTCCTAAGTGGTGTGTCCCAGAGTATCCCATGAGAGACACACGATGTCTGTCTGCTCCTCAGGTCAAGGCGTTGTCCAGTTTCATCACAGTATACTTGCTTATTTTTCCTCTCGCAGCTAATAAGCAGTCTATGAGAAGACACTGGTTTTTTGGGTTTGCTTTTTGTTTTATTTTTTTTTACTTTTCAAAAATTGAAGTCTTTGTGGGAAAATTTAAAATATACCGGTAAGCCAAAGTTAGGGAAAACTTGATGTGTAAACCTGGAGACAGCCACATTTTAGTCTGTGTTGGTACAAGTTCTCTTCTATGCTGCAATGATAATGACAGCCAAAAGGGATTATACCTCAAATACCCGTTTTGTCACATTGCTTTATTGATTTAGCAGTAAGTTGTGGACATTTCTGCATGTATCATTGAGGATTTGTTCTTTAGTGACTGCATGGTGTTCCATTGCCTATGGATCGTTCAGTGGTGTTCAATCAGCCTCACATTTCAGGTTTAAGAATCTCCTGAATGTCCAGGCTGTTTAATTGTCCTCCTTTTTATTTATTCCTTTATGAAAAAATCTTTCTGGCTGTGCCACACGGCTTGTGGGATCTTAGTTCCCTGACTGGGGATTGAACCCAGGCCCTCGACTATGAGACCGCAGAGTCCCCACCACTGGGCCGCCAGGGATTTAATTCCCTGCCCTGTCTATAGACCCTTTTCCCTCGTGTCTTAAGGAAGGCTCTGCTGTACTGTTGCCCCGCCTGAAATCTTGGCTTGGACATAGAGTTCTGATGCCTGCCTTGCTCCTGCCACACTGACTCACCATGCTGTTTTTCTCTTCCACTGTTTGAATACTAACAGGCTGAGTTCTTTTCTCTAATCATTTCTAGGCCTACAACGACACACTTTTGCCAAATACGTAAATGTACTTCTGATTCAGTTGACTTGTCTTTATGCTTTATTTGCTAATATGGTGCAGTATGTTTTTGTTTTTGTTTTTTTCAAATAGCATATAGTCTTATGAATTAAATGGACGTTTACGGGCTAGTCTTCTGAGTTGAGCCTCTGACCAAAATGCACACAGACCCACCAAAACACAAAAACAGATGTTTGAGGGACAGTGTATCTTTTTGCCTGGAGCATCCGTTCTGTTAATGGAATTTTGGGCCAAGTCATATAGGAGATCTTGGAGCTCTTTATTATTATTTTTTTTTAATTATTTGGCTGCGCTGGGTCTTAGTTGCTGTACACGGGATCTTCGATCTTCCTTGCAGCACGCATGATCTTTAATTGCAGCATGTGGAATCTCATTCCTTGAACAGGGATCAAATCTGGGGCCCCTGTATTAGGAGCGCAGAGTCGTAGCCACTGGACCACCGGGGAAATCCCCTCTTAAGTATTAGAATCTTGGTAGATTATCTTTATGAACATTTTATGCTAGAGATTGAGTATAACCTTTAAAGGCATTACTTAATAGATTTTCCCCCTTTAATATCTAATTTGAAAGCCTCTCCCTTACAGATGGATAGTTTTAGGCCATTTAGGTATACAGAAATACAACTTTTCTGTGCACCAGTGGGGCAGTTTATAAATGGTTCATCCCATTATATGTACAATTTGGTAGAAATGCAACAAAATTATATCTGAAAAACTTATATTGAGTCTTTAGATGTGAGGTTTAAGCGGGCTAGTTTGTTTTCATCATTGCCTGTAATGTATGCTTTAACCCTACTTCAGGAAGGCTGTTAAAGTGGCAGTGTGTTAAGTGAAATACTTTTCTGCTATCCCTGTCTTCTTCCTTCTAATTTAAGGTCTCAGCTTACTTTGTTTTGAAAATAATCTTTCTCACACATCTTAAATATGTATCTAAAATATTTCTAAATAAAATACATGCCTGGAAAAAAACATAGAGATGTTTAAACTTAAACAATAATTTGGTAAGTGATCAAGTAAACAGTCTTGCTGGGAAACAGTTTATTAAGTTCTTTTGACAGAAGATTTCTAAATATGTAGATTAATTTAAACACTGTCTTTTTTTTTCCCCCCAACCTGGGTGGTGTGTGAAATTGCTAAACCTGTCTTTGTGGTTGGCTTACAGTGATTGAAGCTTTTCCAGCACATCTTGTTTTTCTTACAGTTTCAGGGTGTTCTCGTCCATGTGAATTACTGTTGTTTGAAAATGCTTGTTATCCTTTGATTAAGAATTAAGTATGGCTTAGAATATTTTATCACTTATTCTGCACTACTAAGGACACATGGGATAATTTCAGTGGACTTTCGAATAAATTTACAAAATAATTTATAACATTCATGTTTAATTTACACTTGGAAGTTAGTCAACCAGCATGCAAAGTGGTGTCTCTCCTAAGAGACCTCTCATCATTAAATGCAGTGATTTAGTGCTGCAGACTGTTCTGTAGGTTTATCTCCTTGTGCTGAAAGATAGCAGTTATTATTAACATGTTATACACATAGCACTTCTAAGAATATTTTTTATGTAAAAATTTTTTTTTATTGTTCGGTAAATTTCCAGTGTACTTGTGTCTTAAAATATGCTTTCAAAATGGTTCATTTAGAGGCATAGTTTACCATTTTTTCTAATTCATTAATTTATATTGTAATTTTCACATGCTTCTGGAATTTTAAAGAAGAGTTATTTGAGATCTGCCTCTTCCTCTCCTTTTGATTTTTCATGGGTTTTTTTTTTTTTGCGGGGGGAAGGGGGGTGAGTTGCTTGTTTTTATGTTTGTTTTGTTTTGTTTTAAGCCTATCACTGATAGATGGACTTTGAGCCTCTGTCTAAATATTAGCAAAGTTCCTTGCCCAACACCTTACAGCTGGCTGGCAAGTGCCCAAGCTAGAATTGGAGCCCAACTCCAAAATTTGTGTTCT